>NW_026967557.1:0-369330 GCF_028390025.1 Pseudophryne corroboree | reverse complement strand
TGAATACCTCTGCACCTGTGTCTAATGCCCACGTGTGTATACCTCTGCACCTGTGTCTAATGCCCACGTGTGTATACCTCTGCACCTGTGTATAATGCCCACTTGTGAATACCTCTGCACCTGTGTCTAATGCCCACGTGTGTATACCTCTGCACCGGTGTATAATGCCCAATTGTGAATACCTCTGCACCTGTGTCTAATGCCCACGTGTGTATACCTCTGCACCTGTGTCTAATGCCCACGTGTATATACCTCTGCACCTGTGTCTAATGCCCACGTGTGTCTAATGCCCACGTGTGTATACCGCTGCACCTGTGTATAATGCCCACGTGTGTATACCTCTGCACCTGTGTCTAATGCCCACGTGTGTATACCTCTGCACCTGTGTCTAATGCCCACGTGTGTATACCTCTGCACCTGTGTATAATGCCCACGTGTGTATACCTCTGCACCTGTGTACAATGCCCACGTGTATATACCTCTGCACCTGTGTCTAATGCCCACGTGTGTATACCTCTGCACCTGTGTCTAATGCCCACGTGTGTATACCTCTGCACCTGTGTCTAATGCCCACGTGTGTATACCTCTGCACCTGTGTCTAATGCTCACGTGTGTATACCTCTGCACCTGTGTATAATGCCCACGTGTGTATACCTCTGCACCTGTGTCTAATGCCCACGTGTGTATACCTCTGCACCTGTGTCTAATGCCCACGTGTGTATACCTCTGCACCTGTGTCTCATGCCCACGTGTGTATACCTCTGCACCTGTGTATAATGCCCACGTGTGTATACCTCTGCACCTGTGTATAATGCCCACGTGTATATACCTCTGCACCTGTGTCTAATGCCCATGTGTGTATACCTCTGCACCTGTGTCTAATGCCCACGTGTGTATACCTCTGCACCTGTGTCTAATGCCCACGTGTGTATACCTCTGCACCTGTGTCTAATGCCCACGTGTGTATACCTCTGCACCTGTGTCTAATGCCCACGTGTGTATACCTCTGCACCTGTGTCTAATGCCCACGTGTGTATACCTCTGCACCTGTGTATAATGCCCACGTGTATATACCTCTGCACCTGTGTATAATGCCCACGTGTGTATACCTCTGCACCTGTGTCTAATGCCCACGTGTGTATACCTCTGCACCTGTGTATAATGTCCACGTGTATATACTACTGCACCTGTGTCTAATGCCCACGTGTATATACCACTGCACCTGTGTCTAATGCCCACGTGTGTATACCTCTGCACCTGTGTCTAATGCCCACGTGTATATACTACTGCACCTGTGTCTAATGCCCACGTGTGTATACCTCTGCACCTGTGTATAATGCCCACGTGAATATACTACTGCACCTGTGTCTAATGCTCACGTGTATATACCTCTGCACCTGTGTCTAATGCCCACGTGTATATACCTCTGCACCTGTGTCTAATGCCCACGTGTGTATACCTCTGCACCTGTGTCTAATGCCCACGTGTGTATACCTCTGCACCTGTGTCTAATGCCCACGTGTATATACTACTGCACCTGTGTCTAATGCCCACGTGTATATACCACTGCACCTGTGTCTAATGCCCACGTGTGTATACCTCTGCACCTGTGTCTAATGCCCACGTGTATATACTACTGCACCTGTGTCGAATGCCCACGTGTGTATACCTCTGCACCTGTGTCTAATGCCCACGTGTATATACTACTGCACCTGTGTCTAATGCCCACGTGTATATACCACTGCACCTGTGTCTAATGCCCACGTGTATATACCTCTGCACCTGTGTCTAATGCCCACGTGTATATACCTCTGCACCTGTGTCTAATGCCCACGTGTATATACCACCGCACCTGTGTCTAATGCCCACGTGTGTATACCTCTGCACCTGTGTCTAATGCCCACGTGTGTATACCTCTGCACGTGTCTAATGCCCACGTGTATATACCTCTGCACCTGTGTCTAATGCCCACGTGTGTATACCTCTGCACCTGTGTCTAATGCCCACGTGTGTATACCTCTGCACCTGTGTCTAATGCCCACGTGTGTATACCTCTGCACCTGTGTCTAATGCCCACGTGTGTATACCTCTGCACCTGTGTATATAGCCCACGTGTGAATACCTCTGCACCTGTGTATAATGCCCACGTGTGTATACCTCTGCACCTGTGTCTAATGCCCACGTGTATATACCTCTGCACCTGTGTCTAATGCCCACGTGTGTATACCACTGCACCTGTGTCTAATGCCCACGTGTGTATACCACTGCACCTGTGTCTAATGCCCACGTGTGTATACCACTGCACCTGTGTCTAATGCCCACGTGTGTATACCTCTGCACCTGTGTATATAGCCCACGTGTGTATACCTCTGCACCTGTGTATAATGCCCACGTGTGTATACCTCTGCACCTGTGTATAATGCCCACGTGTGTATACCGCTGCACCTGTGTATAATGCCCACGTGTGTATACCTCTGCACCTGTGTATAATGCCCACGTGTGTATACCTCTGCACCTGTGTATAATGCCCACGTGTGTATACCTCTGCACCTGTGTCTAATGCCCACGTGTGTATACCTCTGCACCTGTGTCTAATGCCCACGTGTGTATACCTCTGCACCTGTGTCTAATGCCCACGTGTGTATTCCTCTGCACCTGTGTCTGATGCCCACGTGTGTATACCTCTGCACCTGTGTCTGATGCCCACGTGTGTATACCTCTGCACCTGTGTCTGATGCCCACGTGTGTATACCTCTGCACCTGTGTCTGATGCCCACGTGTGTATACCTCTGCACCTGTGTCTAATGCCCACGTGTGTATACCTCTGCACCTGTGTCTAATGCCCACGTGTGTATACCTCTGCACCTGTGTCTAATGCCCACGTGTGTATACCTCTGCACCTGTGTCTAATGCCCGCGTGTGTATACCTCTGCACCTGTGTATAATGCCCACGTGTGTATACCTCTGCACCTGTGTCTAATGCCCACATGTATATACCTCTGCGCCTGTGTCTAATGCCCACGTGTATATACCTCTGCACCTGTGTATAATGCCCACGTGTGTATACCTCTGCACCTGTGTATAATGCCCACGTGTATATACCACTGCACCTGTGTCTAATGCCCACGTGTATATACCACTGCACCTGTGTCTAATGCCCACATGTATATACCTCTGCGCCTGTGTCTAATGCCCACGTGTATATACCTCTGCACCTGTGTCTAATGCCCACGTGTGTATACCTCTGCACCTGTGTATAATGCCCACGTGTGTATACCTCTGCACCTGTGTATAATGCCCACGTGTATATACCACTGCACCTGTGTCTAATGCCCACGTGTGTATACCTCTGCACCTGTGTATATAGCCCACTTGTGAATACCTCTGCACCTGTGTCTAATGCCCACGTGTGTATACCTCTGCACCTGTGTCTAATGCCCACGTGTATATACCTCTGCACCTGTGTCTAATGCCCACGTGTGTCTAATGCCCACGTGTGTATACCACTGCACCTGTGTCTAATGCCCACGTGTGTATACCACTGCACCTGTGTCTAATGCCCACGTGTGTATACCACTGCACCTGTGTCTGATGCCCACGTGTGTATACCTCTGCACCTGTGTCTGATGCCCACGTGTGTATACCTCTGCACCTGTGTCTGATGCCCACGTGTGTATACCTCTGCACCTGTGTCTGATGCCCACGTGTGTATACCTCTGCACCTGTGTCTGATGCCCACGTGTGTATACCTCTGCACCTGTGTCTAATGCCCACGTGTGTATACCTCTGCACCTGTGTCTAATGCCCACGTGTGTATACCTCTGCACCTGTGTCTAATGCCCACGTGTGTATACCTCTGCACCTGTGTCTAATGCCCACGTGTGTATACCTCTGCACCTGTGTCCAATGCCCACGTGTGTATACTCTGCACCTGTGTATAATGCCCACGTGTGTATACCTCTGCACCTGTGTCTAATGCTCACGTGTGTATACCGCTGCACCTGTGTCCAATGCCCACGTGTGTATACCTCTGCACCTGTGTCCAATGCCCACGTGTGTATACCTCTGCACCTGTGTCTAATGCCCACGTGTGTATACCTCTGCACCTGTGTATAGTGCCCACGTGTGTATACCTCTGCACCTGTGTCTGATGCCCACGTGTGTATACCTCTGCACCTGTGCACAATGCCCACGTGTGTATACCTCTGCACCTGTGTCTAATGCCCACGTGTGTATACCTCTGCACCTGTGTATAGTGCCCACGTGTGTATACCTCTGCACCTGTGTCTAATGCCCACGTGTGTATACCTCTGCACCTGTGTATAATGCCCACGTGTGTATACCTCTGCACCTGTGTACAATGCCCACGTGTGTGTACCTCTGCACCTGTGTCCAATGCCCACGTGTGTATACCTCTGCACCTGTGTCCAATGCCCACGTGTGTGTACCTCTGCACCTGTGTCCAATGCCCACGTGTGTATACCTCTGCACCTGTGTCCAATGCCCACGTGTGTATACCTCTGCACCTGTGTCCAATGCCCACGTGTGTATACCTCTGCACCTGTGTCCAATGCCCACGTGTGTATACCTCTGCACCTGTGTCCAATGCCCACGTGTGTATACCTCTGCACCTGTGTCCAATGCCCACGTGTGTATACCTCTGCACCTGTGTCCAATGCCCACGTGTGTATACCTCTGCACCTGTGTCCAATGCCCACGTGTGTATACCTCTGCACCTGTGTCCAATGCCCACGTGTGTATACCTCTGCACCTGTGTCCAATGCCCACGTGTGTATACCTCTGCACCTGTGTCCAATGCCCACGTGTGTATACCTCTGCACCTGTGTCCAATGCCCACGTGTGTATACCTCTGCACCTGTGTCCAATGCCCACGTGTGTATACCTCTGCACCTGTGTCTAATGCCCACGTGTGTATACCTCTGCACCTGTGTATAATGCCCACGTGTATATACCTCCGCACCTGTGTATAATGCCCACGTGTGTATACCGCTGCACCTGTGTATAATGCCCACGTGTGTATACCGCTGCACCTGTGTATATAGCCCACGTGTGTATACCTCTGCACCTGTGTACAATGCCCACGTGTGTATACCTCTGCACCTGTGTACAATGCTCACGTGTGTATACCTCTGCACCTGTGTCCAATGCCCACGTGTGTATACCTCTGCACCTGTGTCCCATGCCCACGTGTGTATACCCCTGCACCTGTGTCCCATGCCCACGTGTGTATACCTCTGCACCTGTGTATAATGCCCACGTGTATATACCTCTGCACCTGTGTATAATGCCCACGTGTGTATACCTCTGCACCTGTGTATAATGCCCACGTGTGTATACCGCTGCACCTGTGTATATAGCCCACGTGTGTATACCTCTGCACCTGTGTATAATGCCCACGTGTGTATACCTCTGCACCTGTGTATAATGCCCACGTGTATATACCTCTGCACCTGTGTATAATGCCCACGTGTATATACCTCTGCACCTGTGTATAATGCCCACGTGTGTATACCTCTGCACCTGTGTATAATGCCCACGTGTGTATACCTCTGCACCTGTGTATAATGCCCACGTGTGTATACCTCTGCACCTGTGTATAATGCCCACGTGTGTATGCCTCTGCACCTGTGTACAATGCCCACGTGTGTATACCTCTGCACCTGTGTATAATGCCCACGTGTGTATACCTCTGCACCTGTGTCTAATGCTCACGTGTGTATACCGCTGCACATGTGTCTAATGCCCACGTGTGTATACCTCTGCACCTGTGTCCAATGCCCACGTGTGTATACCTCTGCACCTGTGTCTCATGCCCACGTGTGTATACCTCTGCACCTGTGTATAATGCCCACGTGTGTATACCTCTGCACCTGTGTATAATGCCCACGTGTGTATACCTCTGCACCTGTGTCTAATGCCCACGTGTGTATACCTCTGCACCTGTGTCTAATGCCCACGTGTGTATACCGCTGCACCTGTGTACAATGCCCACGTGTATATACCTCTGCACCTGTGTATAATGCCCACGTGTGTATACCTCTGCACCTGTGTACAATGCTCACGTGTGTATACCTCTGCACCTGTGTCTAATGCCCACGTGTGTATACCTCTGCACCTGTGTCTCATGCCCACGTGTGTATACCTCTGCACCTGTGTATAATGCCCACGTGTGTATACCTCTGCACCTGTGTCTAATGCCCACGTGTGTATACCTCTGCACCTGTGTCTAATGCCCACGTGTATATACCTCTGCACCTGTGTATAATGCCCACGTGTGTATACCTCTGCACCTGTGTCTAATGCCCACGTGTGTATACCTCTGCACCTGTGTATAATGCCCACGTGTATATACCTCTGCACCTGTGTATATAGCCCACGTGTGTATACCTCTGCACCTGTGTATAATGCCCACGTGTATATACCTCTGCACCTGTGTATAATGCCCACGTGTGTATACCTCTGCACCTGTGTATAATGCCCACGTGTGAATACCGCTGCACCTGTGTATATAGCCCACGTGTGTATACCTCTGCACCTGTGTATAATACCCACGTGTGTATACCTCTGCACCTGTGTATAATGCCCACGTGTGTATACCTCTGCACCTGTGTATAATGCCCACGTGTATATACCTCTGCACCTGTGTATAATGCCCACGTGTATATACCTCTGCACCTGTGTATAATACCCACGTGTGTATACCTCTGCACCTGTGTATAATGCCCACGTGTGTATACCTCTGCACCTGTGTATAATGCCCACGTGTGTATACCTCTGCACCTGTGTATATAGCCCACGTGTGTATACCTCTGCACCTGTGTCTAATGCCCACGTGTGTATACCTCTGCACCTGTGTATATAGCCCACGTGTGTATACCTCTGCACCTGTGTATAATGCCCACGTGTGTATACCTCTGCACCTGTGTATATAGCCCACGTGTGTGTACCTCTGCACCTGTGTATAATGCCCACGTGTGTATACCTCTGCACCTGTGTATAATGCCCACGTGTATATACCTCTGCACCTGTGTATATAGCCCACGTGTGTATACCTCTGCACCTGTGTATAATGCCCACGTGTGTATACCTCTGCACCTGTGTCTCATGCCCACGTGTGTATACCTCTGCACCTGTGTATAATGCCCACGTGTGTATACCTCTGCACCTGTGTCCAATGCCCACGTGTGTATACCTCTGCACCTGTGTCCAATGCCCACGTGTGTATACCTCTGCACCTGTGTATAATGCCCACGTGTGTATACCTCTGCACCTGTGTATAATGCCCACGTGTGTATACCTCTGCACCTGTGTATAATGCCCACGTGTGTATACCTCTGCACCTGTGTATAATGCCCACGTGTATATACCTCTGCACCTGTGTATAATGCCCACGTGTGTATACCTCTGCACCTGTGTCTAATGCCCACGTGTGTATACCTCTGCACCTGTGTATAATGCCCACGTGTGTATACCTCTGCACCTGTGTCTAATGCCCACGTGTGTATACCGCTGCACCTGTGTACAATGCCCACGTGTATATACCTCTGCACCTGTGTATAATGCCCACGTGTGTATACCTCTGCACCTGTGTACAATGCTCACGTGTGTATACCTCTGCACCTGTGTCTAATGCCCACGTGTGTATACCTCTGCACCTGTGTCTCATGCCCACGTGTGTATACCTCTGCACCTGTGTATAATGCCCACGTGTGTATACCTCTGCACCTGTGTCTAATGCCCACGTGTGTATACCTCTGCACCTGTGTCTAATGCCCACGTGTATATACCTCTGCACCTGTGTATAATGCCCACGTGTGTATACCTCTACACCTGTGTCTAATGCCCACGTGTGTATACCTCTGCACCTGTGTATAATGCCCACGTGTATATACCTCTGCACCTGTGTATATAGCCCACGTGTGTATACCTCTGCACCTGTGTATAATGCCCACGTGTATATACCTCTGCACCTGTGTATAATGCCCACGTGTGTATACCTCTGCACCTGTGTATAATGCCCACGTGTGTATACCGCTGCACCTGTGTATATAGCCCACGTGTGTATACATCTGCACCTGTGTATAATACCCACGTGTGTATACCTCTGCACCTGTGTATAATGCCCACGTGTGTATACCTCTGCACCTGTGTATAATGCCCACGTGTATATACCTCTGCACCTGTGTATAATGCCCACGTGTATATACCTCTGCACCTGTGTATAATACCCACGTGTGTATACCTCTGCACCTGTGTATAATGCCCACGTGTGTATACCTCTGCACCTGTGTATAATGCCCACGTGTGTATACCTCTGCACCTGTGTATATAGCCCACGTGTGTATACCTCTGCACCTGTGTCTAATGCCCACGTGTGTATACCTCTGCACCTGTGTATATAGCCCACGTGTGTATACCTCTGCACCTGTGTATAATGCCCACGTGTGTATACCTCTGCACCTGTGTATATAGCCCACGTGTGTGTACCTCTGCACCTGTGTATAATGCCCACGTGTGTATACCTCTGCACCTGTGTATAATGCCCACGTGTATATACCTCTGCACCTGTGTATATAGCCCACGTGTGTATACCTCTGCACCTGTGTATAATGCCCACGTGTGTATACCTCTGCACCTGTGTCTCATGCCCACGTGTGTATACCTCTGCACCTGTGTATAATGCCCACGTGTGTATACCTCTGCACCTGTGTCCAATGCCCACGTGTGTATACCTCTGCACCTGTGTCCAATGCCCACGTGTGTATACCTCTGCACCTGTGTATAATGCCCACGTGTGTATACCTCTGCACCTGTGTATAATGCCCACGTGTGTATACCTCTGCACCTGTGTATAATGCCCACGTGTGTATACCTCTGCACCTGTGTATAATGCCCACGTGTATATACCTCTGCACCTGTGTATAATGCCCACGTGTGTGTACCTCTGCACCTGTGTATAATGCCCACGTGTATATACCTCTGCACCTGTGTATAATGCCCACGTGTGTATACCTCTGCACCTGTGTATAATGCCCACGTGTGTATACCGCTGCACCTGTGTCTAATGCCCACGTGTGTATACCTCTGCACCTGTGTCCAATGCCCACGTGTGTATACCTCTGCACCTGTGTCTCATGCCCACGTGTGTATACCTCTGCACCTGTGTATAATGCCCACGTGTGTATACCTCTGCACCTGTGTATAATGCCCACGTGTGTATACCTCTGCACCTGTGTATAATGCCCACGTGTGTATACCGCTGCACCTGTGTCTAATGCCCACGTGTGTATACCTCTGCACCTGTGTCCAATGCCCACGTGTGTATACCTCTGCACCTGTGTCTCATGCCCACGTGTGTATACCTCTGCACCTGTGTATAATGCCCACGTGTGTATACCTCTGCACCTGTGTCCAATGCCCACGTGTGTATACCTCTGCACCTGTGTCCAATGCCCACGTGTGTATACCTCTGCACCTGTGTATAATGCCCACGTGTGTATACCTCTGCACCTGTGTATAATGCCCACGTGTGTATACCTCTGCACCTGTGTATAATGCCCACGTGTGTATACCTCTGCACCTGTGTACAATGCCCACGTGTGTATACCTCTGCACCTGTGTATAATGCCCACGTGTGTATACCTCTGCACCTGTGTCTAATGCTCACGTGTGTATACCGCTGCACATGTGTCTAATGCCCACGTGTGTATACCTCTGCACCTGTGTCCAATGCCCACATGTGTATACCTCTGCACCTGTGTCTCATGCCCACGTGTGTATACCTCTGCACCTGTGTATAATGCCCACGTGTGTATACCTCTGCACCTGTGTATAATGCCCACGTGTGTATACCTCTGCACCTGTGTCTAATGCCCACGTGTGTATACCTCTGCACCTGTGTCTAATGCCCACGTGTGTATACCGCTGCACCTGTGTACAATGCCCACGTGTATATACCTCTGCACCTGTGTATAATGCCCACGTGTGTATACCTCTGCACCTGTGTACAATGCTCACGTGTGTATACCTCTGCACCTGTGTCTAATGCCCACGTGTGTATACCTCTGCACCTGTGTCTCATGCCCACGTGTGTATACCTCTGCACCTGTGTATAATGCCCACGTGTGTATACCTCTGCACCTGTGTCTAATGCCCACGTGTGTATACCTCTGCACCTGTGTCTAATGCCCACGTGTATATACCTCTGCACCTGTGTATAATGCCCACGTGTGTATACCTCTGCACCTGTGTCTAATGCCCACGTGTGTATACCTCTGCACCTGTGTATAATGCCCACGTGTGTATACCTCTGCACCTGTGTATAATGCCCACGTGTGTATACCTCTGCACCTGTGTATATAGCCCACGTGTGTATACCTCTGCACCTGTGTATAATGCCCACGTGTATATACCTCTGCACCTGTGTATAATGCTCACGTGTGTATATCTCTGCACCTGTGTATAATGCCCACGTGTGTATACCTCTGCACCTGTGTCTAATGCCCACGTGTGTATACCTCTGCACCTGTGTCTAATGCCCACGTGTATATACCTCTGCACCTGTGTATAATGCCCACGTGTGTATACCTCTGCACCTGTGTCTAATGCCCACGTGTATATACCTCTGCACCTGTGTCTAATGCCCACGTGTGTATACCTCTGCACCTGTGTATAATGCCCACGTGTATATACCTCTGCACCTGTGTATAATGCCCACGTGTGTATACCTCTGCACCTGTGTCTAATGCCCACGTGTGTATACCTCTGCACCTGTGTATAATGCCCACATGTGTATACCTCTGCACCTGTGTCTAATGCCCACGTGTATATACCTCTGCACCTGTGTATAATGCCCACGTGTGTATACCTCTGCACCTGTGTCTAATGCCCACGTGTGTATACCTCTGCACCTGTGTATAATGCCCACGTGTATATACCTCTGCACCTGTGTATATAGCCCACGTGTGTATACCTCTGCACCTGTGTATAATGCCCACGTGTATATACCTCTGCACCTGTGTATAATGCCCACGTGTGTATACCTCTGCACCTGTGTATAATGCCCACGTGTGAATACCGCTGCACCTGTGTATATAGCCCACGTGTGTATACCTCTGCACCTGTGTATAATACCCACGTGTGTATACCTCTGCACCTGTGTATAATGCCCACGTGTGTATACCTCTGCACCTGTGTATAATGCCCACGTGTATATACCTCTGCACCTGTGTATAATGCCCACGTGTATATACCTCTGCACCTGTGTATAATACCCACGTGTGTATACCTCTGCACCTGTGTATAATGCCCACGTGTGTATACCTCTGCACCTGTGTATAATGCCCACGTGTGTATACCTCTGCACCTGTGTATATAGCCCACGTGTGTATACCTCTGCACCTGTGTCTAATGCCCACGTGTGTATACCTCTGCACCTGTGTATATAGCCCACGTGTGTATACCTCTGCACCTGTGTATAATGCCCACGTGTGTATACCTCTGCACCTGTGTATATAGCCCACGTGTGTGTACCTCTGCACCTGTGTATAATGCCCACGTGTGTATACCTCTGCACCTGTGTATAATGCCCACGTGTATATACCTCTGCACCTGTGTATATAGCCCACGTGTGTATACCTCTGCACCTGTGTATAATGCCCACGTGTGTATACCTCTGCACCTGTGTCTCATGCCCACGTGTGTATACCTCTGCACCTGTGTATAATGCCCACGTGTGTATACCTCTGCACCTGTGTCCAATGCCCACGTGTGTATACCTCTGCACCTGTGTCCAATGCCCACGTGTGTATACCTCTGCACCTGTGTATAATGCCCACGTGTGTATACCTCTGCACCTGTGTATAATGCCCACGTGTGTATACCTCTGCACCTGTGTATAATGCCCACGTGTGTATACCTCTGCACCTGTGTATAATGCCCACGTGTATATACCTCTGCACCTGTGTATAATGCCCACGTGTGTATACCTCTGCACCTGTGTCTAATGCCCACGTGTGTATACCTCTGCACCTGTGTATAATGCCCACGTGTGTATACCTCTGCACCTGTGTCTAATGCCCACGTGTGTATACCGCTGCACCTGTGTACAATGCCCACGTGTATATACCTCTGCACCTGTGTATAATGCCCACGTGTGTATACCTCTGCACCTGTGTACAATGCTCACGTGTGTATACCTCTGCACCTGTGTCTAATGCCCACGTGTGTATACCTCTGCACCTGTGTCTCATGCCCACGTGTGTATACCTCTGCACCTGTGTATAATGCCCACGTGTGTATACCTCTGCACCTGTGTCTAATGCCCACGTGTGTATACCTCTGCACCTGTGTCTAATGCCCACGTGTATATACCTCTGCACCTGTGTATAATGCCCACGTGTGTATACCTCTACACCTGTGTCTAATGCCCACGTGTGTATACCTCTGCACCTGTGTATAATGCCCACGTGTATATACCTCTGCACCTGTGTATATAGCCCACGTGTGTATACCTCTGCACCTGTGTATAATGCCCACGTGTATATACCTCTGCACCTGTGTATAATGCCCACGTGTGTATACCTCTGCACCTGTGTATAATGCCCACGTGTGTATACCGCTGCACCTGTGTATATAGCCCACGTGTGTATACATCTGCACCTGTGTATAATACCCACGTGTGTATACCTCTGCACCTGTGTATAATGCCCACGTGTGTATACCTCTGCACCTGTGTATAATGCCCACGTGTATATACCTCTGCACCTGTGTATAATGCCCACGTGTATATACCTCTGCACCTGTGTATAATACCCACGTGTGTATACCTCTGCACCTGTGTATAATGCCCACGTGTGTATACCTCTGCACCTGTGTATAATGCCCACGTGTGTATACCTCTGCACCTGTGTATATAGCCCACGTGTGTATACCTCTGCACCTGTGTCTAATGCCCACGTGTGTATACCTCTGCACCTGTGTATATAGCCCACGTGTGTATACCTCTGCACCTGTGTATAATGCCCACGTGTGTATACCTCTGCACCTGTGTATATAGCCCACGTGTGTGTACCTCTGCACCTGTGTATAATGCCCACGTGTGTATACCTCTGCACCTGTGTATAATGCCCACGTGTATATACCTCTGCACCTGTGTATATAGCCCACGTGTGTATACCTCTGCACCTGTGTATAATGCCCACGTGTGTATACCTCTGCACCTGTGTCTCATGCCCACGTGTGTATACCTCTGCACCTGTGTATAATGCCCACGTGTGTATACCTCTGCACCTGTGTCCAATGCCCACGTGTGTATACCTCTGCACCTGTGTCCAATGCCCACGTGTGTATACCTCTGCACCTGTGTATAATGCCCACGTGTGTATACCTCTGCACCTGTGTATAATGCCCACGTGTGTATACCTCTGCACCTGTGTATAATGCCCACGTGTGTATACCTCTGCACCTGTGTATAATGCCCACGTGTATATACCTCTGCACCTGTGTATAATGCCCACGTGTGTGTACCTCTGCACCTGTGTATAATGCCCACGTGTATATACCTCTGCACCTGTGTATAATGCCCACGTGTGTATACCTCTGCACCTGTGTATAATGCCCACGTGTGTATACCGCTGCACCTGTGTCTAATGCCCACGTGTGTATACCTCTGCACCTGTGTCCAATGCCCACGTGTGTATACCTCTGCACCTGTGTCTCATGCCCACGTGTGTATACCTCTGCACCTGTGTATAATGCCCACGTGTGTATACCTCTGCACCTGTGTATAATGCCCACGTGTGTATACCTCTGCACCTGTGTATAATGCCCACGTGTGTATACCGCTGCACCTGTGTCTAATGCCCACGTGTGTATACCTCTGCACCTGTGTCCAATGCCCACGTGTGTATACCTCTGCACCTGTGTCTCATGCCCACGTGTGTATACCTCTGCACCTGTGTATAATGCCCACGTGTGTATACCTCTGCACCTGTGTCCAATGCCCACGTGTGTATACCTCTGCACCTGTGTCCAATGCCCACGTGTGTATACCTCTGCACCTGTGTATAATGCCCACGTGTGTATACCTCTGCACCTGTGTATAATGCCCACGTGTGTATACCTCTGCACCTGTGTATAATGCCCACGTGTGTATACCTCTGCACCTGTGTACAATGCCCACGTGTGTATACCTCTGCACCTGTGTATAATGCCCACGTGTGTATACCTCTGCACCTGTGTCTAATGCTCACGTGTGTATACCGCTGCACATGTGTCTAATGCCCACGTGTGTATACCTCTGCACCTGTGTCCAATGCCCACATGTGTATACCTCTGCACCTGTGTCTCATGCCCACGTGTGTATACCTCTGCACCTGTGTATAATGCCCACGTGTGTATACCTCTGCACCTGTGTATAATGCCCACGTGTGTATACCTCTGCACCTGTGTCTAATGCCCACGTGTGTATACCTCTGCACCTGTGTCTAATGCCCACGTGTGTATACCGCTGCACCTGTGTACAATGCCCACGTGTATATACCTCTGCACCTGTGTATAATGCCCACGTGTGTATACCTCTGCACCTGTGTACAATGCTCACGTGTGTATACCTCTGCACCTGTGTCTAATGCCCACGTGTGTATACCTCTGCACCTGTGTCTCATGCCCACGTGTGTATACCTCTGCACCTGTGTATAATGCCCACGTGTGTATACCTCTGCACCTGTGTCTAATGCCCACGTGTGTATACCTCTGCACCTGTGTCTAATGCCCACGTGTATATACCTCTGCACCTGTGTATAATGCCCACGTGTGTATACCTCTGCACCTGTGTCTAATGCCCACGTGTGTATACCTCTGCACCTGTGTATAATGCCCACGTGTGTATACCTCTGCACCTGTGTATAATGCCCACGTGTGTATACCTCTGCACCTGTGTATATAGCCCACGTGTGTATACCTCTGCACCTGTGTATAATGCCCACGTGTATATACCTCTGCACCTGTGTATAATGCTCACGTGTGTATATCTCTGCACCTGTGTATAATGCCCACGTGTGTATACCTCTGCACCTGTGTCTAATGCCCACGTGTGTATACCTCTGCACCTGTGTCTAATGCCCACGTGTATATACCTCTGCACCTGTGTATAATGCCCACGTGTGTATACCTCTGCACCTGTGTCTAATGCCCACGTGTATATACCTCTGCACCTGTGTCTAATGCCCACGTGTGTATACCTCTGCACCTGTGTATAATGCCCACGTGTATATACCTCTGCACCTGTGTATAATGCCCACGTGTGTATACCTCTGCACCTGTGTCTAATGCCCACGTGTGTATACCTCTGCACCTGTGTATAATGCCCACGTGTGTATACCTCTGCACCTGTGTATAATGCCCACGTGTGTATACCTCTGCACCTGTGTATATAGCCCACGTGTGTATACCTCTGCACCTGTGTATAATGCCCACGTGTGTATACCTCTGCACCTGTGTCTAATGCCCACGTGTGTATACCTCTGCACCTGTGTCTAATGCCCACGTGTGTATACCTCTGCACCTGTGTCTAATGCTCACGTGTGTATACCTCTGCACCTGTGTATAATGCCAACGTGTGTATACCTCTGCACCTGTGTCTAATGCCCACGTGTGTATACCTCTGCACCTGTGTCTAATGCCCACGTGTGTATACCTCTGCACCTGTGTCTCATGCCCACGTGTGTATACCTCTGCACCTGTGTATAATGCCCACGTGTGTATACCTCTGCACCTGTGTCTAATGCCCACGTGTATATACCTCTGCACCTGTGTATAATGCCCACGTGTGTATACCTCTGCACCTGTGTCTAATGCCCACGTGTGTATACCTCTGCACCTGTGTATAATGCCCACGTGTGTATACCTCTGCACCTGTGTCTAATGCCCACGTGTGTATACCTCTGCACCTGTGTCTAATGCCCACGTGTGTATACCTCTGCACCTGTGTCTAATGCCCATGTGTGTATACCTCTGCACCTGTGTCTAATGCCCACGTGTGTATACCTCTGCACCTGTGTCTAATGCCCATGTGTGTATACCTCTGCACCTGTGTCTAATGCCCACGTGTGTATACCTCTGCACCTGTGTCTAATGCCCACGTGTGTATACCTCTGCACCTGTGTCTAATGCCCACGTGTGTATACCTCTGCACCTGTGTCTAATGCCCACATGTGTATACCTCTGCACCTGTGTCTAATGCCCACGTGTGTATACCTCTGCACCTGTGTATAATGCCCACGTGTATATACCTCTGCACCTGTGTCTAATGCCCACGTGTGTATACCTCTGCACCTGTGTCTAATGCCCACGTGTGTATACCTCTGCACCTGTGTATAATGCCCACGTGTATATACCTCTGCACCTGTGTATAATGCCCACGTGTGTATACCTCTGCACCTGTGTATAATGCCCACGTGTGTATACCTCTGCACCTGTGTATATAGCCCACGTGTGTATACCTCTGCACCTGTGTCTAATGCCCACGTGTGTATACCTCTGCACCTGTGTATATAGCCCACGTGTGTATACCTCTGCACCTGTGTATAATGCCCACGTGTGTATACCTCTGCACCTGTGTATATAGCCCACGTGTGTGTACCTCTGCACCTGTGTATAATGCCCACGTGTGTATACCTCTGCACCTGTGTATAATGCCCACGTGTATATACCTCTGCACCTGTGTATATAGCCCACGTGTGTATACCTCTGCACCTGTGTATAATGCCCACGTGTGTATACCTCTGCACCTGTGTCTCATGCCCACGTGTGTATACCTCTGCACCTGTGTATAATGCCCACGTGTGTATACCTCTGCACCTGTGTCCAATGCCCACGTGTGTATACCTCTGCACCTGTGTCCAATGCCCACGTGTGTATACCTCTGCACCTGTGTATAATGCCCACGTGTGTATACCTCTGCACCTGTGTATAATGCCCACGTGTGTATACCTCTGCACCTGTGTATAATGCCCACGTGTGTATACCTCTGCACCTGTGTATAATGCCCACGTGTATATACCTCTGCACCTGTGTATAATGCCCACGTGTGTATACCTCTGCACCTGTGTCTAATGCCCACGTGTGTATACCTCTGCACCTGTGTATAATGCCCACGTGTGTATACCTCTGCACCTGTGTCTAATGCCCACGTGTGTATACCGCTGCACCTGTGTACAATGCCCACGTGTATATACCTCTGCACCTGTGTATAATGCCCACGTGTGTATACCTCTGCACCTGTGTACAATGCTCACGTGTGTATACCTCTGCACCTGTGTCTAATGCCCACGTGTGTATACCTCTGCACCTGTGTCTCATGCCCACGTGTGTATACCTCTGCACCTGTGTATAATGCCCACGTGTGTATACCTCTGCACCTGTGTCTAATGCCCACGTGTGTATACCTCTGCACCTGTGTCTAATGCCCACGTGTATATACCTCTGCACCTGTGTATAATGCCCACGTGTGTATACCTCTACACCTGTGTCTAATGCCCACGTGTGTATACCTCTGCACCTGTGTATAATGCCCACGTGTATATACCTCTGCACCTGTGTATATAGCCCACGTGTGTATACCTCTGCACCTGTGTATAATGCCCACGTGTATATACCTCTGCACCTGTGTATAATGCCCACGTGTGTATACCTCTGCACCTGTGTATAATGCCCACGTGTGTATACCGCTGCACCTGTGTATATAGCCCACGTGTGTATACATCTGCACCTGTGTATAATACCCACGTGTGTATACCTCTGCACCTGTGTATAATGCCCACGTGTGTATACCTCTGCACCTGTGTATAATGCCCACGTGTATATACCTCTGCACCTGTGTATAATGCCCACGTGTATATACCTCTGCACCTGTGTATAATACCCACGTGTGTATACCTCTGCACCTGTGTATAATGCCCACGTGTGTATACCTCTGCACCTGTGTATAATGCCCACGTGTGTATACCTCTGCACCTGTGTATAATGCCCACGTGTGTATACCTCTGCACCTGTGTATATAGCCCACGTGTGTATACCTCTGCACCTGTGTCTAATGCCCACGTGTGTATACCTCTGCACCTGTGTATATAGCCCACGTGTGTATACCTCTGCACCTGTGTATAATGCCCACGTGTGTATACCTCTGCACCTGTGTATAATGCCCACGTGTGTATACCTCTGCACCTGTGTATATAGCCCACGTGTGTATACCTCTGCACCTGTGTCTAATGCCCACGTGTGTATACCTCTGCACCTGTGTATATAGCCCACGTGTGTATACCTCTGCACCTGTGTATAATGCCCACGTGTGTATACCTCTGCACCTGTGTATATAGCCCACGTGTGTGTACCTCTGCACCTGTGTATAATGCCCACGTGTGTATACCTCTGCACCTGTGTATAATGCCCACGTGTATATACCTCTGCACCTGTGTATATAGCCCACGTGTGTATACCTCTGCACCTGTGTATAATGCCCACGTGTGTATACCTCTGCACCTGTGTCTCATGCCCACGTGTGTATACCTCTGCACCTGTGTATAATGCCCACGTGTGTATACCTCTGCACCTGTGTACAATGCCCACGTGTGTATACCTCTGCACCTGTGTCCAATGCCCACGTGTGTATACCTCTGCACCTGTGTATAATGCCCACGTGTGTATACCTCTGCACCTGTGTATAATGCCCACGTGTGTATACCTCTGCACCTGTGTATAATGCCCACGTGTGTATACCTCTGCACCTGTGTATAATGCCCACGTGTATATACCTCTGCACCTGTGTATAATGCCCACGTGTGTATACCTCTGCACCTGTGTCTAATGCCCACGTGTGTATACCTCTGCACCTGTGTATAATGCCCACGTGTGTATACCTCTGCACCTGTGTCTAATGCCCACGTGTGTATACCGCTGCACCTGTGTACAATGCCCACGTGTATATACCTCTGCACCTGTGTATAATGCCCACGTGTGTATACCTCTGCACCTGTGTACAATGCTCACGTGTGTATACCTCTGCACCTGTGTCTAATGCCCACGTGTGTATACCTCTGCACCTGTGTCTCATGCCCACGTGTGTATACCTCTGCACCTGTGTATAATGCCCACGTGTGTATACCTCTGCACCTGTGTCTAATGCCCACGTGTGTATACCTCTGCACCTGTGTCTAATGCCCACGTGTATATACCTCTGCACCTGTGTATAATGCCCACGTGTGTATACCTCTACACCTGTGTCTAATGCCCACGTGTGTATACCTCTGCACCTGTGTATAATGCCCACGTGTATATACCTCTGCACCTGTGTATATAGCCCACGTGTGTATACCTCTGCACCTGTGTATAATGCCCACGTGTATATACCTCTGCACCTGTGTATAATGCCCACGTGTGTATACCTCTGCACCTGTGTATAATGCCCACGTGTGTATACCGCTGCACCTGTGTATATAGCCCACGTGTGTATACATCTGCACCTGTGTATAATACCCACGTGTGTATACCTCTGCACCTGTGTATAATGCCCACGTGTGTATACCTCTGCACCTGTGTATAATGCCCACGTGTATATACCTCTGCACCTGTGTATAATGCCCACGTGTATATACCTCTGCACCTGTGTATAATACCCACGTGTGTATACCTCTGCACCTGTGTATAATGCCCACGTGTGTATACCTCTGCACCTGTGTATAATGCCCACGTGTGTATACCTCTGCACCTGTGTATATAGCCCACGTGTGTATACCTCTGCACCTGTGTCTAATGCCCACGTGTGTATACCTCTGCACCTGTGTATATAGCCCACGTGTGTATACCTCTGCACCTGTGTATAATGCCCACGTGTGTATACCTCTGCACCTGTGTATATAGCCCACGTGTGTGTACCTCTGCACCTGTGTATAATGCCCACGTGTGTATACCTCTGCACCTGTGTATAATGCCCACGTGTATATACCTCTGCACCTGTGTATATAGCCCACGTGTGTATACCTCTGCACCTGTGTATAATGCCCACGTGTGTATACCTCTGCACCTGTGTCTCATGCCCACGTGTGTATACCTCTGCACCTGTGTATAATGCCCACGTGTGTATACCTCTGCACCTGTGTCCAATGCCCACGTGTGTATACCTCTGCACCTGTGTCCAATGCCCACGTGTGTATACCTCTGCACCTGTGTATAATGCCCACGTGTGTATACCTCTGCACCTGTGTATAATGCCCACGTGTGTATACCTCTGCACCTGTGTATAATGCCCACGTGTGTATACCTCTGCACCTGTGTATAATGCCCACGTGTATATACCTCTGCACCTGTGTATAATGCCCACGTGTGTGTACCTCTGCACCTGTGTATAATGCCCACGTGTATATACCTCTGCACCTGTGTATAATGCCCACGTGTGTATACCTCTGCACCTGTGTATAATGCCCACGTGTGTATACCGCTGCACCTGTGTCTAATGCCCACGTGTGTATACCTCTGCACCTGTGTCCAATGCCCACGTGTGTATACCTCTGCACCTGTGTCTCATGCCCACGTGTGTATACCTCTGCACCTGTGTATAATGCCCACGTGTGTATACCTCTGCACCTGTGTATAATGCCCACGTGTGTATACCTCTGCACCTGTGTATAATGCCCACGTGTGTATACCGCTGCACCTGTGTCTAATGCCCACGTGTGTATACCTCTGCACCTGTGTCCAATGCCCACGTGTGTATACCTCTGCACCTGTGTCTCATGCCCACGTGTGTATACCTCTGCACCTGTGTATAATGCCCACGTGTGTATACCTCTGCACCTGTGTCCAATGCCCACGTGTGTATACCTCTGCACCTGTGTCCAATGCCCACGTGTGTATACCTCTGCACCTGTGTATAATGCCCACGTGTGTATACCTCTGCACCTGTGTATAATGCCCACGTGTGTATACCTCTGCACCTGTGTATAATGCCCACGTGTGTATACCTCTGCACCTGTGTACAATGCCCACGTGTGTATACCTCTGCACCTGTGTATAATGCCCACGTGTGTATACCTCTGCACCTGTGTCTAATGCTCACGTGTGTATACCGCTGCACATGTGTCTAATGCCCACGTGTGTATACCTCTGCACCTGTGTCCAATGCCCACATGTGTATACCTCTGCACCTGTGTCTCATGCCCACGTGTGTATACCTCTGCACCTGTGTATAATGCCCACGTGTGTATACCTCTGCACCTGTGTATAATGCCCACGTGTGTATACCTCTGCACCTGTGTCTAATGCCCACGTGTGTATACCTCTGCACCTGTGTCTAATGCCCACGTGTGTATACCGCTGCACCTGTGTACAATGCCCACGTGTATATACCTCTGCACCTGTGTATAATGCCCACGTGTGTATACCTCTGCACCTGTGTACAATGCTCACGTGTGTATACCTCTGCACCTGTGTCTAATGCCCACGTGTGTATACCTCTGCACCTGTGTCTCATGCCCACGTGTGTATACCTCTGCACCTGTGTATAATGCCCACGTGTGTATACCTCTGCACCTGTGTCTAATGCCCACGTGTGTATACCTCTGCACCTGTGTCTAATGCCCACGTGTATATACCTCTGCACCTGTGTATAATGCCCACGTTTGTATACCTCTGCACCTGTGTCTAATGCCCACGTGTGTATACCTCTGCACCTGTGTATAATGCCCACGTGTGTATACCTCTGCACCTGTGTATAATGCCCACGTGTGTATACCTCTGCACCTGTGTATATAGCCCACGTGTGTATACCTCTGCACCTGTGTATAATGCCCACGTGTATATACCTCTGCACCTGTGTATAATGCTCACGTGTGTATATCTCTGCACCTGTGTATAATGCCCACGTGTGTATACCTCTGCACCTGTGTCTAATGCCCACGTGTGTATACCTCTGCACCTGTGTCTAATGCCCACGTGTATATACCTCTGCACCTGTGTATAATGCCCACGTGTGTATACCTCTGCACCTGTGTCTAATGCCCACGTGTATATACCTCTGCACCTGTGTCTAATGCCCACGTGTGTATACCTCTGCACCTGTGTATAATGCCCACGTGTATATACCTCTGCACCTGTGTATAATGCCCACGTGTGTATACCTCTGCACCTGTGTCTAATGCCCACGTGTGTATACCTCTGCACCTGTGTATAATGCCCACGTGTGTATACCTCTGCACCTGTGTATAATGCCCACGTGTGTATACCTCTGCACCTGTGTATATAGCCCACGTGTGTATACCTCTGCACCTGTGTATAATGCCCACGTGTGTATACCTCTGCACCTGTGTCTAATGCCCACGTGTGTATACCTCTGCACCTGTGTCTAATGCCCACGTGTGTATACCTCTGCACCTGTGTCTAATGCTCACGTGTGTATACCTCTGCACCTGTGTATAATGCCCACGTGTGTATACCTCTGCACCTGTGTCTAATGCCCACGTGTGTATACCTCTGCACCTGTGTCTAATGCCCACGTGTGTATACCTCTGCACCTGTGTCTCATGCCCACGTGTGTATACCTCTGCACCTGTGTATAATGCCCACGTGTGTATACCTCTGCACCTGTGTCTAATGCCCACGTGTATATACCTCTGCACCTGTGTATAATGCCCACGTGTGTATACCTCTGCACCTGTGTCTAATGCCCACGTGTGTATACCTCTGCACCTGTGTATAATGCCCACGTGTGTATACCTCTGCACCTGTGTCTAATGCCCACGTGTGTATACCTCTGCACCTGTGTCTAATGCCCACGTGTGTATACCTCTGCACCTGTGTCTAATGCCCATGTGTGTATACCTCTGCACCTGTGTCTAATGCCCACGTGTGTATACCTCTGCACCTGTGTCTAATGCCCATGTGTGTATACCTCTGCACCTGTGTCTAATGCCCACGTGTGTATACCTCTGCACCTGTGTCTAATGCCCACGTGTGTATACCTCTGCACCTGTGTCTAATGCCCACGTGTGTATACCTCTGCACCTGTGTCTAATGCCCACGTGTGTATACCTCTGCACCTGTGTCTAATGCCCACGTGTGTATACCTCTGCACCTGTGTATAATGCCCACGTGTATATACCTCTGCACCTGTGTCTAATGCCCACGTGTGTATACCTCTGCACCTGTGTCTAATGCCCACGTGTGTATACCTCTGCACCTGTGTATAATGCCCACGTGTATATACCTCTGCACCTGTGTATAATGCCCACGTGTGTATACCTCTGCACCTGTGTCTAATGCCCACGTGTGTATACCTCTGCACCTGTGTATAATGCCCACGTGTATATACTACTGCACCTGTTTCTAATGCCCACGTGTATATACCACTGCACCTGTGTCTAATGCCCACGTGTGTATACCTCTGCACCTGTGTCTAATGCCCACGTGTATATACTACTGCACCTGTGTCTAATGCCCACGTGTGTATACCTCTGCACCTGTGTATAATGCCCACGTGTATATACTACTGCACCTGTGTCTAATGCTCACGTGTATATACCTCTGCACCTGTGTCTAATGCCCACGTGTATATACCTCTGCACCTGTGTCTAATGCCCACGTGTGTATACCTCTGCACCTGTGTCTAATGCCCACGTGTGTATACCTCTGCACCTGTGTCTAATGCCCACGTGTATATACTACTGCACCTGTGTCTAATGCCCACGTGTATATACCACTGCACCTGTGTCTAATGCCCACGTGTGTATACCTCTGCACCTGTGTCTAATGCCCACGTGTATATACTACTGCACCTGTGTCGAATGCCCACGTGTGTATACCTCTGCACCTGTGTCTAATGCCCACGTGTATATACTACTGCACCTGTGTCTAATGCCCACGTGTATATACCACTGCACCTGTGTCTAATGCCCACGTGTATATACCTCTGCACCTGTGTCTAATGCCCACGTGTATATACCTCTGCACCTGTGTCTAATGCCCACGTGAATATACCACCGCACCTGTGTCTAATGCCCACGTGTGTATACCTCTGCACCTGTGTCTAATGCCCACGTGTGTATACCTCTGCACGTGTCTAATGCCCACGTGTATATACCTCTGCACCTGTGTCTAATGCCCACGTGTGTATACCTCTGCACCTGTGTCTAATGCCCACGTGTGTATACCTCTGCACCTGTGTCTAATGCCCACGTGTGTATACCTCTGCACCTGTGTCTAATGCCCACGTGTGTATACCTCTGCACCTGTGTATATAGCCCACGTGTGAATACCTCTGCACCTGTGTATAATGCCCACGTGTGTATACCTCTGCACCTGTGTCTAATGCCCACGTGTATATACCTCTGCACCTGTGTCTAATGCCCACGTGTGTATACCACTGCACCTGTGTCTAATGCCCACGTGTGTATACCACTGCACCTGTGTCTAATGCCCACGTGTGTATACCACTGCACATGTGTCTAATGCCCACGTGTGTATACCTCTGCACCTGTGTATATAGCCCACGTGTGTATACCTCTGCACCTGTGTATAATGCCCACGTGTGTATACCGCTGCACCTGTGTATAATGCCCAAGTGTGTATACCTCTGCACCTGTGTATAATGCCCACGTGTGTATACCTCTGCACCTGTGTATAATGCCCACGTGTGTATACCTCTGCACCTGTGTATAATGCCCACGTGTGTATACCTCTGCACCTGTGTCTAATGCCCACGTGTGTATACCTCTGCACCTGTGTCTAATGCCCACGTGTGTATTCCTCTGCACCTGTGTCTGATGCCCACGTGTGTATACCTCTGCACCTGTGTCTGATGCCCACGTGTGTATACCTCTGCACCTGTGTCTGATGCCCACGTGTGTATACCTCTGCACCTGTGTCTGATGCCCACGTGTGTATACCTCTGCACCTGTGTCTAATGCCCACGTGTGTATACCTCTGCACCTGTGTCTAATGCCCACGTGTGTATACCTCTGCACCTGTGTCTAATGCCCGCGTGTGTATACCTCTGCACCTGTGTATAATGCCCACGTGTGTATACCTCTGCACCTGTGTCTAATGCCCACATGTATATACCTCTGCGCCTGTGTCTAATGCCCACGTGTATATACCTCTGCACCTGTGTATAATGCCCACGTGTGTATACCTCTGCACCTGTGTATAATGCCCACGTGTATATACCACTGCACCTGTGTCTAATGCCCACGTGTATATACCACTGCACCTGTGTCTAATGCCCACATGTATATACCTCTGCGCCTGTGTCTAATGCCCACGTGTATATACCTCTGCACCTGTGTCCAATGCCCACGTGTGTATACCTCTGCACCTGTGTATAATGCCCACGTGTATATACCACTGCACCTGTGTCTAATGCCCACGTGTATATACCACTGCACCTGTGTCTAATGCCCACATGTATATACCTCTGCGCCTGTGTCTAATGCCCACGTGTATATACCTCTGCACCTATGTCTAATGCCCACATGTATATACCTCTGCGCCTGTGTCTAATGCCCACGTGTATATACCTCTGCACCTGTGTCCAATGCCCACGTGTGTATACCTCTGCACCTGTGTATAATGCCCACGTGTATATACTACTGTACCTGTGTATAATGCCCACATGTATATACCTCTGCACCTGTGTATAATGCCCACGTGTATATACCACTGCACCTGTGTCTAATGCCCACGTGTGTATACCTCTGCACCTGTGTATAATGCCCACGTGTATATACCTCTGCACCTGTGTCTAATGCCCACGTGTGTATACCTCTGCACCTGTGTATAATGCCCACTTGTGAATACCTCTGCACCTGTGTCTAATGCCCACGTGTGTATACCTCTGCACCTGTGTCTAATGCCCACGTGTGTATACCTCTGCACCTGTGTATAATGCCCACTTGTGAATACCTCTGCACCTGTGTCTAATGCCCACGTGTGTATACCTCTGCACCTGTGTATAATGCCCAATTGTGAATACCTCTGCACCTGTGTCTAATGCCCACGTGTGTATACCTCTGCACCTGTGTCTAATGCCCACGTGTATATACCTCTGCACCTGTGTCTAATGCCCACGTGTGTCTAATGCCCACGTGTGTATACCGCTGCACCTGTGTATAATGCCCACGTGTGTATACCTCTGCACCTGTGTCTAATGCCCACGTGTGTATACCTCTGCACCTGTGTCTAATGCCCACGTGTGTATACCTCTGCACCTGTGTATAATGCCCACGTGTGTATACCTCTGCACCTGTGTACAATGCCCACGTGTATATACCTCTGCACCTGTGTCTAATGCCCACGTGTGTATACCTCTGCACCTGTGTCTAATGCCCACGTGTGTATACCTCTGCACCTGTGTCTAATGCCCACGTGTGTATACCTCTGCACCTGTGTCTAATGCTCACGTGTGTATACCTCTGCACCTGTGTATAATGCCCACGTGTGTATACCTCTGCACCTGTGTCTAATGCCCACGTGTGTATACCTCTGCACCTGTGTCTAATGCCCACGTGTGTATACCTCTGCACCTGTGTCTCATGCCCACGTGTGTATACCTCTGCACCTGTGTATAATGCCCACGTGTGTATACCTCTGCACCTGTGTATAATGCCCACGTGTATATACCTCTGCACCTGTGTCTAATGCCCATGTGTGTATACCTCTGCACCTGTGTCTAATGCCCACGTGTGTATACCTCTGCACCTGTGTCTAATGCCCATGTGTGTATACCTCTGCACCTGTGTCTAATGCCCACGTGTGTATACCTCTGCACCTGTGTCTAATGCCCACGTGTGTATACCTCTGCACCTGTGTCTAATGCCCACGTGTGTATACCTCTGCACCTGTGTATAATGCCCACGTGTATATACCTCTGCACCTGTGTATAATGCCCACGTGTGTATACCTCTGCACCTGTGTCTAATGCCCACGTGTGTATACCTCTGCACCTGTGTATAATGTCCACGTGTATATACTACTGCACCTGTGTCTAATGCCCACGTGTATATACCACTGCACCTGTGTCTAATGCCCACGTGTGTATACCTCTGCACCTGTGTCTAATGCCCACGTGTATATACTACTGCACCTGTGTCTAATGCCCACGTGTGTATACCTCTGCACCTGTGTATAATGCCCACGTGAATATACTACTGCACCTGTGTCTAATGCTCACGTGTATATACCTCTGCACCTGTGTCTAATGCCCACGTGTATATACCTCTGCACCTGTGTCTAATGCCCACGTGTGTATACCTCTGCACCTGTGTCTAATGCCCACGTGTGTATACCTCTGCACCTGTGTCTAATGCCCACGTGTATATACTACTGTACCTGTGTCTAATGCCCACGTGTATATACCACTGCACCTGTGTCTAATGCCCACGTGTGTATACCTCTGCACCTGTGTCTAATGCCCACGTGTATATACTACTGCACCTGTGTCGAATGCCCACGTGTGTATACCTCTGCACCTGTGTCTAATGCCCACGTGTATATACTACTGCACCTGTGTCTAATGCCCACGTGTATATACCACTGCACCTGTGTCTAATGCCCACGTGTATATACCTCTGCACCTGTGTCTAATGCCCACGTGTATATACCTCTGCACCTGTGTCTAATGCCCACGTGTATATACCACCGCACCTGTGTCTAATGCCCACGTGTGTATACCTCTGCACCTGTGTCTAATGCCCACGTGTGTATACCTCTGCACGTGTCTAATGCCCACGTGTATATACCTCTGCACCTGTGTCTAATGCCCACGTGTGTATACCTCTGCACCTGTGTCTAATGCCCACGTGTGTATACCTCTGCACCTGTGTCTAATGCCCACGTGTGTATACCTCTGCACCTGTGTCTAATGCCCACGTGTGTATACCTCTGCACCTGTGTATATAGCCCACGTGTGAATACCTCTGCACCTGTGTATAATGCCCACGTGTGTATACCTCTGCACCTGTGTCTAATGCCCACGTGTATATACCTCTGCACCTGTGTCTAATGCCCACGTGTGTATACCACTGCACCTGTGTCTAATGCCCACGTGTGTATACCACTGCACCTGTGTCTAATGCCCACGTGTGTATACCACTGCACCTGTGTCTAATGCCCACGTGTGTATACCTCTGCACCTGTGTATATAGCCCACGTGTGTATACCTCTGCACCTGTGTATAATGCCCACGTGTGTATACCTCTGCACCTGTGTATAATGCCCACGTGTGTATACCGCTGCACCTGTGTATAATGCCCACGTGTGTATACCTCTGCACCTGTGTATAATGCCCACGTGTGTATACCTCTGCACCTGTGTATAATGCCCACGTGTGTATACCTCTGCACCTGTGTCTAATGCCCACGTGTGTATACCTCTGCACCTGTGTCTAATGCCCACGTGTGTATACCTCTGCACCTGTGTCTAATGCCCACGTGTGTATTCCTCTGCACCTGTGTCTGATGCCCACGTGTGTATACCTCTGCACCTGTGTCTGATGCCCACGTGTGTATACCTCTGCACCTGTGTCTGATGCCCACGTGTGTATACCTCTGCACCTGTGTCTGATGCCCACGTGTGTATACCTCTGCACCTGTGTCTAATGCCCACGTGTGTATACCTCTGCACCTGTGTCTAATGCCCACGTGTGTATACCTCTGCACCTGTGTCTAATGCCCACGTGTGTATACCTCTGCACCTGTGTCTAATGCCCGCGTGTGTATACCTCTGCACCTGTGTATAATGCCCACGTGTGTATACCTCTGCACCTGTGTCTAATGCCCACATGTATATACCTCTGCGCCTGTGTCTAATGCCCACGTGTATATACCTCTGCACCTGTGTATAATGCCCACGTGTGTATACCTCTGCACCTGTGTATAATGCCCACGTGTATATACCACTGCACCTGTGTCTAATGCCCACGTGTATATACCACTGCACCTGTGTCTAATGCCCACATGTATATACCTCTGCGCCTGTGTCTAATGCCCACGTGTATATACCTCTGCACCTGTGTCTAATGCCCACGTGTGTATACCTCTGCACCTGTGTATAATGCCCACGTGTGTATACCTCTGCACCTGTGTATAATGCCCACGTGTATATACCACTGCACCTGTGTCTAATGCCCACGTGTGTATACCTCTGCACCTGTGTATATAGCCCACTTGTGAATACCTCTGCACCTGTGTCTAATGCCCACGTGTGTATACCTCTGCACCTGTGTCTAATGCCCACGTGTATATACCTCTGCACCTGTGTCTAATGCCCACGTGTGTCTAATGCCCACGTGTGTATACCACTGCACCTGTGTCTAATGCCCACGTGTGTATACCACTGCACCTGTGTCTAATGCCCACGTGTGTATACCACTGCACCTGTGTCTGATGCCCACGTGTGTATACCTCTGCACCTGTCTGATGCCCACGTGTGTATACCTCTGCACCTGTGTCTGATGCCCACGTGTGTATACCTCTGCACCTGTGTCTGATGCCCACGTGTGTATACCTCTGCACCTGTGTCTGATGCCCACGTGTGTATACCTCTGCACCTGTGTCTAATGCCCACGTGTGTATACCTCTGCACCTGTGTCTAATGCCCACGTGTGTATACCTCTGCACCTGTGTCTAATGCCCACGTGTGTATACCTCTGCACCTGTGTCTAATGCCCACGTGTGTATACCTCTGCACCTGTGTCCAATGCCCACGTGTGTATACTCTGCACCTGTGTATAATGCCCACGTGTGTATACCTCTGCACCTGTGTCTAATGCTCACGTGTGTATACCGCTGCACCTGTGTCCAATGCCCACGTGTGTATACCTCTGCACCTGTGTCCAATGCCCACGTGTGTATACCTCTGCACCTGTGTCTAATGCCCACGTGTGTATACCTCTGCACCTGTGTATAGTGCCCACGTGTGTATACCTCTGCACCTGTGTCTGATGCCCACGTGTGTATACCTCTGCACCTGTGTCCAATGCCCACGTGTGTATACCTCTGCACCTGTGTCTAATGCCCACGTGTGTATACCTCTGCACCTGTGTATAGTGCCCACGTGTGTATACCTCTGCACCTGTGTCTAATGCCCACGTGTGTATACCTCTGCACCTGTGTATAATGCCCACGTGTGTATACCTCTGCACCTGTGTACAATGCCCACGTGTGTGTACCTCTGCACCTGTGTCCAATGCCCACGTGTGTATACCTCTGCACCTGTGTCCAATGCCCACGTGTGTGTACCTCTGCACCTGTGTCCAATGCCCACGTGTGTATACCTCTGCACCTGTGTCCAATGCCCACGTGTGTATACCTCTGCACCTGTGTCCAATGCCCACGTGTGTATACCTCTGCACCTGTGTCCAATGCCCACGTGTGTATACCTCTGCACCTGTGTCCAATGCCCACGTGTGTATACCTCTGCACCTGTGTCCAATGCCCACGTGTGTATACCTCTGCACCTGTGTCCAATGCCCACGTGTGTATACCTCTGCACCTGTGTCCAATGCCCACGTGTGTATACCTCTGCACCTGTGTCCAATGCCCACGTGTGTATACCTCTGCACCTGTGTCCAATGCCCACGTGTGTATACCTCTGCACCTGTGTCCAATGCCCACGTGTGTATACCTCTGCACCTGTGTCCAATGCCCACGTGTGTATACCTCTGCACCTGTGTCTAATGCCCACGTGTGTATACCTCTGCACCTGTGTATAATGCCCACGTGTATATACCTCTGCACCTGTGTATAATGCCCACGTGTGTATACCGCTGCACCTGTGTATAATGCCCACGTGTGTATACCGCTGCACCTGTGTATATAGCCCACGTGTGTATACCTCTGCACCTGTGTACAATGCCCACGTGTGTATACCTCTGCACCTGTGTACAATGCTCACGTGTGTATACCTCTGCACCTGTGTCCAATGCCCACGTGTGTATACCTCTGCACCTGTGTCCCATGCCCACGTGTGTATACCCCTGCACCTGTGTCCCATGCCCACGTGTGTATACCTCTGCACCTGTGTCCAATGCCCACGTGTGTGTACCTCTGCACCTGTGTCCAATGCCCACGTGTGTGTACCTCTGCACCTGTGTCCAATGCCCACGTGTGTGTACCTCTGCACCTGTGTGTAATCCTTGAGCTCATATATTGTGTGTAAATCTGGCTCTGGTACTAGCCAGTGCCTCCTGATAAATGTACCTCCTGATAAATGTACCTCACCGCACGTCCCTGGTGTGTATGTCTGGTAGGTACATTGAGTAGAAAGAAGGTAACCATAATGCAGAGGTAAGTGTGCCCGTTATAGGACAGGTGCACTGTGTGGGTTGGGATGAGTGTGTGTATTGGCACAATAGTAATAATACAGGGACGAGAGGGAATCTGGGAGCATCACAGTGACATCACTTATATCTATAGTAATAATACAGGGACATGACTGGGGAGGTGAGGGGATCTGGGAGTGTCACAGTAACAACTTATATCTATAGTAATAATACAGGGACATGACTGGGGAGGTGAGGGGATCTGGGAGTCTCAGTGACATCACATATCAATAGTAATAATACAGGGACATGACTGGAGAGGTGAGTGGATCTGGGAGCGTCACAGTGAAATCACTTATATCTATAGTAATAATACAGGTATAGGACTGGGGAGGTGAGGGGAACTGGGAGCGTCACAGTGACATCACATATCTATTAATAATACAGGGACATGACTGGGGAGGTGAGGAGATCTGTGAGTATTTACAGTGATGTCTCCCCCATTTCGCAGGGTTACGCAGTAGTGAAGAAGACATCTGGTGAGTGTGAGACACCGAGCAGCCATCCCCGTGTGTCAGGAGGACTGCGCAGGACCCAGAGCCCCATCACGGTGCCTCCACCTCACTCACTGACACATGAGACACATTGACCAGAAGATCCTGGATCTCCCTAACAAGATCATTCAGCTGCTGACTGGAGAGGTGACTGCTGGGAATGGGACATTATACAGTAACACCAGGGGATGTGTCTGGGTGATGACTGGAGAGGTGACTGCTGGGAATTGGGCATTATACAGTAACACTGGGGGACGTGTCTGGGTGGTGACTGGAGAGGTGACTGCTGGGAATGGGACATTATACAGTAACACTGGGGGACGTATCAGGGTGGTGACTGCTGGGAATGGGACATTAAACAGTAACACCAGGGGATGTGTCTGGGTGATGACTGGAGAGGTGACTGCTGGGAATGGGGCATTATACAGTAACACCAGGGGATGTCTGGGTGATGACTGGAGAGGTGACTGCTGGGAATGGGGCATTATACAGTAACACCAGGGGATGTGTCTGGGTGATGACTGGAGAGGTGACTGCTGGGAATGGGACATTATACAGTAACACCGGGGGATGTGTCTGGGTGATGACTGGAGAGGTGACTGCTGGGAATGGGACATTATACAGTAACACCAGGGGATGTGTCTGGGTGATGACTGGAGAGGTGACTGCTGGGAATGGGACATTATACAGTAACACCAGGGGATGTGTCTGGGTGAAGACTGGAGAGGTGACTGATGGGAATGGGACATTATACAGTAACACCAGGGGATGTGTCTGGGTGATGACTGGAGAGGTGACTGCTGGGAATGGGGCATTATACAGTAACACCAGGGGACGTGTCTGGGTGATGACTGGAGAGGTGACTGCTGGGAATGGGGCACTATACAGTAACACCGGGGGACGTGTCTGGGTGATGACTGGAGAGGTGACTGCTGGGAATGGGACATTATACAGTATCACCAGGGGATGTGTCTGGGTGATGACTGTATCACTGTGTGAGTCAGGTTCCTATAAGGTGTCAGGATGTCACTGTCTATGTCTCCATGCAGGAGGTGGAGTATATAGAGGAACACAGGGGTCTGTACATGGACGTGATGATGGAGAATCACCGGCCCCTCACATCACTGGGTAAGAGGAGACTGTCATGTATTGTACAGGGGAGAGCAGGTATGGGGCCCCCTATATACACACATCACCTGATAATCACATATATACACTGTACTCAGTTACTGTGTGTCTCCTACAGATGGGCCCAGTAACAGAGATACCCCAGAGAGATGTCCCCGTCCTCTGTATTCCCAGGATTGTACAGAGGAGAATCACAGGATCCCACAGGAGGATCAGGTAGGCGGTATTTAGGGTCTCATCCAATATACCAAAGTGACCATCACTATATGATCTGTAGAGGAGCTGTGTGTCTTATGCACTGATATTATACTGTTTCACCTCAGTTTAATCTGACTGTATGCAAATGTCATTATAGGTTTTTTTTGTTTTTTTTATTTGTAGGTAGAACGTCTGTCTAATATTAAAACAGAAGATACAGAGGGAGAAGAAGAGACGTATGTGACTGATATGAAGGCAGAAGATATAGAGGGAGAAGAAGAGACGTATGTGACTGATATAAAGGCAGAAGATATAGAGGGAGAAGAAGAGACGTATGTGACTGATATAAAGGCAGAAGATATAGAGGGAGAAGAAGAGACGTATGTGACTGATATAAAGGCAGAAGATACAGAGGGAGAAGAAGAGACGTATGTGACTGATATAAAGGCAGAAGATACAGAGGGAGAAGAAGAGACGTATGTGAGGGGTGATCAGCAGTGTAAGGAAGAGGAGATCCCTACAGATATCAGCACAGGTGAGTAATAAACACTTATTACAGAAAAGAGTCACATATTCTCTTTGCTCAGTCACTACAGCAATCTCTTATCCTACACCCTCCTCTGTCAGTACAGACTAATGAGGAATATGTATTTCTGCTGCGGGGTACACTGGGCTCCACAGGGAATGACATTGGGATGTAGAGTAGGCTCTTGATCCGATGCACCAACAGGCTCAAAGCTTTGACCTTCTTCCCAGAATGCATAGCGCCGCCTCCTCTATAACCCCACCTTTGTGCACAGGAGCTCAGTTTTGTAGTTGGTGCCATGCAGTAAGCAGGCATACAACACGGGGGCTGCAGCCCCAGGAAAAAGCTTTTTAAAGAAATTCACTCCTCACAAGAAGATGCTGGCTCGCTACCCCCTCGCTGCGGAGCTAAGTAAAAATTGGGAATCACACCCGCCAGTGGATTCGCAGGTGGTATCCTCAGCTCTGCCCGTAACTATTGTCACGTCCCTGAGAGAGCCGACGGATAAGCGTGTGGAGGGTTGTTTAAAGGCAATTTACACTCTAAGTGGTGCTGCACATAGGCCCACCATTTCCGCAACATGGGCTGCAGACGCTGTGGAAGCGTGGGCTCAGGAGCTGGAGGCGGAGTTGCCGTCCAACGCTTCTGATCATGCTAGACAATGCTTGTCGTATATTGTCACAGCGTGTCATTACATTAAGGAGGCGGCTTCGGATACAGGTATTCTGGCGACCAAGGTTTCTACTACGTCCATACTGGCTCGCCGGATTCTATGGTTGCAGTCCTTGTCTGTGGATCTGTCTTCTAAGAAAACCCTGGAGGTACTCCCGTTTAGGGGAGACATTCTTTTCGGAGAAGACCTCAATAAGATAATGGCTGACTTAGCTTCTGCTAAAACAACGTGTTTACCTAGTACTGCCCCTTCGATGCCGAAGGCTAAGAGTACTCCCTTTTGTCCTTCAGGGTAAGCAAAGGGTCAGGCGTACTCTAAACAGGTACGCACTTCCAAACCAAATAAGCCCAAACTGGCCTGGGCTACCCGTCAGCCTGCTTCCAAAACTAAAAAGCCTGCCGCATGGGGGATCCCAGGGTGGCGGGGGGGCAAATTCTAGGGTATACCCAGGAATGGTTGAAGACCACTTCCGATGCATGGGTACGGGAAGTCGTCACTTGAGGTTACACCGTATCCTTCAAAAATCACCCCCCTCATAGATTTTGCCTGACAGACATCCCTTCGGATCAGGTAAAGGCAAAAACTCTTCATTCGGTGGTACAGTCCCTCCTGGACACAGGAGTGGTAGTACAGGTGCCTCTGGCTCAGAGAGGCAAGGGGTACTATTCACCGCTGTTCCTAGTCCCGAAACTGAATGGGTCTTCCCGGCCCATTCTCAACCTCAAGTCCTTGAACAAATTTGTGAAGGTCTCCAAGTTTCGTATGGAAACTCTTCGCTCTATTGTTCTGGCATTGGAACCTGGGGATTATATGGTCTCCCTGGACATACAGGATGCTTACCTGCATATTCCCATTGCAATGTCGCATCAGCAATACCTGACGTTTGCGGTTGGCAACCTTCATTACCAATTTTGGGCGTTACCCTTTGGTTTGACCACGGCTCCGCAAGTCTTCACCAAGGTTATGGTGGTCATGACGGCTGTGCTTCGCCGTCAAGGGGTCAGGATCCTACCATACCTGGACGACTTGTTGATCCTGGCAAATTCCCCAGAAACTCTCCTACGCCATCTGCATCTGACTATCCAGTTTCTGCAAGCCCACGGGTGGCTCATCAACTGGAAGAAATCTTCCCTGGTCCTTGCTTGGAGCATGGTGCAACTGTGGGCAGAGGCGGATTGGCCACAGGGCTTGCAGGGAAGATTCCCGGTGGGCCGACGCACCTGTGGGGCCTGTTTTGTTTGAGGACATGTGGTCCTTTTTATAGACATAATGAATAAGATACAAAATAATTTGCATATATGAAAATGACTTTGCCACTTAGCCTGTGATTGCAGATGATCTAGTGTATGCTCTGTCTGCCTGCTTGGCTGACATATAAGATTGAGTGAATAGTGATTGGGATACGGTTGGTGTAATAAGCAAGAAAATATATCTACCTAAAGAATTATATAGTTTCCTAAATTCTGAAGGTGTATCATATAATGTGCTCATAATATTTAATTTTATTTATTTTTAACTTCCCTCTTGATGCTGGACATGCCCACTATCTGGAAGGTCTTGGGTGGAGGGTGCTGCTGCCATGGCCCATGGCTAGACCTTACACCTCTGGTGCTGCCCATGTGGGGCCACTAGTACATATTTTTCCAGGGATGCTTTTTGTTCCCAATCTGCTCCTGCCTGTGGGCGTTGTTGGACACTCACAACCAGCAGTTGTTTTTGCCTCAGGAGAAAGTCCTGAAGCTTCAGGACAGGATTCGATGCTTCCTATCTTGTCCGCAAGTGTCTATACATTCGGCAATGCAAGTGCTAGGTCTCATGGTGTCTGCTTTCAACATGGTGGAGTATGCTCAATTCCATTCCTGCCCTCTGCAGAAGCTAATTCTTACCAAGTGGGACGGCTTGCCTCACCGGATCAGGTCTCAAATGATTGCTTCAGGACCAACGATTTAGCAGGGGTCGTCCCTTCTGGATCTCCAGCTGGGTCCTTCTGACGACTGATGCCAGTCTGAGAGGTTGGGGTGCTGTGTTGGGACAACACTCCCTTCAGGGTTGGTGGACCAAGGAGTCGTCTCTCCTCCTGATAAACATTCTGGAATTGCGGGCGGTGTTCAACTCATTGAACTTGGCCCTTATTTAATACAGAACAGACCTGTTCAAGTACAGTCGGACAAAGCCGCCACGGTCGCGTACATCAATCATCAAGGCGGCACTCAAAGCCACATGGCATTGAGGGAAGTATCACGGATTGTTCAGTGGGTGGAACTGTGTATATCAGGATTTAGCCCGATTGGCTTCGACGGCGTGGCTTTTGAAGCTTCCGTCTTGAAGGCCAAAGGATTTTCTGAGGCGGTCATTCAAACCATGTTGAAGGCCCGGAAACCGACCTCTGCTCGGATTTACCATAGGGTCTGGAATTTTTACTTTGCTTGGTGTGCATCTAACAATTATGGCGCTTACAAGTTTAGTACGGCCAAACTTTTGGCCCCTCTACAACAGGACCTGGACTTGGGCCTTCGTCTGGCCTCCATCAATGTTCTTATTTCTGCCTTGTCGGTTTGGTTCCAGAGAAAAATTGCGACCTTACCTGATGTGCATACGTTCACTCAGGGTGTGTTGCGGATTCAACCTCCTTATGTCCCGCCTGTGGCTCTTTGGGACCTGTCGGTGGTTCTGGAGGCGTTGCAAGGGTCTCTGTTTGAGCCTCTTGAATCTGCAGACCTTAAGTGGCTTTCCCTTAAGGTATTGTTTCTGCTGGCTATTGCCTCTGCTAGACAGGTGTCTGATTTGGGTGCCTTGTCTTGTAGGTTACCTTATCTGATTTTTCACCGTGATCGGGCGGTTCTTAGAACACTTCCCGGGTATTTACTGAAGGTGGTGTCTTCTTTCCACCTTAATCAGGAAATCATGGTTCCGGCCTTTGCCTCTCCTGACTTGTCTTCCAAAGAGAGGTCTTTGGATGTAATATGGGCTCACTGTATCTATGTGAAGAGGACAGCTCCCGTCAGGAAGTCGGATTCTCTCTTTGTTCAGTTTGGTTTTCACAAACGTGGCTGGCCAGCTCACAAGCAGACCCTGGCCAGATGGATTAGAATGGTGATTGCACATGCTGATGTACAGGCTGGCCTTCCAGCTCTTGCTACCATAAAGGACCTTTCTACTCGGTCGGTTGGACCTTCTTGGGTGGCCCGCCGTGGTGCGACCCTTGAATAATTGTGCAAGGTGGCTACGTGGTCCTCGTTCATAAGGTTCTATGCCTTTGATACTTCTGCCTCCTTCTATGCCTTTGATACTTCCGCCTCCCAGGATGCTTCCTTTGGACGCCGGGTTCTTGTGCCCGCTACAGTGCGTCCCCTCCGATAAGGAACTGCTTTAGGACATCCCCAATGTCATTCCCTGTGTACCCCGCAGCAGAAAACGAGATTTATGGTAAGAACTTGTTGTTAAATCTCTTTCTGCGAGGTACACTGGGCTCCACAGGGCGCCCACCCTGACGCACTTAGCTTTTTTGGGTTGGTATGGCATTAGCCGCTGACACTTTCTCCTGTCGTGAGAATGTGTTGTATGTGGCTACTAACAGTTGTCTCTTTTGCTTGCTACTGCATTGGACTGGTTAACAAAAACTGAGCTCCTGTGCACGGAGGTGGGGTTATAGAGCAGGCGGCGCTATGCTTTCTGGGAAGAAGGTCAAAGCTTTGAGCCTGTTGGTGCCTCGGATCAAGATCCTATTCTACACCCCAATGTAATTCCCTGTTGAGCCCAGTGTACCTCGCAGAAAGCTTTAACAACGGTAAGTTCTTACCATAAATCTCATTTGGAGTCAGGAGCCATCAGCCTCTATTATACTCCTGCTCTCCTCCTCATATCATGTCACTGTGTGTTACCAGCCCAGAGATCTGACCAGTCTCCTCCCCACACTCTCTGATGTATCTCATACATGAGGAGCCATCAGTCCCTATTATACTCCTGCTCTCCCCCTCACATCATGTCACTGTGTGTTACCAGCCCAGAGATCTGACCAGTCTCCTCCCCACACTCTCTCTGGTGTATCTCATACATCAGGAGACATCACCCCTATTATACTCCTGCTCTCCCCTCACATCATGTCACTGTGTGTTACCAGCCCAGAGATCTGACCAGTCTCCTCCCCACACACTCTGGTGTATCTCATACATCAGGAGCCATAGCCCCTATTATACTCCTGCTCTCCCCTCACATCATGTCACTGTGTGTTACCAGCCCAGAGATCTGACCAGTCTCCTCCCCACACTCTCTGGTGTATCTCATACATCAGGAGACATCAGCCCCTATTATACTCCTGCTCTCCCCCTCACATCATGTCACTGTGTGTCACCAGCAGCCATACTGTGTGCTAGCAGTACCTCTGCCTATAGTACTACATGCCAGGTATTCAATGAGAGTGTCTCTATTAGCACATGCCAGTCTATATATAAACCACTCCTTTTTCTCATACGTCCTAGAGGATGCTGGGGGGGTTATCATAAAACCATGGGGTATAGACGGGATCCGCAGGAGACATGGGCAGTTTAAGACTTTGAAAGGGTGTGAACTGGCTCCTCTCTCTATGCCCCTCCTCCAGACCCCAGTTTTAGAATTGTGCCCAGTGAGACTGGACGCACTACAGGGAACTCTACAGAGTTTCTCTGAATAGACTTTGTGTTAGGTTTTTTATGTTCAGGGAGGCTGCTGGCAACATTCTCCCTGCTTCGCGGGACTTAGGGGAGAGACGTATGACCCACTTCCAGTGAATTCAATGGCTCTGCTTCTGGCTACAGTACACCATTAGCTCCTGAGGGTCTGATCGCTGGGTACGCCTAGATCCTCACTCCCGCAGCTTGCCGTCACCCCTTTCAGAGCCAGAAGACAGGTGAGTAGCAGAAGAAAATAAGACTTCAGCTTCACTGACGGCATTTTCTGAGGTACTGCGCAGCGGGCAGACGCTGCGCGCTGAGCTCCCACACACAGCACTACAGGGTGCAGGGCGCGGGGGGGGGGGGGGGGGCACCCTGGGCAGCTAAAATCATCCTCATTATTCCACTGGCAAGAGGGGACATTAGTGCCACGGCACTGTCCTAACCCCCGCCAGTATAAATATCAGAAAATGCAAGACAGAAGCACGCCATTAAGGGGGCGGAGCTTCTTCCTCACAGCGCCATTTCTTCTCCGCAGGCTGCAGAGACGCTGGTCCTCCTCACACTGACAAGTACCAGGGGTACACAACGGAGGGGAGGCAGGTCAATTGGTGCAATATATATGTGACTGTAAAAGCGCTTTAGGTCTGAGGCAATTTCTTGGTGTTTTCAGACCCGTTGATTTAGCGCTGGGTTGTGAGCCCTCTGTGTCTCTGACAGACTTTACTGTGGGTCTGTCCCCTATATGCCCGGTGTGTCTGTGGGTGTTTGGTGCACGTGTGTCGACATGTCTGAGGCTGAAGGCTCTTCCCAGGAGGAGGCTGTATTGGGGACACAGACTGCTGCGGGGGTGACCCAGTCTGCACCGCCGACGCCGGATTGGGTAAATGTGTTGAACGCCTTGAATGCTAATGTGGCTCTTATTAGTAAGAGGTTAGATAAGTCTGAGTCGCAGACCCAGGCATGGAAGAAATCTGTGGAAGATATGTTATTCCAAAGTCAGGTCCCCTCAGGGTCACAAAAACGTACGTTGGCCCAGTTGGCAGACACTGATACCGACACAGACTCTGATTCCTGTGTCGACTATAGCGATTCCAGATTAGATCCAAAATTGGCAACTAGCCTTCAATACATGATTGTGGCAGTTAAAGATGTATTACATATCACTGAGGACCCGACTGTCTCTGATAAAAGGGCCTGTATGTATAAGGAAAGGAAACCTGAGGTGACGTTTCCTCCCTCTCATGAACTGAACACTCCATTTGAAAAGTCTGGGAAGGTCCTGACAAAATGTTTCAGATTCCCAAAAGAATTACGGTAGCTTATCCGTTTCCCTCGGCAGATAGGGAAAAGTGGGAGTCACCCCCCCTCCCCTTCACTGTGGACAAGGCCTTGTCTAGGTTGACTAAAAAGGTGTCTCTCCCGTCACCTGACACGGCTTCCCTTAAGGATCCTGCGGATCGTAAACAAGAAACTACGTTAAAGTCCATTTATGCGACCACAGGTACGCTACTCAGACCTGTCATTGCGTCTGCGTGGGTAAGTAGGGCTATTGAAAAGTGGGCAGACAACTTGTCTTCTGAAATAGATACCCTAGATAGGGATAGCATCCTCTTAACGCTGGGTTATATCAAGGACGCTGCAGCATACCTTAAGGAAGCTGCGAGAGATATTGGTGTATTGGCATCAAAGGCCAATGCCATGGCAGTCTCAGCTAGACGAGCGTTGTGGATTCACCAATGGAATGCTGATTCCAAGAAAAGTATGTAGTCTCTACCATATAAAGGTAAGGCCTTATTTGGTGATGGCCTTGATGATTTGGTATCTACAGCTACCGCAGGTAAGTCATCCTTTTTGCCTTATGTTCCTCCACAACAAAAGAAAACGCATCACTATCAGATGCAGTCCTTTCGGCCCAATAAATACAGAAAGGGCCGAGGTTCTTCCTTCCTTGCTGCTAGAGGAAGGGGAAGAGGTAAACGATCACCAGCCTTGTTAGGCTCCCAGGAGCAGAAGTCCTCCCAGGCTTCTGCCAATTCCACCGCATGACGTTGGGGCTCCTATGCGGTGGAATTGGCATGTCTCGAACTCTTCAGTCAGTTTTGGGTTCGCTCGGACCTAGACCCATGGATTTTACAAATAGTATCCCAAGGGTACAAGCTGGAGTTTTAAGATGTTTCCCTTCGCCGTTTTTTCAAATCGGCCTTACCAGCTTCTCTTCCGGACAGGGTGGTAGTTTGCGACGCAATACAAAAGTTGTGTCAAAATCAAGTTATCGTCATGGTTCCCCAGTCACAACAGGGAGAAGGTGTTTATTCGAGCCTGTTTGTGGTCCCGAAGCCGGACGGCTCGGTCAGACCAATCCTAAACCTGAAATCCCTAAATTTCTACCTAAAGAAATTCGAATTCAAGATGGAGTCTCTCGGAGCAGTGATCTCCAGTCTGGATGAAGGGGATTTTATGATGTCGGTGGACATAAAGGATGCCTACTTACATGTTCCCATTTATCCTCCGCATCAGGCTTACCTGAGGTTTGCAATTCAGGATTGTCATTACCAATTTCAAACGTTGCCGTTTGGTCTGTCCACGGCTCCGAGGATTTTCACCAAAGTGATGGCGGAGATGATGGTTCTCCTTCGCAAGCAAGGACCCATACTTGGACGATCTCCTGATAAAGGCGAGATCCAGGGACCAGTTGGTGCAAAACGTTGCACTCTCCCTGACGGTTCTTCAGCAACATGGTTGGCCCTTAAACTTGCCAAAATCACAGTTGATTCCGACGACGCGGTTGTCGTTTTTGGAATGATATTGGACACAGAACTACAGAGAGTCTTTCTTCCAGTGGACAAGGCTCTGGAACTTCAGAGTCTGGGCAAACAAATTCTGAAACCAGCAAGAGTGTCAATCCATCAATGCATTTGGTTGCTGGGGAAGATGGATGGTTGTGGCCTACGAGGCCATTCAGTTTGGCAGGTTCCATGCCAGAGTGTTCCAGTGGGACCTGTTGGGCAAGTGTTCCGGGTCCCACCTACACATACACCGGAGGATAATCCTGTCTTCCAAGACCAGGGTATCAATCCTGTGATGGCTGCACAGCTCTCACCTCATAGAGGGGCGCAGGTTTGGGATACAGGACTGGATCCTGCTGACCACGGATGCAATCCTCCGAGGCTGGGGGGGCAGTCACAATGGGAGAAAACTTCCAAGGAAGATGGTCAAGTCAGGAAACTTGTTTCCACATAAGTGTTCTGGAGTTGAGGGCCATTTACAACGGCCTTCTGCAAGCGGAACATCTTCGAGATCTACCTGTACTGATCCAGTCGGACAATGTAACAGCAGTAGCGTACATAAACCATCAGGGCGGAACGAAAATCAGAGCGGCAATGGCAGAAGCCACAAGGATTTTCCGCTGGGCGGAAAAGCATACAAGCCCTCTGTCAGCGATCTTCATTCCAGCAGTGGACAACTGGGAAGCAGACTTCCTCAGCAGACACGATCTCCATCCAGGAAAGTGGGGCCTCCACCAGGAAGTCTTCGCAGAGGTGACAAGTCGTTGGGGAGTTCCTCAAGTAGACATGAGGGCATCTTGTCTCAACAAGAAGCTTCAGAGATATTGTTTCAGGTCAAGGGACCCTCAAGCAATTGCAGTGGATGCACTGGTGACACCATGGGTGTTTCAGTCGGTGTATGTATTACCTCCACTTCCTCTCATTCCAAAGGTTCTAAAGATCATAAGAAGAACAAAGATCCGGGCGATCCTCATTGTCCCAGATTGGCCAAGGAGGGCTTGATATCCAGATCTTCAGGAATTACTCATAGGAGATCCCTGGCCTCTTCCTCTGCGCGAGGACCTGTTACAACAGGGGCCGTGCGTGTATCAGGACTTACCACAGCTACGTTTGACGGCATGGCGGTTGTGCGCAAAATCATAGACCGTAAGTGTATTCCCAGTGAAGTCATTCCCACAATTATTCAGGCCAGAAAAGAGGTAACGTCTAAACTTTACCACCGTATTTGGAAAAAATATGTTTCTTGGTGTGAATCCAAGGGGGCTCCTACGGAAGAGTTTCGGCTAGGACGTTTTCTCCATTTTCTACAAGCAGGTGTGGATGCGGGCCTAAAATTGGGCTCAATTAAGGTACAGATTTCGACCTTATCGGTTTTCTTTCAGAAACAATTGGCCTCCCGTCCAGAAGGTCAGACTTTCGTGAAAGGCGTGTTGCACATCCAACCTTCATTTGTGCCTCCAGTTGCACCATGGGATCTTAATGTGGTCTTGCAGTTCCTTCAATCACATTGGTTTGAACCTTTACGGACGATGGAGTTGAAATTCCTCACCTGGAAAGTGGTCATCGCTGTTGGCCTTGGCATCTGCAAGGCGGGTGTCTGAGTTAGCGGCCTTGTCTCACAAGAGCCCTTATTTGATCTTCCATGAAGATAGAGCTGAATTGAAGACACCTCAACAATTTCTACCGAAGGTGGTTTCCTCTTTCCACATGAAACAACCTATTGTGGTGCCTGTGGCTACTGACGCCTTCGCTGAGTCAAAATCTCTGGATGTGGTTAGAGCTTTGAAGATTTATAGCTCCAGAACGGCTCAGATTAGGAAAACAGAGGCTCTGTTTGTCCTGTATGCTCCCAGCAAGATTGGGTGTCCTGCTTCCAAGCAGATCATTGCACGCTGGATCTGTAACACGATTCAGCATGCTCAGTCCACTGCTGGATTGCCGTTACCGGAATCTGTGAAGGCCCATTCTACTAGAAAAATGGGCTCATCCTGGGCGGCTGCCCGGGGGGTCTCGGCATTGCAACTTTCCCGAGCAGCTACTTGGTTGGGGTCAAACACATTAGCAAAGTTCTACAGTTTGACACCTCGGCCAATGAAGACCTTAAGTTTGGTCAGTCGGTGCTGCAGAGTCATCCGCACTCTCCCTTCCGTTCTAGAGCTTTGGTATAACCCCGTGGTTCTATGATGACCCCAGCATCCTCTAGGACGTATGAGAAAATAGGATTTTAATACCTACTGGTAAATCCTTTTCTCTTAGTCCGTAGGGGATGCTGGGCGCCCGTCCCAGTGCGTACTGTATCTGCAGTTATTAGTTGTGGTTACACACACGTTGTGTTACGTTATTGTCAGCATGTTGCTGCAATTGTTCATGCCGTTGGCTGGTGTTCTGTTGAATGCCACGTTCTGCGGCATTCTTGAGGTGTGAGCTGGTAAGAATCTCACCTTAGTTTAACAATAATTCCTTTCCTCGAAATGTCCGTCTCCCTGGGCACAGTTCCTATAACTGGAGTCTGGAGGAGGGGCTAAGAGGGAGGAGCCAGTTCACACCCTTTCAAAGTCTTGAAGTGCCCATGTCTCCTGCGGATCCCGTCTATACCCCATGGTTTTATGATGACCCCAGCATCCTCTACGGACTAAGAGAAAAGGATTTACCGGTAGGTATTAAAATCCTATTTTCTGTAACATCTACAAGGGATATTGGGGACTTTGTACGATGGGGTCCAAAGGAGCCGGTGTACTTTAGATTTCTTCCACTGGGTTTGCTTTCTTCCTCCCCTCTATGCCCCCTCCTGCAGCCAGTTTAGAACAGTGTGCCCTCAGGAGAGGATGCCACTCTGGAGCTCCAGAGAATTTTTCCTCCGTTTATTTTAAACGTTGTTATTGTCAGTATACTGTTTGGGCAACAGTATAACAGTATACTGAGGGAGTTGGGGGAGTGGGGGCGGTTACCGGTCTCTTCAGGCGTCCGAGCCGCTTCCCCGCTGCAGGACCACCATACTGAGAGGTTGTTGGTACCGCAGGGCATTGTGCATTAGCAGCACGTCGCACACCCCCTAACAATGCCGGGAGGTGAGAAGAGTGGTGAGTACAAACCGGGGGCCCCGCTAGGGAGGTCCCCCGGCTCTTGCTGCAGCGCGATCACAGGAGCGGCATACGGACGCTGTACGGAGGGATACGCTATAGCCCCCTATGTACACTGGCAGCGGTGGTGGAAACAGGCATTCATGTTACATTTTACACCTGTTAGGGGACATTTGTCAGTATAAATGTATAGCTCTGCCGCCATTACAGGGGGCGGAGCTTCCTTAGAGCGGGACCAGTGGCGTTTTGGCACCTTCCTCTGCTTACAGCTACAGCAGCAAGGACACACAGCTCCTGCAGACACTCAGGATACACAGGAAACTGGTTCAGGGGTGTAAATAAGGGGGAGAGACGCTATTATACACACTATAGTGTCCTGAAAAGGCTGTGGGTAAGGGTGGTTAGGGTTAGGCTGTGGGTAAGGGGGGTTAGGGTTAGGCACTGCTGGGGGGAGGTTAGGTTGTGGGTAAGGGAGGTTAGGGTTAGGCTGTGGGTAAGGGAGGTTAGGGTTAGGCTGTGAGTGGGAGGGTTAGGTGTCGGCAGTGCTGGGGGGAGATTAGGGTTAGGCTGTGGGTAAGGGGGGTTAGGTTTAGGCACTGCTGGGGGGAGGTTAGGGTTAGGCTGTGGGTAAGGGGGGTTAGGTTTAGGCACTGCTGGGGGGAGGTTGGGGTTAGGCTGTGGGTAAGGGAGGTTAGGTTTAGGCACTGCTGGGGGGAGGTTAGGGTTAGGCTGTGGGTAAGGGGGGGGTTAGGCACTGCTGGGGGGAGGTTAGGGTTAGGCTGTGGGTAAGGGGGGGGTTAGGCACTGCTGGGGGGAGGTTAGGATTAGGCTGTGGGTAAGGGGGTTAGGTTTAGGCACTGCTGGGGGGAGGTTAGGGTTAGGCTGTGGGTAAGGGGGGTTAGGTTTAGGCACTGCTGGGGGGAGGTTGGGGTTAGGCTGTGGGTAAGGGAGGTTAGGTTTAGGCACTGCTGGGGGGAGGTTAGGGTTAGGCTGTGGGTAAGGGGGGGGGGGGTTAGGCACTGCTGGGGGGAGGTTAGGGTTAGGCTGTGGGTAAGGGGGGGGTTAGGCACTGCTGGGGGGAGGTTAGGATTAGGCTGTGGGTAAGGGGGTTAGGTTTAGGCACTGCTGGGGGGAGGTTAGGGTTAGGCTTGGGGGTAAGGGGGGTTAGGTTTAGGCTGTGGGTAAGGGGGGTTAGGCACTGCTGGGGGGAGGACACCACCCAAGTTCAGCCACCCGCTCTTAGGCTACTTACCCTACCCCACACCACTTGCGCTGTCACTGGCGCTCACCTCCCGCCCGCAGCACAGCGTAGAGCAGCCGTAGAGCCGTCTTCATTCTCTGCCCGGCCCCCGTGTGAATCCACGGCTGCATGTGACCAGGAGGGGGAGGCACCGCCAGAGGACTGGTAGTGGTAATGCTCCACCTCCTCTTTACAGGCAGGAAGAGCAGTCATTTGAGAGCCAGGAATTGGCTGCAGCGGAGCGCGTCCTCGGGGACCCACACGTTTTTGAAGAGGCTGTGATCCACAGGTGGAACGCACGCTGCTGTAGCTGGAACGCACCCACTTCCGCCAATGCGTGTCATTTCCTGTCAGCTGGTCCCGCTGTGGAAAGCACAAGGCGGAAGTGGTGTAGACGTGACCCGCACAATGCAGACATGATAATCATGCAGGTTGGGACATATATACCCACACAGCGATATTTACATTTTACACCCACACTGGGAGCCATATTTAGATATTTTACTTTAAGACCATATAATATACTAATTTAACCAGAAACCGCTTTAGGGTGGTCATTCCGAGTTGGTCGCTCGCTAGCAGTTCTTAGCAGCGATGCAAACGCTATGCCACCTCCCACTGGGAGTGTATTTTATCTTTGCAGAAGTGCGAACGAAGGGATCGCAGAGCGGCTACGAAGTTGTTTTTTTTGTGCAGTTTTAGAGTAGCTCAAAACCTACTCAGCGCTTGCGATCACTTCAGACTGTTCAGTTCCAATTTTGACGTCACAAACACGCCCTGCGTTTGCCTAGCCACGCCTGCGTTTTTCCTGGCACGCCTGCGTTTTTTCAAACACTCCCTGAATACGGTCAGATGACACCCAAAAACGCCCTCTTCCTGTCTATCACTCTGCGGCCAGCAGTGCGACTTAAAAGCTTCGCTAGACCCTATTTGAAACTACATAGTTTGTTGTAATAGTAAGTCACGCGTTCGCATTGCGCCGCATACGTATGCGCACAACTGCCTTTTTTTTCTCCTCATTGCTGCACAGTGAACGAATGCAGCTAGCGAACAACTCGGAATGACCACCTATATGTAGTAAATCATGTTGCGAAGGCTGAACTGGCATAAGCAGCTCCACACTGCCACTCAAACATAAGGTGTAAATTATACATAAAAACAAATTAATAAACAAGAGAAACACAACATACAAATACAAACATATACAACTATGCAAAAAAATATATACGCATTGGGCTGGAACAATGGGTGTACCATGGAAGATGACCCCAATAGACTCGAATCCCCGAACCAGAAAAAAATCACAAAAAAATATTTAAAGGATTCTGTTCATTTAGTCACTTTGGTAGTAGTGCCCCAAGAAAATGAATCCAGTAGCCTTCAGGCTCAGTGTATTTAAGCAACAATGTGTATAGTGTATTTGAATTGTATTTATAGTGAAATGCACTATGTTGTGTGTCCCAGGAGGGGGGAATCCATTACTGTGCAGGCTGTTGGATTCCCTCAGTACTTTTCCCCCAAAATGGAATAACTTCCTCTCTAGCCTCCTACATGGAAGTATCATGGGGTGAGAGAGAAGCAGCTCAGCTTTAAAACAAACTGAGTGGTTTTCTGGAGCTCCATAGGGATCACCCTTCGTTGGCAGGAAACCCTGACTGGGGCTCTAGGCTGCCCATCTCTGGAGCCCAAGTTTAGGCTGGAGATGGTGAGCTGGGTACCCGGGCAGATTCCTGGAAGTAGTTTAGATGGGAAAACTTCCCCCAGCCTAGACTGAGCGTCACCAAGGCGGATACCAACCCTCCAGAATGGGACGGTCAAAGGAGAGTGACTACTCCCCACCGTCCATAGAGGACAATGATAGCTCTGCATGTGGCCCAGGCATGCACATCACATGGGTAAACAATGATTGGTTGAGAACAGCACGGTGGACTTACCCCCTGTGGTATGTGTATTGGAGTAAGATAAAAAGAGGAGGCCTGTGAGCCTCTAGAGGTATTATACCATTTTCACTCTGCTGTAAACCTCTTGCTGTATTGCTGTTGTCCCTAGCAATAGGGAAGAGTCTCTTTTAAGACTGGGTGAATAAACATCTTCCTCATGATGACAGCTTCATCCTGTAACCTGCAGTGCTATGCCAAACATAGTTCCATTTTCCGGCTGTCCGGGGTGCATTCAGCGCAGTGGGTGGAGTCAGTAATGGGCGGTTACTGACAGTAAGTGGGAATCCCCATAATTGGCCAGATCTAAACATACATTCTGTGACTGGAGCGGGGGCGCAAGGCAGGGTGAGGGCTTTCGTACATGTGGCATAGCGGTGGGATAATCCTAGGTGGCTTTTCGGTCACCTGATTGGAGAAGCCAAGTTAGGAGAGGATTAACTGTAGCGCAGGAGAACGCACAAGATGGCAGACTTCAGCGGAATGTCTAAGGACGATTGGTAGATCGTGTATCAGGAGATGGGTGTGGATATCCCTTTCAACGAGTCCAGAAGTGTCATGATGGCGGCACTCGTGAGCTTGGAGGAGTCCCGCGAGGCGGCGGTAGAGAGTGCTAAGGGCGTTGGCATCGAAGATAGCTGCCTACCAGTGGACCTTTGTACCGAACCGGTGAGATCCACAAGCCCCACCCTCTCTACTAGCAGCAGCCATGTTTCATACCTAGCAGGACTGGAGGTCCAACATCCTGGGGATGGGGGGGGGGAGGCGACATGGATACCTTAGCAGATCGGCTAGTGGAATTCGGAGAAAGGGCAACGGAGCAAGAGTGCTTGATCATCACCTCACTTTCCAATATCACTGCCGGGCTCCGGTGACTGTGCGCAGCCAGTTCTGTCCCCAGCAGTAGTGGAAGAGCCAGTGCTCCCACCTGAGGCAAAAGCACCTCCAAGTCAGGTCGCCGGAGCATGCAGGAAAGACTGGGCACACTTAGCCCCAGAATACAGCCCGTGGCTTCAGCTGCGTCACTTGGCTGCAGCAGTGAACGGTGCCCGGAGTGAGCGGCTTTAGGGCAGTAGGAGACTCAATAGATTGGGTCTTGGTCCCAGAGCTATCAGGTAGGGTAGATAAGAAAATCACTTAGTAATGAGAGCTCCAGAAAGCACGTCTGGATGGACCACGCCCCTCTTATTTATTATTTTATATACTAACAGGGGTGACAGGTGTGGTATATCCCTGCAAAGGCGGATCCAGTCTCTCTCATTAAACTCTGATGTCTTCCCTGCACTCTGACTCAGATGTTCACTGCTGCCAGTAGCACACGTATGAGAAGCAGAAGTATGGAGGCAGCTGTATAGATCCTGATATGTAATTCTCTGTATCATACTTACTGTACACACATCATCCTTATTACTATTGTGAATATAGAGGTAAGACACTGATGATGGGGGTGTAAGAGTGGATTTTAACCTAGCAGATGATGATGATTGCAGTGTATTATATGGTGTATTGCATGTAAAGTACCTTGTTTCACACCTACTCTACTGTAGCAATATACCTTATATAAGGGTGAGTAACACATGTACAGGCTTACCAGCGTATGAGCACACGCTTAAAGGAATGCTACCTTACCAATGCTTCCAGGAGTAACGTTAGGAGACATTATTATAAAGCCTTCATTAAAAGATATTTTATTATATACACACATTTACAATTAAGTGTCCCAGACAGTCGTCTTCTATTGTTTACAATATTAATATTGTTACAGAAAATTTCACATTTCCACAATGTATTTTATTTCCAGCAGATGGACACACAAGCAGGAATATCTCAGAAGGACATCTAATGTTATCCCCGGATTGTGAAATAAAAGATAATGACAGCAGACAGGATTTTCCAGGAGATAACCCCATTACCCCAATTATACATCCAGCTCGATCAGCTGATCCCTCTGATCATGGGAAATGTTCTCCTGATCACTCTAATGTTGGAGCATCTGTTACAGCTCTGAGAGTAGATACAGTGTTTCCCTGTTCTATAGATGCCAAATGTTTTACACAGAACACAAAGCTTATTACCCATCAGCCAGCTAAGGCAGGTGAGAAGCCATTTCCATGTTCTGAGTGTGGAAAATGTTTTACATACAAATCAGCTCTTGTTACACATCAGAGAAGACACACAGGTGAGAAGCCATTTCCATGTGCTGAGTGCGGGAAATGTTTTACCCGGAAATCACAACTTGTTACACATCAGCGAAGTCACACAGGTGAGAGGCCATTTCCATGTTCTGAGTGTGGGAAATGTTTTACATACAAACCAGCTCTTGTTACACATCAGAGAAGACACACAGGTGAGAAGCCATTTCCATGTGCTGAGTGCGGGAAATGTTTTACCCGGAAATCCCAACTTGTTACACATCAGCGAAGTCACACAGGTGAGAGGCCATTTCCATGTTCTGAGTGTGGGAAATGTTTTACATACAAATCAACTCTTGATGCACATAAGAGAAATCACACAGGTACATCACCATTTCCATGTTCTGAGTGTGGGAAATATTTTGCATGTAAATCACAACTTGTTGCACATCAGAGAAGTCACACAGGTGAGAAACCATTTCCATGTTCTGAGTGTGGGAAATGTTTTGTATGGAAATCACAACTTGTTATACATCAGCGAAGTCACACAGGTGAGAAGCCATTTCCATGTTCTGACTGTGGAAAATGTTTTGCACGGAAATCAGTTCTTGTTACACATCAGAGAAGTCACACAGGTGAGAATCTATTTCCATGTTCTGAGTGTGGGAAATGTTTTGTATGGAAATCACAACTTGTTACACATCAGCGAAGTCACACAGGTGAGAATCTATTTCCATGTTCTGAGTGTGGGAAATGTTATGCACAGAAATCAGATCTGGTTAGTCATAACCGAAGTCACACAGGTGAGAATCCAATTTCTTGCTCTGAGTGTGGGAAATGTTTTACCCGGCAATCACAACTTGTTAGACATCAGCGAAGTCACACAGGTGAGAGGCCATTTCCATGTCCTGAGTGTGGGAAATGTTTTGCACACAAATCAGATCTTGTTTTTCATCAGAGAAATCACACAGGTGAGAAGCCATTTTCTTGCTCTGAGTGCGCGAAATGTTATACTCAGAAATCACAACTTGTTAGACATCAGAGAAGTCACACAGGTGAGAATCCAATTACTTGCTCTGAGTGTGGGAAATGTTTTACATGGAAATCACAACTTGTTAAACATCAGAGAAGTCACACAGGTGAGCAGCCGTTTCCATGTTCTGAGTGTGGGAAATGTTTTGCACATAAATCATATCTTATTAAACATCAGAGAACTCACACAGGTGAGAAGCCATTTTCTTGCTCTGAGTGTGGGAAATGTTTTACACAAAAATCACATCTTGTTAGACATCAGCGAAGTCACACAGGTGAGAAGCCATTTCCATGTGCTGAGTGTGGGAAATGTTTTACACGGAAATTACAACTTGTTACACACCAGAGAAGACACACAGGTGAGAAGCCATTTTAATCTTCTGGAGTATACTTATCATTGCCATGCGATGTTCTTCAAGGTTCTTATCCTACCTCCTGTGCTTTTTTCAATATACATGCTACCACTGGGTATAATAATCAGATGTCATGCCATCATCTACCACTGCTATGCAGATCTGTCTTTTGCTCCGCGTACTGAAAACCCAGTACCAATCCTAAATGTCTAGCTGAGCTCCAGGTGTGGGTGATGCCAGTTGGCTGTGACTCAGTCCTGGTGAAACAGGTTCTTATGGTAGAAGCTCACCATCAAAGGGCAGGGCTACAGCTCAGCTTCGTAAACCAGACTTATGCTTGGGGGTTCAGAGTTACAAAATGCTGATCCTGTGCGGAATATTGGTGTCCTGGATGGTGGAGTGACACTTAGACATCAGGTATCAGCCACAATCAGATCCTCATCTGAGGAACATAGCCAGACTCCAGCACTTATTTCCCTCAGAAGATCTACCTACAGTCATACATGCACTTGTATCATCACACATAGACTACTGCAATGTCCTCTACCTGGGTCTCCCAGCAAAAGAATTACACCGCTTGTAGCTTGTACAGAATGCAGCAGCCAGGCTGTTGCCTAACCAGCCCGTTCCTGCCACATAACACCCATTCTCTGCTCCCTTCACCGGATGCCTGTAAGATGGTGACTCTGGCCCTAATTCAGGTTGGATTGCAGTGTGTGATCCAAACGGAATTATTCAGTAAAAGTTGCGGGCGCATCCACCCGCGTTTTCTGCGGATGGGCCACAGAAAATGCGATTGCCTGTCAGGCAGAGGCAGTCACTGGGGTGGCAGGGAATGCTCTGTTTCCAGGGAGGAGACGGATCAGTGTGGGGGCAGTGTGGCACGAACGGAGGGCAGAGGAGGACAAATGGGCATGATCACGGTGGCTTTGTGACATCAGATGCAGCCGCCGTGATTGAGGAGAATGCGGCGGGCCTCCTGCGGCAGCATGAGGCTTCACTAATTTCTACGATGAAGCAGAAATTGTGAGGCAATTGCAATTTCTGCTTCATCAAGGGGGGAGGCGGTGGTCAGCATGCTGGGTGGCCTTGCCCTGCGATGGGTGGCCCCTAGCGTGCAAGGAAAAGTATTGCAAATTTGACTAATTAGCAGCATCTGCAATCCTTACTGAATTAGGCCCTCTATTAAATAATTTACTGACTCCCAGCCTTGCATGACCCTGGTACCAGAAGCAGCTTCTCCCTCCGTACTGCCCGGGTTTCTTCCATCTGTTGATGAAGGACTGTTAGCAGTACCATAGACTCCCAAGCAGTGCTTAGATGTCAGGGGAGACGGTGGGTGGCAGTAGTGCAGTAGCGGGGGCTGCTGGAGGCAGTGTGTAAGTGGGTAATGTTCCCAAGCAGCGCTGAGGAGGGAGACAGGGCAGGGGGCAGTAGTGGGAGGTGCTTGACACATTGTCTATGTGGGTAAACATCACCAAGCAGGGCTGAGGTGTCAAAGTGGAAAGACAGGGCAGGTGGTAGTAGTGGGGGGAGACACGGGGTGGATAGCAGTAGTGGGGGGAGACGGGTAGCAGTGGTGGGGGAGACGGGGTAGGTGGCAGTAGGTGGGGAAACAAGGTGGGTAGCAGTAGTGGGGAGACAGGGCGGTGGCAGTAGTGGGTGGGAGACAGGGCGAGTGGCCGCAGTGTAGTACCAGGGGCTGCTGGAGACAGTAAAGAGGTGTATGTGTTCCGCACAGAATCAGTTGATAGACTTAATGATTATTATTCTTTCTAATTAATCCCTTGTATGTGTTACTGTTATTTGCTGTCAGCCTTTATGTGTGTTCTGTGTAATAATCCTGAAAGTAGTGCTGCTACCGATCTCATCATTTGTAGTGTAAAGAGACAGGGTGGGTGGCAGTACTGGAAGAAGACAGCTGGGGGCAGTAGGGGGAGATAGGGTGGTGGCAATAGTGGGGGACAGGGTGGGAGGCAGTAGTGGGGGGAGGCAGGGTGGGTGGCAGTAGTGGGGGGAGACAGGGTGGGTGGCAGTAGGAAGGAGACAGGGCGGTGGCAGTAGTGGGGGAAAGAGGTTGGGGGGACAGGGTGGGAGGCAGTAGTGGGCGGAGACAGGGTGGGTGGCAGGAGTGCGGGTAGACAGGGCAGGTGACAGTAGTTGGAGGAGACAGGGCAGTGGCAGTAGTGGGGGGGAGACAGGGCGGATGGCAGTAGTGAGAGGAGACAGGACACGTGGCAGTAGTGGGGGGGAGACAGGGCGGATGGCAGCAGTACAGTACCAGGGGCTGCTGGAGGCAGTAAAGAGGTGTATGGGTCCCGCACAGAACCAGTTGATAATTAGACTTAATGATGATTATGCTTCCTTATTTCTAATTAATCCCTTGTATGTGTTACTGTTATTTGCTGTGTCAGCCGTTATGTGTGTTCTGTGTAATAATCCTGAAAGTAGTGCTGCTACCGATCTCATATCATTTGTAGTAACTTGGAAAAGATGAGATATGAGGTGCACTCTGGAAGCTTATAGGGGGTTACTCAGAGATGATCGCAGATGTGACATCACGCAGCCCCTGGAAAATGATCCTGCCCTGCCCACATTCACCCCTCAGGGATGCGACCGCAATGTGTGTCTGCGCGGCTGCTACGCATGTATATTTTGCCACCACCAGCAAACTGCTGTGGGCCGCTATTGCGGCTGGGTCTGAATGACCCCCATAGGCTGTTGTGCAGAGTAAAGTATTTTTTAAGTTTAAAATATAGACAAAAATATTGGTATTAAAGATATGAAAAAAAGTTGTTTAAAAGCAAAAGATTTCCGGTGTAATTTTGTCTATGTCCGATTTTGATAGCTCATTTGAATAGTGGGATGATATTACAGGGGGGAGGGAGAGTCTCTCTGTGTAATTAATTTTATCATTTGTTGGTTTTAAATAAATTATGTCTGTTCAAATGTTCTGTTGTTTTCTTTTACTTTGTGATAAACTGTTTTTAAAATAAACCGATGTGCGATAAGTCAGTTGCGCAGTTTCCTCAATGTTACGCTATGTGTAGCGCCAGTTAGCGTACCTTTTGAGCGGTGTGATGCTCTCGTAACACCTTGGTGAATATATATGGCTCCAGCAATATAACACACTTAGACCTTAGTATAGTGTTGGAAGTGTCCCTGACGCTTCACCAGATTAACAAAATAACTTAGTGGAGACAGAGGGGTAAATTTGGATTAAAGGTCCAACCCAATAACCATATATATTAGTCCCTAGCGGACACAAAGGGATAACAATGCTGCACTGTAGCAATACAATACAATTCAAAGATACAGTAATACGTACAATAATATACAACAGACGGGAAATAAATGCGAGTACAATTAGCAATACAACTATACCAATACAATAGGATCAGTTACCTTCATACATACGCTGCACCACCGGATTCCAGGTCTCAGTCGTCTTACAAGATGACCTCTGAGAAAGGTGACTGAAACCTGGGCCAGGTGCGTCCTTTTATACAATGTTCCACTAACAGTACAATGGGGAATGTAAGATCTTCCATTGGTCCAGGGGCGGGACATATTCAGTACACTGTGTGTCATTGGTCAGCTGGAACACTGAGTGACACCTAATCTTGTGATGTGATTACAGGTTAATATCTGGCACTGGGGACATATACGGCACTGGGGGGGGAATATCTGGCACTGGGGGGGAATATCTGGCACTGGGGGCATATGTGGCACTGGGGGGGAATATCTGGCACTGGGGCATATGTGGCACTGGGGGGGAATATCTGGCACTGGGGGGGAATATCTGGCACTGGGGGCATATGTGGCACTGTGGGGGAATATCTGGCACTGGGGGCATATGTGGCACTGTGGGGGAATATCTGGCACTGGGGGCATATGTGGCACTGGGGGGGTATATGTGTACCTGGCACATGGGGGGGCGCTATATTTGGCACTGGGGGCATGTGAGTACCTGGCACCGTGGGGGAATATCTGGCACTGGGGACATGTGGTACTGGGAGCACAGCCCTAACAACAAGGACTACCTCCTAGCAACGAGCATGACACCCAGTGCATGAAACACCTGGCAACGAGCATGACACCCAGTGCATGAAACCCCTGGGAACGAGCATGACACCCTAAGCATGAAAACCCCTGGCACCGTGCATGGAACCAAGAGCATGAAACCCCTGGCAACGAGCATGACACCCAGTGCATGAAACCCCTGACAACGAGCAGGTAATTGAAAAGTAATTAGAAGCCTTACTGTAGGACTTAATGTGTAATGGGCATTACGGTGTGTGGCATAATGTATCACGGACATTGCGGTGTGTGTCATAATGTGTCACAGGCATTACGGTATATGGTATACTATATCGCGGGCATTGTGATATGTGGTATAATGTCTCAGGGTCATTGCAGTGTGTGGCATAATGTATCACGGACATTGCGGTGTGTGTCATAATGTGTCAGGCATTACGGTGTGTGGTATACTATATCACGGGCATTGTGATATGTGGTATAATGTCTCAGGGTCATTGCAGTGTGTGGCATAATGTATCACGGACATTGTGGTGTGTGTCATAATGTGTCACAGGCATTACGGTGTATGGTATACTATATCGCGGGCATTGTGATATGTGGTATAATGTCTCGGGGTCATTGCAGTGTGTGGCATAATGTATCATGGACATTGTGGTATGTGTCATAATGTGTCAGGCATTACGGTGTGTGGTATACTATATCACGGGCAGTGGCGTAACTACTGCCCCCGCAGCCCTCGTGGTGGCTTGGGGGTGAGGGGCTGCGGGGGCGCCACTGATTTAGTGCAGACTGACATGCGGATGAGCGTCCGCATGTCAGTCTGCGGTCTCCTTCCCTCCGCTGCTGTTAGGAGGGACACGGAGGGCACAGCGCGCGCCTCTCCTGTGTCCCTCCTGGGTCTCCGGCGGCCGTGGGTCTAATAAAGGAAGTGCCGTTCGTGAGCACTTCCTTTATTAGACCCGCGGCCGCCGGAGAACCAGGAGGGACACAGGAGAGGCGCGCGCTGTGCCCTCCGTGTCCCTCCTTATAGCAGGGGAGCGGAGGAAGCGGGGGGGCACGCACTGAGGGGGCATGCACTGAGGGGGCATATCTGGCACTGGGGGGGAATATCTGGCTCTGTGGGGGGAATATCTGGCACTGGGGGGGAATATCTGGCACTGGGGACATATACGGCACTGGTGGGGAATATCTGGCACTGGGGGCATATATGGCACTGGGGGGAATATCTGGCACTGACTGGGGCAAATGTGGCACTGGGGGCATATATGGCACTGGGGGGGAATATCTGGCACTGTGGGCATATGTGGCACTGTGGGGGAATATCTGGCACTGGGGGCATATGTGGCACTGTGGGGGAATATCTGGCACTGGGGGCATATGTGGCACTGGGGGGGTATATGTGTACCTGGCACATGGGCGGGGCGCTATATTTGGCACTGGGGGCATGTGAGTACCTGGCACCGTGGGGGAATATCTGGCACTGGGGACATATGTGGCACTGGGAGCACAGCCCTAGCAACAAGGACTACCTCCTAGCAACGAGCATGACACCCAGTGCATGAAACACCTGGCAACGAGCATGACACCCAGTGCATGAAACACCTGGCAACGAGCATGACACCCAGTGCATGAAACCCCTGGCAACGAGCATGAAAACCCCTGGCACCGTGCATGGAACCAAGAGCATGAAACCCCTGGCAACGAGCATGACACCCAGTGCATGAAACCCCTGACAACGAGCAGGTAATTGAAAAGTAATTAGAAGCCTTACTGTAGGACTTAATGTGTAATGGGCATTACGGTGTGTGGCATAATGTATCATGGACATTGCGGTGTGTGCCATAATGTTTCACAGGCATTACGGTGTATGGTATACTATATCGTGGGCATTGTGATATGTGGTATAATGTCTCAGGGTCATTGCAGTGTGTAGCATAATGTATCACGGACATTGTGGTGTGTGTCATAATGTGTCAGGCATTACGGTGTGTGGTATACTATATCACGGGCATTGTGGTATGTGGTATAATGTCTCAGGGTCATTGCAGTGTGGCATAATATATAACGGGCATTGCGGTGGCTTGGGGGAGATAAATTTCTAGTTACGCCACTGTACTGGTGAGTATTCAAATTCTATTTTCTCATACGTCCTAGAGGATGCTTTAGTAACACGGGGTTATACTAAAGCTCCAGACCGGGTGGGAAAGTGCGGACGACTCTGCAGCACTGATTGACCAAACTTGAGGTCATCATCGGCCAAGGTGTCAAACTTGTAAAACTTAGCAAAGGTGTTTGACCCTGACCAAGTAGCAGCTCGGCAAAGTTGCAATGCCAAGACCCCCCGGGCAGCCGCTCAGGACGAGCCCACCTTTCTAGTAGAATGGGCATTTACCAATTTCGGTAACGGCAATCCCGCCGTGGAATGAGCATGCTGAATCGTACCACAGATCCAGCGTGCAATGGTCTGCTTGGAAGCAGTAAACCCAATCTTGTTGGGATCATATAGGACAAACAGAGCCTCTGTTTTCCTAATCTGAGCCGTTCTGGCGACATAAATCTTCAAATCTCTGACCACATCCAGAGACTTTGACTCAGCGAAGGCGTCAGTAGCCACAGGCACCACAATAGGCTGGTTTATATGGAAAGAAGAAACCACCTTCGGCAGAAATTGTTGACGCTTCCTCAATTCTGCTCTATCTTCATGGAAGATCAAATAAGGGATCTTGTGAGACAAGGTCGCTAACTCAGACACCCGCCTTGCGGATGCCAAGGCCACTAAAATGACCACTTTCCAAGTTAGGAATTTCAACTCTACCTTCTGTTTCACGAATGTCTGAACTTCTAGAAGGGAGGCCAATTGTTTCTGAAAGAAAACCGATAAGGCAGAAATCTGTACCTTAATTGAGCCGAATTTGAGGCCCGCATCCACACCAGCTTGTAGAAAATGGAGAAAAGGTCCTAGCTGAATCTCTTCCGTAGGAGCCTTCTTGGATTCACACCAAGACACATATTTTCTCCAAATATGGTGGTAATGTTTAGACGTAACTACTTTCCTGGCCTGAATAAGTGTGGGAATGACTTCACTGGGAATACCCTTTCGGGCTAGGATCTGGCGCTCAACAGCCATGCCGTCAAACGTAGCTGTGGTAAGTCTTGATACACGTACGGCCCCAGCTGTAACAGGTCCTCACACAGAGGAAGAGGCCAGGGATCTCCTATGAGTAATTCCCGAAGATCTGGATACCAAGCCCTCCATGGCCAGTCAGGGACAATGAGGATCGCTTGAACTCTTGTTCTTCTTATGATTTTTAAACCTTTTGGAATGAGAGGAAGTGGAGGGAATACATACACCGACTGAAACACCCACTGTGACACCAGTTCATCCACTGCTATTGTTTGAGGGTCTCTCGACCAGGAACAATATCTCTGAAGCTTCTTGTTGAGACGAGATGCCATCATGTCTGCTTGAGGAACTCCCCAATGACTTGTCACCTCTGCGAAGACTTCTTAGTGGAGGCCCCACTCTCCGGGATGGAGATTGTGTCTGCTGAGGAAGTTTGCTTCCCAGTTGTCCACTCCTGGAATGAAAATTGCTGACAGAGCGCTTGTATGTCTTTCCGTCCATCGGAGAAACTTTGTGGCTTCTGCCATCGCCGCTCTGCTTTTCGTTCCGCCCTGACGGTTTATGTACGCTACTGCTGTTACATTGTCCGACTGGATCTGTACGGTCAGCTCTTGAAGATGTTCCGCTTGTAGAAAACCATTGTAAATGACCCTTAACTCCAGAACGTTTATGTAGAGACAAGTCTCCTGACTTGACCATCTTCCTTGGAAGTTTTCCCCCTGTGTGACTGCTCCCCAGCCTTGGAGGCTTGCATCCGTGGATACTAGGACCCATTCCTGAATCCCGAACCTGCATCCCCCTAGTAGGTCAGAGCTGTGCAGCCACCATAGGAGTGAAATTCTGGCTTTGGATGACAGGATTATCCTCCGGTGCATGTGTAGGTGGGATCCGGACCACTTGTCCAACAAGTCCCACTGGAATACTCTGGCATGAAACCTGCCAAACTGGATGGCCTCGTAGGCTGCTACCATCTTCCCCAGCAACCGAATGCATTGATGGATTGATATTCTTGCTGGTTTCAAAATTTGTTTGACCAGCCTCTGGATCTCCAGAGCCTTTTCCACTGGAATAAAAACTTTCTGTAGTTCTGTGTCCAGTATCATTCCCAGAAATGACAATCTTGTCGTTGGAACCAACTGTGTCTTTGGGAAGTTCAGGACCCAACCATGTTGCTGAAGTACTGTCAGGGAGAGTGCAATGTTCTGCACCAACCTGTCCTTGGATCTTGCCTTTATCAGGAGATCGTCCAAGTGCGGGATAACAGTGACTCCTTTCTGGCGAAGGGGAACCATCATCTCCGCCATCACCTTGGTGAAAATCCTCAGAGCCGTGGACAGACCAAACGGCAACGTCTGAAATTGGTAATGGCAATCCTGAATTGCAAACCTCAGGTAAGTCTGATGCGGAGGATAAATGGGAACATGTTAGTAGGCATCCTTTATGTCTACTGAAACCATAAAATCTCCTTCCTCCTGACTAGAGATCACTGCCCTGAGAGATTCCATCTTGAATTTGAATTTCTTCAGGTAGAAATTGAGAGATTTCAAGTTTAGGATTGGTCTGACCGTGCCGTCCGGCTTCGGGACCACGAAGAGGCTTGAATAAAAGCCTTCTCCCTGTTGTGACAGGGGAACCAGGATAATGACCTGATCCTGACACAACTTTTGTATTGCCGCGCATTCAACATCCCTGTCCGGGAGAAAAACTGGCAAGGCCGTTTTGAAAAATCGGCGAGGGGGAACGTCATGAAACTCCAGTTTGAACCCTTGGGATCCTATTTGTAAAACCCATGGGTCCAGGCTCGAATGAACCCAGTACTGACTGAAAAGTTTTAGACATGCCCCCACCGGTGCGGACTCCCGCAAGGGAGCCCCAGCGTCATGCGGTGGATTTGTCAGAAGCAGGGGATGATTTCTGCTCCTGTGATCCCGATGAGGCTGCGGATCTTTTTCCTCTTCCCCTTCCTCCACTAGCAAGGAAGGAGGAGCCTCGTCCTCTTCTGTATCTATTGGGCTGAAAGGACTGCATCTGATAGTGATGTGTCTTCTTTTGTTGCGCAGGAACATAAGGCAAGAAGGTTGACCTACCTGCGGTAGCCGAAAACCAAATCATCTAGGCCGTCACCAAACAAGGCTTCTCCTTTATAGGGGAGAGACTCCATATTCTTTTTGGAGTCTGCATCAGCATTCCCTTGGTGAATCCACAAAGCCCTCCTAGCCGAGATCGCCATGGTAGCGGCCCTTGATCCCAAGAGCCCAATATCCCTTGCGGCCTCACATATGTATGCTGCAGCGTCCTTGATATGACCCAATGTTAGGAGAATCTCATCTTTCTCTAGTGTGTCTATATCAGATGACAAGTTATCCGACCATTTTTCAATAGCACTACTCACTCACGCACAGGCAATGGCAGGCCTGAGCAGCGTACCATTGGTCACATAAATAGATTTTAATGTAGTTTCCTGCTTACGATCCGCCGGCTCCTTAAGGGCCGCCGTGCCCAGTGCTGGGAGAGCTACCTTTTTTGTTAATTGTGACAGGGCCCTGTCCAGAACGGGGGGTGGCTCCCACCTTTTCCTGTCCTCTGTTGGAAAGGGATAAGCAACTGGTATTCTTCTGGGAATTTGACATTTTTTTTTTCAGGGTTTTCCCAGACTTTCTCAAAGAGATCGTTCAGTTCATGAGAAGGAGGAAAAGTTACCTCAGCTTTCCTTTCTTTATAGAGACACACCTTTTTGTCAGGTACAGAAGGGGTCTCCGTGACGTTTAGGACAACCTTAATAGCCACAATCATGTACTGAATGCTCCTTGACAATTTTGGATCTATTCTGGAATCACTATGGTCGACACAGGAAGTCCATGTCGGTATCAGTGTGTATTAGCTGGGCAAAAGAACATTTATGCGACCCCGAGGAGTCTCCTGTGGAAAAAGAAGCAGAGCCTTGTAACATCACATCCTCCACTGATTTTCTCCATGTCTGTGTCTGTGACTCAGACTTATCCAACCTTTTCCTGATCTGAGTCACACTATCACGCAAATCTTTTACCCAGTCAGGTATAGGCGGTGCCGACAGGGCCACCACATCACAATTCTGCGTCCCTAATATAGCATCCTCTGGGGAAGAACATTCTGCCTCAGACATATCGACACACGTGTACCAAACACCCACAGACACTCCGGGGCTTATAGGGGACAGACCCACAGTAAAATCTGTCAGAGGGACACAGAGAGGAATCGCCAGCTCACAACCCCATGCCAATAATACAAAGCCTGTGAAACAATAAATGCTGACAGACCTGCAGCACTTTTATATTGATCAATAAAGCACCAAAATTCACTGCGCCCCCACACCTTTTTGCACCCTCATACTTGTGTCAGTAGTGAAGGAAGGACCAGCGACTCCTCTGCAGCTCTGGATGAAGAGAAATGGCGCCGAGTATTGTTCTGGCTGAGTGAGGAAGAAGCCCCGCCCCCGCAATGAAGCGCTACTGTCCTGCTCTAAATTTACCAATATTTATACTGGCCTGGGTAGGACAGTGCCCTGGCACTATATGTCCCCTCTGTGCCAGTTTTTTGTGAGGTTCTATACTGCCCAGGGCGCCCTCCCCCCTGTGCCCTGCAGTGCCTGTGTATAGTGGGAGGATGGCGCGCAGCATTCCCGCCCGCTGCGCGATACCTCTATCAGCCTTCGCTGGAGAAGAAGTCTTCTTTCTTCTTTACACTCACCTGACTTCTGGCTCTGACAGCAGGCTGTGGGAGTGAGCATCCGGGAGCACCCAGCGTTCAGTACCCTCAGGAGCTAATGGTGTCCTGTCAGCCAGAAGCAGAGCCACGAACTCACAGAAGTTGCTTCCTACTTCTCCTCCCTAAGTCCCACAACGTAGGGAGACTGTTGCCAGCAGGTCTCCCTGAAAATAAAAAACCTAACATAAGTCTTTTCAGAGAAACTCAGTAGAGCTCCCTGTAGTGCATCCAGTCTGCCTGAGCACATTTCTAAAACTGAGGCCTGTAGGAGGGTCATAGAGGGAGGAGCCAGATCACACCCTTTGAAAGTCTTAAAGTGCCCATGTCTCCTGCAGAACCGTCTATACCCCATGGTACTAAAGTGGACCCCAGCATCCTCTACGGACGTATGAGAAATTGTTGTTGCCCTTACCCTAGTCTCTCGCTCCAATTGATCTGTATTGAGGTCATTAGTACCACAGCGTTGGTTTCTTCACCTCATTGTCCCGGACTTCTGATCACTGTGATCTATGCACTTCTTGTGTTCCTTCTAAAAGCACTGTTCAGAAATCTGCACTTTGGGCCTAATTCAGACCTGATCGTAGCCCTGCACACTGTTATGATTCCTGTACTCCAGACCAGAGGAGGTCTTGTGGCAGAGGTCTGAGTACAAGGAAAATATGCTGGTTGTGGGAGCAGGAGAGCCTAGTAACCCCTGGCGCCCTAACTCCGTTGTCTCGCCCGTGTTATCAGAAATCCCCTGCGAGACTATGGTTGCTTGAGCCCATGGCAGCCGCGTTCGAAGGGCGGATTATGTCTGCCCAACCCCGATGCCCCCGCAGGTCTTAATGGGAGACAAGGGGAAATCCGAGACAGGGTGATAACAAGGGGCCCTCTGACTAAGCAACCAGGCCAGGGGTTACAAGCTAACTAACTAAACCAAAAGTATGTGCGGACTAGCCGCCAGGGAAAAGGACAACCAAAGATCCCCTGATCCGTTACTCCTATCCAGCACCGCTGGATACCAGAGTGGATCTGTGGGAGCGGAAACCTCCGCAAAAGCTCCAGAACACAAGAAACTAAATAATAAACAGTAAGCGGACAAGCCGCAACACACGGCTGAGCCGCGACTCACGAACACCACAAGATGTTAAAGGTGCTCGGTCAGACTCCAGGAACAGATGACAAACTTCCGAGTCAGGATCTCTGAGGACAGGAACAACAGGACTGAGCAGGACTGGAAACTCTCTGTAGCAGACACAGGCAAACAGGAAGCTATCACCGGCGTCTGTGAGGAGTCCAAAGGGTGCTTATAAGTGTGAGCTCTCCAATCAGGAGCCAGACTGGTTCATCACAATTAATGCCGTGCAGCTTGCATGCTGCACGGCCAGCACACCATGATAAGATTAGGGCAGACCCAGCAACGGGGAACACGGCTGAACGTGGCGTCCCCGTTGCTAAGGTCAGAGCGGCTCCGTGCGCCCGGCGTCTAGCGTTGCCAGGGAGCCGGCGGCTGCACGCGCCCGGCGTCCCTGGTTGCTAGGCGCCGGGCCGCACCGACGAGCGGACCCCGGCGCCTAACAGTACCCCCCCCTTGAGGAGGGGTCAAGGAACCCCTAAAGCCAGGTTTCTGAGGAAATTCTCGAAAAAATGCCCTTTTGAGCCTCGGGGCATGAAGATCCTCATCTAGGACCCAAGACCTTTCCTCTGGTCCATAACCTCTCCAATGTACCAAAAAATAAAGCCGACCCCGGGACAACTTGGAATCGAGAACCTTCTCCACCAGGAACTCCTGCTGACCCTGTACATTTATTGGTGATCTCCCCTGAGATATTTTACGAGGAAATCTACTGGACGAAACATATGGTTTCAGCAATGAGCAATGGAAGGTATTTCCGATCCGTAAAGTTTTTGGTAAACGTAACCGGAAAGCAACTGGATTGACTTTTTTGATAATGAGAAATGGTCCAATAAATCTAGGACCCAATCTGGCTGAGGTTTGTCGAAGTTTAATGTTGCGAGTCGACAACCACACCCTGTCTCCTACTTTAAAAGTGCACGGCCGCCGGAGCCTGTCAGAAATTTTTTTTTCCCGGAAAGCTGCTTTTCTGAGAGCCAGGTGCACTTTTTTCCAAATAAGTTTAAGATGAGAGGTCAGGGCCAGAGAGGAGACAGAGGAATGTTGAAAAAATGAATTAGCTCTGGGGTGAAAACCAAAAACTGTAAAAAATGGAGACACATTGGTGGAGGAATGACAGGCATTATTATAAGCAAACTCCGCCAATGGAAGAAACTCAGACCAGTCATTTTGGAGTTTGGCCGAGTACAAACGCAAATATTGTTTAAGAGATTGGTTAACTCGCTCAGTCTGTCCATTGGATTGAGGATGATAGCCGGAGGTTAATGATAATTTCATCTTCAACGAAGCACAAAAAGACCTCCAAAATTGTGCAATGAATTGTGGACCCCGGTCTGAGACAATATCAGTGGGTAAGCCATGGAGTCTGAAAACATGGCGGAGAAACAAGACTGCCAATCCCTGGGCAGATGGCAATCGGGGAAGAGCAATGAAATGGGCCATTTTGCTAAAACGGTCCACTACCACCCATATGACTCGGCATCCGGCTGACAGAGGGAGGTCCACCACAAAATCCATGGAGATATGCGACCATGGCCTAAGAGGAACATTCAAGGGCATAAGTTGACCTATAGGCAAAGAACGGGGAACTTTATGCTGTGCACAGACCTGACACGAAAAAACAAACTCTTTAACGTCTTTGGAAAGACCAGGCCACCATACTGAGCGGGAGACTAATTCCAAAGTCTTAGCGATTCCCGGATGCCCGGCAACTTTGCTATCATGAAACTCCGTCAAAACAGTTGCTCTCAAAAACTCAGGGACAAAAAGACGACCAGCAGGAGTATTTCCAGGAGCTTGATGTTGAAGCAGCTTTAACTGGGTAAATACATCCTGTGTGAGGCCTGCCCGAATGACTGAAGACGGAAGTATGGGAGTAACAGGACTGCTGTCTTGAACTGGCAGAAAACTGCGTGACAAGGCATCTGCCTTAGTATTTTTGGAACCTGGCCTGAAGGTGATAATGAATTTGAAACGAGTAAAAAATAAAGCCCAACGAGCCTGCCGGGCATTCAGTCGTTTAGCTGATTCAATGTATTGAAGATTTTTGTGATCAGTCAAAACTGAAATGGTATGGGTCGCTCCTTCAAGCCAATGCCTCCACTCCTCGAAAGCCCATTTGATAGCCAGCAATTCCCGGTTACCAACATCGTAGTTGGATTCTGCAGATGAGAATTTCCTGGACATAAAGGCACAAGGATGTAATTCGAGGGAATCAGGATCCTTCTGAGAAAGGATAGCCCCTACTCCAACCTCCGAGGCATCAACCTCAACAATGAAAGGCAATTCTGGGTTGGGATGTCTAAGGACGGGGGCTGAGACAAAGGCTTGTTTCAAGGCCTGAAAAGATAACCCAGCTTCACGTGACCAATTGGTAGGGTCTGCTCCCTTCTTGGTCAGAGCCACAATGGGAGCTACTAGGTCAGAAAAAGAGTGAATAAATCTTCTATAGTAGTTCGCAAACCCTAAAAAGCGCTGAATTGCTTTTAAGTTGGTGGGTTGCGCCCAACTAAGGATGGCTTGGAGCTTCTTTGGTTCCATACGGAATCCCCGAGGGGAAATAATGTACCCTAAAAAGGATACCTCCGTGACATGAAATTCACACTTCTCCAGCTTGGCATAAAGGTGATTTTCACGTAATTTCTTTAGCACCTGACGCACCTGGGTAACATGTTGTTCTACTGAGTCAGAATATATCAAAATATCGTCTAAATAGACTACAACGAACCTTCCCAGAAACTCACGGAGCACATCGTTAATGAGATCCTGGAAAACTGCCGGAGCGTTAGACAGGCCGAATGGCATAACCAGATACTCATAGTGGCCTGACTGAGTACTGAATGCCGTTTTCCACTCATCCCCTGACTTGATTCTGATGAGGTTATATGCTCCTCTAAGGTCAATCTTAGAAAAAATCACAGCCGAACGTAGCTGATCAAAGAGGACAGAGATCAGCGGCAGAGGGTAAGTATTCTTTACTGAGATTTTATTCAAAGCTCTAAAGTCAATGCAGGGTCTGAGAGAACCATCCTTCTTCTCTACGAAGAAGAAACCTGCACTTAAAGGGGATTTAGATGGCCTGATAAATCCTTTCTCAAGGCTTTCTTTCACATACTCATTCATGGCCAGTTTCAGGACCAGACAATGCATATAACCTTCCTTTAGGCAACGTGGCACCAGGAATTAGCTCAATGGCACAATCATAAGGCCTATGGGGAGGCAGAATATCCGCATTGCCCTTGGAAAATACATCAACGAAATCCTGGTATTCCCCAGGAATAGGTGCGGGAACGGCGGCGGCTACTCGGATAGGAAGCGTAATACATTCTTTACTACAGATGGTACCCCATTGTAAGATCTCCCCCGACTGCCAATCAATGATGGGATTATGAAAGGCCAGCCAAGGGTGACCCAGAACTACAGGAACTGCTGGACAATGGGTAAGGAAAAACTCAATCTTTTCCGAATGCAGAGCTCCCACCGAGAGTAAAACAGGAGGTGTACATAGAGAAATAACCCCATTGGACAAGGGACTCCCATCTAAACCATGCATGGTGACACACCTACCCAAGGTTAACTGAGGAATACCTAAGGCCTTGGCCCATGTTAAATCCATAAAGTTCCCTGCAGCTCCACTGTCCACAAAAACAGAGACCGAGGAACAGAGGCTGCCAAAGGAAACTTTAGCAGGAACCAACAGTGAATTATTTGAGGAGATGAGCTGCAGACCAAAGTGAACCCCCTCACTACTCACTTGGTCAGGAAGTTTCCCGACTTGTTCGGACAACTACGGGAAAAATGTCCCTTACCTCCACAGTATAAACAGAGACCAGAATTTTGCCTCCTGGTTCTTTCCTCCGGAGACAATTTGGAGAGACCTATCTGCATAGGCTCCTCCATGTCTACAGGAATGGAAAGAACACAAGGAGCAGGCCCGACAGATGTCCCTTTTTCAGCCCTCCGCTCTCTGAGCCGACGATCTATCTTAATAGAGAGCTCCATGAGTTTATCGAGAGTCTCAGGAGCGGGATACTGAAGGAGACTGTCTTTTATAGATTCAGATAAGCCGAGGCGAAACTGACTGCGCAGGGCTGGGTCATTCCATCCACAGTCGTTCGACCAACGGCGAAACTCCGTACAATAATTCTCTGCGGGATTCCTACCCTGTCTAAGAGCACGCAACTGACTCTCAGCAGACGCCTCTCTATCAGGGTCGTCGTACAATAGCCCTAAAGATTTTAAAAAGGTGTCTACAGACGATAAAGCCGGGTCGTCTGTCTTTAAACCAAAAGCCCAGGTCTGAGGATCCCCCTGAAGCAGAGAAATAATAATTCCAACCCGCTGAGCCTCTGTACCTGAGGAGACTGGTCTTAAACGAAAATAAAGTTTACAAGACTCTTTAAAATTAAAAAACTGTTTTCTATCCCCAGAAAAACGGTCAGGCAGATGCATTTTTGGTTCAGGGATGACCCTCGGGGAAGTCCGTAACAGATCTTCCTGTGACCTCACCCGGAGGGACAGATCCTGAACCATCTGAGTAAGTTCTTGAATCTGACTAACTAGAAGCTGGCCAGGGTTTGGCCCAACACCGGCGGGATTCATAAGGCCGACAAAAAATCTCCCAACTGAATAAGTGAAAAAATTAACTCCTGTTAATTAAAAAATTTTCTTTTGTCTGGCCGGTGATAATGTTATGATTCCTGTACTCCAGACCAGAGGAGGTCTTGTGGCAGAGGTCTGAGTACAAGGAAAATATGCTGGTTGTGGGAGCAGGAGAGCCTAGTAACCCCTGGCGCCCTAACTCCGTTGTCTCGCCCGTGTTATCAGAAATCCCCTGCGAGACTATGGTTGCTTGAGCCCATGGCAGCCGCGTTCGAAGGGCGGATTATGTCTGCCCAACCCCGATGCCCCCGCAGGTCTTAATGGGAGACAAGGGGAAATCCGAGACAGGGTGATAACAAGGGGCCCTCTGACTAAGCAACCAGGCCAGGGGTTACAAGCTAACTAACTAAACCAAAAGTATGTGCGGACTAGCCGCCAGGGAAAAGGACAACCAAAGATCCCCTGATCCGTTACTCCTATCCAGCACCGCTGGATACCAGAGTGGATCTGTGGGAGCGGAAACCTCCGCAAAAGCTCCAGAACACAAGAAACTAAATAATAAACAGTAAGCGGACAAGCCGCAACACACGGCTGAGCCGCGACTCACGAACACCACAAGATGTTAAAGGTGCTCGGTCAGACTCCAGGAACAGATGACAAACTTCCGAGTCAGGATCTCTGAGGACAGGAACAACAGGACTGAGCAGGACTGGAAACTCTCTGTAGCAGACACAGGCAAACAGGAAGCTATCACCGGCGTCTGTGAGGAGTCCAAAGGGTGCTTATAAGTGTGAGCTCCCCAATCAGGAGCCAGACTGGTTCATCACAATTAATGCCGTGCAGCTTGCATGCTGCACGGCCAGCACACCATGATAAGATTAGGGCAGACCCAGCAACGGGGAACGCGGCTGAACGTGGCGTCCCCGTTGCTAAGGTCAGAGCGGCTCTGTGCGCCCGGCGTCTAGCGTTGCCAGGGAGCCGGCGGCTACACGCGCCCGGCGTCCCTGGTTGCTAGGCGCCGGGCCGCACCGACGAGCGGACCCCGGCGCCTAACACACACTGACATGTGGGGGGGATGCTCAGCACAGGGCTAGTCCACCCCGCATGTCTGGCCCGACCACCTACTGCAAAAGTACAAAAGCATTGCACAGCGGCGCTGCATTTGTACTTCAGGAGTAGCTCCCAGCCTGCACACTGTTCCGGGAGCTGCTCGGATCGCAGTGGCTGCGTGTGATGTCACGCAGCCGCCACGGCCCATCCCACATACGGTCTAGGCACACCTGCATTGCCCAGACTGTGCCCCTGAAACAGTGGCCAAATGCCACCAGTTTGCCAATCCCACCCAGCAAATGCCTGTGCCGAATGCACAGTTCTAACCTGATCAGCTGCTGTGCAAATTCTGACAGCACCAATCAGGTCTGAATTAGGCCCTTTATCTTCTCTCCCCAATGTATGGTGGCAGCACTGATATTCTGGGGGATACGCCTGGTTCCTCTACTGGTTACTGTTGTCATAGTCCTTGCTAAGAAGTCTCTTGTTCTCCTGATAGAGTCACTGAGTCCAGACCAGAATTGGCGATTTTATTCTATTTTCTTGTTTAATTAATGGCTGTTAATGCAAATGTAACATATTTTTGTAAAAATCAGAGGGTCAGCGAGACGTTATGGAGCCAATGTACTATTTGCTGCTAATTCCCCCAAAACAATCGTACCTCCCAAATGTAAGTAGAAGGGACTGCAGCAGGTATCTCCCATACCTTCATACATGGACATTTCCAGGCAAGGGTCAGGTAAGTTATTTTTAAATACAACAACCCTAATTCCCCTGCAAGTAAAAAACCCCAGAACATTTGAACAGACATCATTTATTTAAAACAAGTACATACATTATATATATATATATATATACACATACATATACACACACACATACACAAACCCAGAGGGGAATATGGAAACCAGAGAAAATCACATTATATAATTGCAGCTTCCTGCCAGGCCACTGCCCCCACTCTGCATATCCGGTCACACCCACATATTATCACCTTCCAAAAATTAATAAGCCACTGTTGTCACCTCCTGGGCATCCTATTATTTCAGGTGTGGGTTCACTCACGTCCATAGCATATGTGGATTTTTTTTTGCAGCCACACGTACACATTCTTAAATCCTATATTAAAGACACCACTCACTTTTTACATTTAATTAAAGATTTAAAGTGGCAAGAGGATTATCTGCTATTTACATGTGATGCAGAATCCCTATATATAAATATACCAAACGAAAATGGATTAAAGGTAATAGAGCACTATCTAAATAAAGACCCAACAATGTCAAAAAAGCACTGTCAATTTATTATAGAATCTATTCACTTTATTTTGTCATGTAATTATTTCACATTCAATGGAGAATATTTTTACAGATACATGGTACCGCAATGGGCACCAGGTTCGCCTCAAGTTTAACTAATTTATATATGGGTCACCTCAAAGACAAATACATCTGGGGAGGACCTTTTGGGGCAAACTTGGTGCTATATGGTAGATATATAGACAATTTGTTTATTGTTTGGAAAGGGGATACACTATCAGTTTCACTGTTTATTGATTTTCTCAATACTAATACATTTGGTCTCACCTTCACAAGCACTGTTCATAGGACAGATTTAACTTTTTTGGATATTGCGCTACATGCTGGGGAAATCAACCAACCGATACAGACTAAGACTTATCGAAAAAAAGTAAACTGTAACATCTTTTTAAACTATACGAGCTGCCATTATATTAGGGTCTCCTGCCCTGTGCTGCCACGTCGTCATGGCAACCGGGAGACAAGTGCTAGTGGAGTGGCCTGAGCGCAGCTGATACTCCGGTTCGGGTCTTTTGCTGTGCAGTGGTTACAGGCTTTGTGCACGGCAGGGGATCCGGTGCTGGTTTTTGTGCTCACAGTCTGTGAGGTCTGAGTGGGGCGTGGACAGCACCTGCTATATAAGGCCTCTTCTCAGGTTAAGCAGATGCTGCTGAATCTTTGTTGGTTAATCAGTTCCTGAAAGTTAGCCAGTACTGTGTAGCTTTGTATTTGTTTGTTGCTTACTGCAAATAGGCCTTGGGATTTGGTACTACACTCTGCCAATCCAGACCTAGCAGTAAGACTGGAATCAGTCATTTAACTTGCTGGGGTTCTTTTGCTACTCTGTGAACTTAGCAAGTTTGCGGCTGTATTCTTAGACTTGCCTGCCTAAATCCTGTCTCACTGTACAAGGTGTTCAGGTGTCAGTTTAGTGGCAGTAAGCTGAACCTGTGCACTGCAAGTGAGGATTAGGATTGTGGAGACTCTCCTTGTGTCTATCATTCCATCTCTGACCAAGGAGTTTACTGCCACACCCATTGGTAACCCTTTAGGGTTTTGCTGTTGCCCTTAGCAACAGCATTTCGGGTTCTCTACGTATTAAAACACAACATCTTGCTTTTTCCATCTGAGCATTCCTAATACTAAGGAGACACCCAGTTTCTTAGCCTCTGGGCTTCTCTGTTCACTTTGTGTTTATTTTGTTACCCTATCACCTACTGTGTACGTAATGTCATATTCCCCAGTCTGTCTGTGAGTTCATTTGTTTTGCATCCCTATCTGTTCAGACACCAGTACATTCCTGCAGGCACTGGTGTGCATAACAGTTCAGACACCAGTACATTCCTGCAGGCACTGGTGTGCATAACAGTTCAGACACCAGTACATTCCTGCACGCACTGGTGTGCATAACACATTATAAACCCTGTCTCACAAATATTCCTAAGAGTCAATACCTTAGGATTAAAAGAAATTGTTCTGCTAATGATGACTTTGTCCTTCAAAGCGAGGAATTAACACAATCTTTATTTGATCAGGGCTATCCAAGTCACTTACTTGCCAGTTCTTTTATAGAGGTATCCAAGAAAGAATGACAGAGCCTTCTGTCTTTAGAAAAATCAGAAAATAACTTGTGTACTTTGATTGAACAGAATGAACCCGTCTTTATATCCCGGTATAATAATTCCTCAAATAAAATCAAAAATATTCTTACAAAATTTTTTCCTATCCTTAAAATGGACAGGGTGTTAGCAGGAAGCTTGGAGGACAAACCTAAATTGGTCTTCAAGAAAGCTAATAATCTAAAAACTTATCTCTCACCAAGTAATTTTGAACATATAACTGAGAATAAGCTAGGTACATGTAAGATAAGAAAATCGTGTCTATTAAAGGGAAGTTGATCTAAATGTTTCAAAACTAAATGCATTACATGTAGATTCATGAAACATGGACGTTACGAATTTACTGCCCACAAAGATATAACAACCATGAACTTTAAGATCATCGATTCTATAACTTGTCAGACCACCTTTGTTGTATATCTGATAACTTGTATATGTGGTGTTCAGTATGTAGGTAGAACCATTCGATCTTTGAACACAAGATTTTTGGAACATAGACGACTTATCCTCAAAAATATAATATCTCATAATGTCCCTAGACATGTTGTTCAGAGTCATTGTGGAGATATTAATGTTCTATCTGTTCAAGGGATTGAACATATTGAAAAAAACTTTTAGGGGAGGAGATAGATACAATCGGTTATGCAAAAGGGAGGCATACTGGATCTGTTCATTAAATACTCTGTAACCAATGGGATTAAACAAAAATATTGAAATGAATAACATCTAAAAAAAATTGAGATACCAGTATGCGTCCTCCTCCTTTTCTTTGCTCCGCTTGTTCTTTTTCTTGCTTGCCTTGTAATCCGTCCCCTTTGAGAACGCCTGAGATCTTATCTATTTTCATTAAAAATGTTTCTTTACTAATAATGTCCCTGTGTTAATAACTAATATATACTGTCTAAAGAAGTCCCTATGACTGCGTGTTAAATGGTTCTCCTGTCTCTTAATGAATATAGATGTGGAAACGTGCTAGTCCTGGTATATAATACACTGTTATGGTTGATTTACTGCACTATAAATAGAAAAGAACGTGGCCCTGGTTACTTTGCCTAACAAGTTCTGTTAGAATATGTCAGTGTGAGATTTCTCTTGTGTAATAGTGTAACATAATTACAAGGTCTCTCAGATATGAACCTTCCTTCTCTATATGGTGTGGAGCTGATGCAGAACAACGGCACAGGTAACCTGTTTATGGACTCCTGTGTATGCTGTCCTGATATTGTTTTATCTTCTGTGCATTCTCCACCAGATCTATATCATTAATATGTAAATTAATGTTCCACATTTAGACTGTAGTGCTTAGTATTTCAGTATAGATCTACTGGGCTGTTCTGTTATGATATCTGAAGTCTGAAGACTGAGTTGAAAAGTAACTTATTAAATATCAGTCTGAACCCAGATAGCTACGTATCTATGTCTGTTTTGTAAAAACAAGGTATTAATCTAGTATTTTTATCAATATAATCAGCTCTGTTCTAATTAAAGTTTTTTTACAAAGTTGCCAAAGCATCTCGGTAGTTTAATACCTGCATAGACTTAGCCATATAACAAATGGAAAAATATAAACTGTTTACTAAAAAAGCTGGTGAGCGGGAGGCTCGATCTCGTGACCCTATGCATTGGAGTCCGTAACTTAACCATGTGAGCCATAAGAGCTCAAATATATCTGAAGCACCGTGACTTTGTGCACACTGATAACATACAAAACTGCAACAATTAACTTTCACCAGATAATCCGAAATCAATTGGAAATCTTTTGCGCTATGCATGATTGGTCTTATTGGTATTTGCCCATAATATGTTTTTAGATCTTTTTAAGGAAATGTGATAGTAACTGCTAATTATTTAATTCAATTGTTTAAAACTTACAAAGCGCTCCTTATCATTGGTCTTGAGTATCAATGTATATATATATATATATATAATTTTACTGATAACCCGGCCATTGATAATATCATCAGGGCGGTATGCCAGGTTCTAAATTTTACTGAGACTGAGAAACCTCTTTCAAATGAAGACATTTTATTTGCTAAAAACCAGAGGATAACTGGTGTTTTCCTTATTCAGATTCTCTTAATAAGCAGTTAATGGAAGCATGGAAAAATCCAGATAAATAGTTTTCTATGTCTAGGCGGTTCCTGTCTAACTACCCATTCTCAGAGTCTGACAACTAAATGGGAAAATCGACCAACTGTGGATTCCTCAGTTTTAAAACTTTCAAAGAAGTTAACCATTCCAGTCCCTGCTGCAATAACGCTTAAAGACCCGTCAGAGCATAAGCTAGAAGCTATGCTAAAGTCAATGTATACAGTAGAGGTGTTGCTTAGACCTGCTTTAGTTGGAGTTTGGGTAACAAGGCTGTAGTTGCATGGACAACACCGCTCAAGTTGTTCCTACAACAGGATCTTACCTTAGACCAGCTTATACTTCTTGCTGATCAAATCTGTGAATCTGCTGAGTATTTAGGTATAGCTTCTATGGACGTCAGCCAGATTAGTTCTTGGCATTCATCTTCACTAGTTGCAGCCCGATGGGTGCTTTGGCTACATTCTTGGCAAGCAGAGGCAGAGTCAAAATGAAGAATAGAAGCATTGCCTTACACCGGCAATATGTTATTTGGTCCTGAATTGCACAAAATGATTTCTCAGGCTACCATGGGAGTCTGTTTTCCTGCCATTGCTTGCACCAGTTCCTAAACGGAAATACGATGGACCAGCATTCAAATCTTTTAGTCCTCAGTCCTTTTGAGGCTGTGCAAGAGGAACAACCATACAGGGTAGACATGGTAGAGGACGTGGTTTTCAACAAACCCCTAACCATCATTTAGGACACAAAGGCAGCTGACAAGCCGGTGGCATGACAGGCTTCCTGCCCATCTCGGATCGTCAGTTGTGGGAGCACACCTTCAGACGTTTCACTTGGGATGGATTACAAAATAGAGTTTGATTGTCTACCACCAATGCAGTTTTTCAAGACAGGCCTGTCTGTGTCCGGAGACAAGAAGATGGTTCTGCAGACCGTGATTCAGTCTCTTGTAGATGCAGCAGTTTTGATTCAGGTTCCAGTTCATCAACAGGGTCAAGGTTATTATTCCAATCTTTTTGTAGTACCAAAGCCGGACAGCTTGGTCAGACCGATATTGAACCTGAAGGGGCTCAATCAGTACATGACCTACTACAGTTTCAAGATGGAATCCCTGCAGTCGGTGATTGCAAGTTTAGAACCACAGGAATTAATGATTACGCTGGATCTCAAGGATGCGTTCTTACACATTTTAATTTGGCCACCGCATCAGGTGTACTTAAGGTTTGCAGTACAACAAAACCATTAGCAATTTCAGGCACTACCGTTTGTCCTCTCATCAGTGCATCGGGTATTCACAAAGGTGATGTCTGTGATAATGGTATCCGGACTCCAGGTCGACAGCACAAAGGTCGACACACTTTAGGTCGACACCAATTGGTCGACACACATTAGGTCGACAGGGTCAAAAGGTCGACAGGGTCAAAAGGTCGACAGGAACAAGGTCGACATGGAAAAAGGTCGACATGAGTTTTTTCATGATTTTTTTCTGTTTTTGAACCTTTTCATACTTAACGATCCACGTGGACTACGATTGGAACGGTAAAGTGTGCCGAGCGAAGCGGTAGCGGAGCGAAGGCACCATGCCCGAAGCATGGCGAGCGAACGCGGTGCACTAATTCGGGTTCCCGGTCACTCTACGGAGAAAACGACACCAAAAAAACATAAAAAACTCATGTCGACCTTTTTCCATGTCGACCTTGTTCCTGTCGACCTTTTGACCCTGTCGACCTAATGTGTGTCGACCAATTGGTGTCGACCTAAAGTGTGTCGACCTTTGTGCTGTCGACCCTGAGTCCCAGACCCTGTGATAATAGCTCATATCAGATCCCTGGGAGTGATAATAGTTCCGTACTTAGACAACCTTCTCATCAAGGCTCCATCTCAACACATACTCCTTCAAAATGCCTTACTAACGTATAATGGCCCTCATTCCGAGTTGTTTGCTCGTTGCCGAATTTCACTATATTGCAAATAGTCGCTTACTGCGCATGCGCAATGTTCGCAGAGCGCATGCGCTTAGTTATTTTACTCAAAAGTTAGGTATTTTACTCACGGCATTACAAGGATTTTTCTTCGGTCTGGTGATCGGAGTGTGATTGACAGGAAGTGGGTGTTTCTGGGCGGAAACTGGCCGTTTTATGGGTGTGAGTGAAAAAACGCTGCAGTTTCTGGGAAAAACGCGGGAGTGCCTGGGCGAACGCTGGGTGTGTTTGTGACGTCAAACCAGGAACGAAACTGACTGAATTGATCGCAGTGGCAGAGTAAGTGTCGAGCTACTCAGAAACTGCTAAGAAATTTCTATTTGCAATTTTGCGAATCTTTCGTTCGCAATTCTACTAAGCTAAGATACACTCCCAGAGGGCGGCGGCTTAGCGTGTGCAATGCTGCTAAAAGCAGCTAGCAAGCAAACAACTCGGAATGAAGGCCAAGGTACTAGTTCAGCACGATTGGATTGTCAACTTCTAGAAATCACGCCTGGTTCCGTGTCAAAGAGTTCAATTCCTAGGAATGATTCTGGGGACGGTGGATCAATGAATTTACCTACCAGAATAGAAAGCACAAAGTATTTGTCATCTAGTACAGTTAGTGCTCAAACCACGGACAGTCTCTGTGCACTTGTGCATTCGACTGTTACGAAATATGGTGGCGTCTTTTGAAGCACTCCAGTTCGGAAGATTTTACTCACGTCCTTTTCAGCTAGATCTTCTAGCATGGCGGTCAGGCTCTCATCTCCAAATTCATCAGGTGGTTCGGTTGTCTCCAAGGGCCAGAGTATCACTACTCTGGTGGCTCCAAGTACAGCATCTCACTGTGGGAAAACGGTTCGGAGTCTGGAATTGGATAATTCTAACGATGGACACAAGTCTCAGAGGTTGGGGAGAAGTGGTCCTACATCGTCAATTTCAGGGTATCTGGTCAGACCGAGAAAGATTACGGTCAACAAATGTCCTGGAACTCAGGGCAATTTACAATGTACTGCGAGAGGCAGTTCGCTTGCTCCAGTATGAGGCTGTTCAGGTTCAGTAAGACAAAGCAACGGAAGTCGCATATATCAACAAACAAGGAGGGACTCGAAGTTGAAGTTGCTCGAATCCTGAATTGGGCCAAGCATCACCAAGTGATATTGTCGGCAGTGTTCATTCCAGAAGTGGACAACTGGGAAGCAGATTATCTCAGCCATCAGAATTTTCATCCAGGAGAATGGGCTTTACATCCAGAGGTGTTCCAGATGTTGGCCCAGCGGTGTGGTTACCCACAGGTGGATCTAATGGCATCTTGCCAAAATCATCAAACACCCCAGTATGTGTCCAGAACAAGAGATCCAAAAGCAGTGGCAGTGGATGCTCTCACAATACAACCTTGTGTATCTGTTTCCACCATTTCTGCTGCCTCCTAGGTTCTTAAAGCGGATCAGAAGAGAATCCATGACCGTCATAGTAGTGGCACCTCATTGGCCTTGGTGAGCATAGTTCTCTGATCTCCATGGTCTAATCGCAGATGATCCATGGCCGCTTCCGCTACGTCCAGACATACTACAACAGGGTCCATTCCTTTACCCCAATTTAACGCGTCTGCGTTTGATGCGGTGGCTATTGATACGGCTCTCTTAAGACGAGATGGCATTCCAGACTGTTATACCAACCACGTTACGTGCTACAAAACCAGTTACAGCAGCTCATTATCACAGGATTTGGCAAGCTTATATTGGTTGGTGTGAAGCTCAGAAGTTTCCAACATCTTCTTTTGCTATTTTTACAGGCGGGGTTAGATGGAGGACTATGTTTATCTGCACTAAAAGTACAGGTTTCTGCCTTGTTAATTTTCTTTCAAAGGAATTTGTCTCTTTTGCCAACAGTTCACAATGTCCTACAAGGTGTTCTTAGAGTTCAACCTCCATTCATTCCACCTACAGCTCCATGGGACTTGAATCTAGTTTTGGATTTTTTGCAGTCTTCAATTTATGAACCCTTACAACAATTGGATGTTAAGTTTCTAAAACGGGAAAACAGTATTTTATCCTAGCCTTAGCTTCGGCAAGGCGTGTTTCAGAATTGGGTGCCTTGTTATGCAAGCCACTGTATCTGGTATTTCATGATGACAGAGCAGAACCTCGGACGAATCCCGCTTCTCTACCAAAAGTAGTTTCTTCTTTTCACATCAATCAACCAATTGTAGTTCAGAAGATTCAGCAACTCCAGCTAATTTGGATGTGGCACATGCACAGCATTTATGTAGCCCGAACATCAACTGTACATAAAACGGATACATTGTTTGTTCTCTATGATGCAGTAAAGCTTCCAAACAAGACCTTGGCTAGATGGATTAAGCTGACCATTCGTCAGGTGTACTTTCATGCTAGTCTACAACCGCCTGCATCTGTTTCAGCTCATTCCACACGTTCTGTGGGAACTTCACGGGCAGCAGGTTGTGGGGGTTCTATGACGAAACTGTGCCGTGCAGCTACATGGTCATCAGTGCACATGTCTATGCGCTTTTACAAGTTTGACACATTTGTGGCATCAGCATCTAGCTTTGACCATCTAGTGCAGGCATGTCCAAACTGCGGCCCTCCAGCTGTTGTGAAACTACACATCCCAGCATGTCCTGACACAGCTTTAGCATTCTCTGACAGGAAAACTGTTTCAGGGCATGCTGGGATATGTAGTTTCACAACAGCTGGGGGGCCGCAGTTTGGACATGCCTGATCTAGTGTTACGGTGCCTACCAGCTCTCCCGCCCAAGGGGGAAACTTTGGTACGTCCCAAGAGTACTCCAGTGACCCCTAGTGGATGAAAAAGAAAGGATTTTGGTAGTTACCAGATAAATCTTTTTCTTTACATCCACAGGGGGCACTGGACACCCACCCAGAGCAGTTTCACCTGGCTGGTGGTAAGTTCAATAGTTCTTATGGTAACATATTCTCACCAACTTGTTCAAATGTTAAGGTGATTGTTATCTATTGTTGTGTCACCTTTCTAGTTGTCCGTTATGTTATAATGTTATATGTAATTCTTCGTTGTTCATCCTCTCTATCGCTCCTGTTCGGTTCAGTAAAAAAAAACCCACTGCGGTATCTTAGTATGGAGGGGGAGGAGGATTACTAATTTAAATATATTTAAATGTGCTTATCACTGCTAACGCCCCATCCATATCCCCAACAGTACTCCAGTGCACCCTGTGGATTCAAAGAAAAGAATTTATCAGGTAAGTACCAAGATCCTCCTTTCAGGTATGTAGGAAAAACATATTACTGCATTGCTTTCTATAGGACTTTGACGTATTCAGACACACAGTGAAAGAAACAGCAGTAAATGTTTACAACACTCATATGCATCAGGCACTTATACAACTACTCAGTACCCAAAGGGTAGGTAGAGACTCAGTTCTGTATCACCTGCCTCAGGAGAGCGGGATACAGGGAGACTTCCAGGATTGATCATTACGCTTACATACGATGAGTGGATCCAGACGCTACTAGTGAATACAGACACACCAGTGACACAGCCGCACCACGCTCAGACTGGGTTAGTTTGATTTCTAGCATCTCAGACGGAAGCGGGAACCTCAAAGGAAACTGGTCATGAACTGGGGAAGAGGGCCGAGCAGAAGAGTGTCTTACTCCCCACTGCTGACATCAACCCCAGGGGTCGTGGTCTTTTACTAATCCCTGGAACCTATGATCCCTGAAGCTTTGTGCTGGTGCACCTGAGGTGACAGCCGCACAAGCGACTGTTCGGTAGGCTCCCCCAAAACAGTGCGGCTGTGTCCTGCATCTTAACCCGCTAAGTGGAACCGATGCCTTACCTTTTCCCTGTTCTCCGGCCACAACCTGGTAACGTCAGCAGGACTTGCTAGTACATCATAGCTGATGCCTGGCCGAAACAGCACTGTACACGGTGGTAAGCATTGTCGCGACCCAGTGGAGAGTTGTTGGAGCTACTCTTTCTAAGGTGCGTATAAGACGCTTTATGAAAAATCACTCAAAAAAGAAAGAAAGACTATAAAAATAAATTTAAAAAAATTATGTCTTCAAAAAATCAGCAGCCCTATAGACCGTCGTGTGGCTCCTGTCGCACCAAACAAAAAACTGAATTGCCTGAGCCAAAAGGTGAGGATACAGAGAACTGGCCCATTGCATCCTGGGAGTCTGAAAAGCTTAGATCGTTGGTGCATTTCCGATGCCGCTACCTAATATCTAAAGGTATATCCTGTGGATACCACAGTGGACCCTGCAGGAGAAATATCTTGTTAATGTCCTGTCTATGAAGGTAATCAGATGTGCAAAAGCACAAGCTGAGAAGAAAATGGCCCAGTAAGTGGGTGAAGGAGGCAAAAATTTTTTTTAGGTATATAAGCAAAAGGAGAAAATTGAAAGGCAGAACAATAAAACTAAAAGACAGAGACTGTGAGTCTTGTTGAGGGAGACAATGTAATAGCAGATCATCTTAATTATTTTTGCTCAGTATTCACTACTGAAAGAGAGGGGAAGGGGCCACAGTTAAGCTGCAGGGATATTTAGGAAAATGAAACAAGTACATTTACAGAGGAGAAGGTCCTGACAGAACTCTTAAAGCTGAAAGTGGATAAATCTCTGGGGCCAGATGGGATACATCCAAGGATACTAAAAGAGCTTAAAAAGGTGCTGGTAGCACCATTAACAGAATTATTCAACCGGTCATTAGCTACAGGAGTAATTCCAGAGGACTGGAAAAGAGCGAACGTAGTCCCACTGCACAAGAGTGGAAGCAAGGAAGAGGTAAACAACTACAGACCAGTGAGTCTTACATCAGTAGTAGGGAAATTGATGAAACACTCTTAAAAGAGTTGTAGATTATCTCAAATCCAGCAATTTACAGAATCCCAAACAGCATGGATTCACTGGGGGAAGATCATGTCAAACAAACCTTATAGACTTGTTTGACTGTGTGACTAAAGTGATGGCTAAAGGTGGAGCCGTAGATATAGCTTATCTAGACTTTAGTAAGGCTTTTGACACAGTTCCACATCGCAGACTGCTAAATAAACTCAAAAGCTTGGGATTGGATACTAAGATTGTTGAATGGATAAGATCTTGGTTACACGATAGAAAACAGAGAGTTGTAGTAAATGGAGTGCACTCACAGGAGGGAAATCTTACCAGTGGAGTACCCCAGGGATCTGTACTTGGACCAGTGCTTTTTAATATCTTTATTTGTGACATTGCAAATGGCATTAAATGGATAGTAGTAGCCTTTTTGTAGATGACACAAAGGTATGGAACAGGGTAGACACACCAGGTGGGGTAAAACAAATGATTGAGGATCTAGGTAGACTAGAGGAATGGTCAAGAGTGCGGCAATTACAGTTTAATGCCAAAAAATGCAAAATCATGCACTTGGGTCTCAAAAATCCAAAGGCTAAATACAGTATAGTATTAATGGCACTATACTGGAAACTACTGAGGAGGAAAGGGATCTAGGAGTCACTTTTTCAGGTGACTTAAAGGCAGATAAGCAATGTAACAAAGCAATGAGGAAGGCTAGTCAGATGCTTGGCTGCATTGTCTCCCAATCAGCAGCAGAAAGACGGAATAATGAACTGTACAGGTGAAACTCAGAAAATTCGAATATTGTGCAAAAGTTCATTTATTTCAGTAATTCAACTTAAAAGGTGAAACTAATATATTATCTAGACTCATTACATGCAAAGTGAGATATTTCAAGCCTTTGTTTGTTATAATATTGATGATTGTGGCTTACAGCTTAAGAAAACCCCAGATCCCAAATCTCAGAGAATTAGATCACATAAAAACAATAAGAAAAAGGATTTTAAATACAGAAATGTCAGCCCTCTGAAAAGTATAATCCTACATATGTACTCAGTACTTGGTTTGGGCCCTTTTGCATGAATTACTGCCTCAATGCGGCGTGGCATTGATTCTATCAGTCGGTGGCACTGCTGAGGTGTTATGGAAGACCCGGATGCTTCAATAGCGCCTTCAGCTCTTCTGCATTGTTCAATCTCATGTCTCATCTTTCTCTTGGCAATGCCCCATAGATTCTCTATGGGGTTCAGGTCAGGTGAGTTTGCTGGCCAATCCAGCACAGTTAACCCAGTCATTGAACCAGGTTTTGGTACTTTTGGCAGTGTGGGCAGGTGCCAAGTCCTGCTGGAAAATTAAGTCCGCATCTTCATAAAGCTTGTCTGCTGAAGGATGTATGATGTGCTCTAAAATGGCCTCGTAGGAAGCGTCTTACCTGGGCTAAAGAAAAAAGGAACTGGTCTGTTGCTCAGTGGTCCAAAGTACTTTTCTGATTAGATCAAAATTTGCATCTCATTTGAAAACCAAGGTCCCAGAGGATGGAGGAGGAAGAAAGGAGAGGCACACAGTCCAAGATGCTTTAAGTCCAGTGTGAAGTTTCCACAGTCTGTGTTGATTTAGGGAACCATGTCACCTGCTGGTGTTGGTCCACTGTGCTTTATTAAGTCCAGAGTCAACGCAGCTGTCTACCAGGCTTTGGGAGTGCTGAACCCATGAATGTGTGTGTATATATATATATATATATATATATATATATATATAAAATTGTGCCCAAGTCTGATTACTGCCTCTACAACAGATATAGGAGCTTATGTGACAGCCTGTGAGATACAGACGTGCGGTGACACTGGCACAGCTGCCCATATATAAAGTGGCACTCATTATTAGGCAGAGCGGAGGTATGTACCAAGAACGTGACAGTCAGACCGTATCCCTATCATTAGGTAATAGGCGCTTACCCCTGTCACCTCCAGGCTGGTACTCCCACACTCCTCCGGGCGATCCAATTCCAGAAACTGCTACTCATGCTAGAAAGTGACCCCCCTCCCTCCCCCATCCAAACAATGAGAGCAGCTGATCTTACAGAACAGGTAACAGGGAAACAACAGAAACATAAAACTACAGGTATAAGATGTAATGTGACACAAGTGATAGATGTGAGAGATAACATAGAGTCGGGATCAGGATACGTTGCGTAATGAGAGGTCAGACAGAAAGCTTCCCCCATGTTGGTTTGTAATGCTGTAGCCCTGCCTTTTGTAGGTGAGACGCTATCATAAGGACATGTTTCACCACAACTGAGTCACAGCCAACTGGTATCACCCACACCTGGAGCTCAGCTAAACAGCCACTTAGGATTGGTATTGGGTCACGAGTACACAGAGCAAAAGAGAGGTCATCGGCATAGCAGTGGTAGACCAGGGCATGACAGCTGATTGTTTCACAAGGTAGCTACATGTATATTGCAAAAAGCATAGGAGATAGGACAGGACCTTGAGGAACGTTGCATGGCAATGGTCATGACGAGATTACAGAGGTTCCTCACCTGTGTAAGGTCTATTGTGTGAAACAGCTGATTTACTTCTCAAACTCAGAACATGTGTGACTTCTCTCATGTCTAATAAGATGTGATTTCCGTAGAAAACATTTCCCACACTCAGAACATGGAAATGGCTTCTCACCTGTGTGACATCTCTCATGTGTAACAAGATCTGATTTCTGTACAAAACATTTCCCACACTCAGAACATGGAAATGGCTTCTCACCTGTGTGACTTCTCTCATGTCTAACAAGATGTGATTTCTGTACAAAACATTTCCCGCACTCAGAACATGGAAATGGCTTCTCACCTGTGTGACTTCTCTGATGTATAACAAGATCTGATTTCTGTACAAAACATTTCCCACACTCAGAACATGGAAATGGTTTCTCACCTGTGTGACTTCTCTCGTGTATAACAAGATGTGATTTCTGTAGAAAACATTTCCCACACTCAGTACATAGAAATGGTTTCTCACCTGTGTGACTTCTCTTATGTGTAACAAGATCTGATTTCTGTACAAAACATTTTCCACACTCGGGACATGGAAATGGTTTCTCACCTGTGTGACTTCTCTCATGTATAACAAGACGTGATTTCTCTAGAAAACATTTCCCACACTCAGAACATGGAAATGGTTTCTCGCTTGTGTGACTTCTCTCATGTCTCACAAGATGTGACTTATGTAGAAAACATTTCCCACACTCAGAACATGGAAATGGCTTCTCACCTGTGTGACTTCTCTCATGTAGAACAAGATCTGATTTCAGTGTAAAACATTTCCCACATTCAGAGCATGGAAATGGCCTCTCACCTGCCTTAGCTGGTTGATGGGTAATAAGCTTTGTGTTCTGTGTAAAACATTTGGCTTCTATAGAACAGGGAAACACTGTATCTACTGTCAGAGCTGTAACAGATGCACCAATATCAGAGTGATCAGAGGAACATTTCCCAGGATCAGAGGGATCATCTGATAGAGCAGGATGTATAATTGGGGTAATGGGGTTATCACCTGGAGAATCCTCTCTACTGTCATTATCTCTTATGTCACAATCCGGGTATAACATTAGATGTCCTTCTGAGATATTCCTGCTTGTGTCTCCATCTGCTGGAAATAAAATACAATATGGAAATAACGAGTTTTATGGTAAGAACTTACCTTTGTTAAAACTCTTTCTGTGAGGTACACTGGGCTCCACAAGGAATGGACAATGGGGTGTAGAGTAGGATCTTGATCCGAGGCACCAACAGGCTCAAAGCTTTGACTGTTTCCAGAATGCATAGCGCCGCCTCCTATATCTCCCCACCTCCCTGCACAGGATCTCAGTTTTTAGTTAACCGGTCCAATGCAGTAGCAGGAAAAGAGACAACGGTTAGTAGCCACATACACCACACTCTCACCACAGGAGACGTGTCAGCGGCTAATGCCATACCAACCCAAAGAAGTTAAGTACATCAGGGTGGGCGCCTTGTGGAGCCCAGTGTACCTCGCAGAAAGAGTTTTAACAAAGGTAAGTTCTTACCATAAAACTCATTTTCTGCTGCGGGGTACACTGGGCTCCACAAGGAATGGACAATGGGGATGTCCTAAAGCAGTTCCTTATGGGAGGGGGATGCATTGTAGTGGGCACAAGAACCCGGCGTCCAAAGGAAGCATCCTGGGAAGCGGCAGTATCGAAGGCATAGAACCTTATGAACGTGTTCACAAGGGGACCACGTAGCCGCCTTGCAAAATTGTTCAAGGATCGCACCATGTTGGTCCGCCAAGAAGGTCCAACAGACAGAGTAGAATGGGCTTTTATGTGATCAGGAGCAGAGAGACCAGCCTTCACAGAAGCATGTGCAATCACCATTCTAATCCATCTGGCCAGTGTTTGCTTGTGAGCAGGCCAGCCCCGTTTGTGAAAACCAAACACAACAAAAAGAGAATCAAATTTCCTAATAAGAGCAGTTCTCTTCACATAGATACGGAGATCCAAAGACCGCTCTTTGGGAGACAGATCAGGAGAAACAAGTGCTGGAACTACAATCTCCTTATTAAGGTGGAATGAAGAAACCACCTTAGGTAGATAGCAGGGACGAGTCCTAAGAACCGCTCGGTCACGGTAAAATATCAGATATGGGGAACTACAGGACAAGGCACCCAAATCCGACACTCTTCTAGCTGAAGCAATAACCAGCAGAAACACCACCTTAAGGGAAAGCCACTTAAGGTCAGCTGAACCAAGAGGTTCAAACGGAAACTCTTGTAATGCCTCCAAAACGACCAACAAGTCCCAAGGAGCCACAGGCGGGACATAGGGAGGTTGGATACGCAACACACCCTGAGTAAAGTTATGCACATCAGCTAATGTCGCAATTTTTCTCTGAAACCACACCGACAAGGCGGATATTTGAACCTTGAGGGAGGCCAGACGCAGGCCTAAGTCCAGGCCCTGCTGAAGAAAAGCCAACAACTTGGCTATACTAAACTTGGAAGCGCCATAATCGTTAGATGCGCACCAAACAAAGTAAGAATGCCAGACCCTATAGTAAATCCGAGCAGAAGCCGGTTTCCGGGCCCGCAACAAAGTTTGAATGACCACCTCAGAAAACCCTTTAGCCCTTAAGACGGAAGCTTCAAGAGCCACGCCGTCAAAGACAGCCGGGCTAGGTCCTGGTAGACACAGGGGCTCTGAACGAGGAGGTCTGGGGGTTGTGGAAGTAAAATTGGACGCTCTGACGATAGGCCTTGCAGGTGTGAGAACCAGTGCCACCTGGGCCACGCTGGAGCTATGAGCAGCAGAATTCCTTTTTCTAGCTTGAACTTCTGAATTACCCTGGGCAGGAGTGACACCGGAGGGAACACGTACGGCAGCCGAAACCTCCACGGTACCGCCAGCGCATCCACGAATGCTGCTAGAGGATCCCTTGTCCTTGCTCCAAAGACCGGAACCTTGTGATTGTGTTGAGACGCCATCAGATCCACGTCTGGAAGGCCCCACCTTTCCACTAGGAGTTGAAACACTTCTGGATGGAGGCCCCACTCGCCGGCATGCACGTCCTGACGACTGAGAAATTCCGCTTTCCAATTCAGGACTCCCGGAATGAATATTGCCGATATGGCCGGTAGATGGCGCTCTGCCCACTGTAGAATCCGTGAGACTTCCTTCATTGCTAGGTGGCTTCAAGTGCCGCCTTGATGATTTATGTAAGCCACTGTGGTGGCGTTGTCCGACTGCACTTGAACAGGACGGTTCTGAATTAAATGCTGTGTTAGGTTCAAGGCATTGAAGACTGCCCGCAACCCCAGAATATTGATCGAGAGGAGGGACTCCTCCTTGGTCCACCACCTCTGAAGGGAGTGTTGCTCCAGCACCGCGCCCCAACCTCTTAGACTGGCATCTGTCAACAGGACCCAGTCGGATATCCAGAACGGACGAACCCTGCACAGTTGTTGGTCCCGGAGCCACCAGAGCAGCGACAGACGGACCTCTGGAGTCAATAAGATCATTTGAGACTTGTTCAGGTGAGGCAGGCCATCTAGAATCAGCCTTTGGAGAGGGCGAGAGTGAAATTGAGCGTACTCCACCATATCGAATGCTGACACCATGAGGCCCAGCACCTGCATCGCCGAATGTATCGACACTTGCGGATGAGATAGGAAGAAACGAATCCTGTCCTGAAGTTTCAGGACTTTCTCCTGAGACAGGAACAATCGCTGGTTGTGAGTGTCCAGTAGCCAAGTCAGCCACAATCATATATAAATCCTCCCCAAAGAGAATATCTCCCTTAAAAGGGAGTACCTCCAGGGTTTTTCTAGGGTATCCGGACTCCAGGTCGACAGCACAAAGGTCGACACACTTTAGGTCGACGCCAATTGGTCGACACACCTTAGGTCGACATGGACAAAAGGTCAACATGGCCAAAAAGTCGACAGGAACAAGGTCGACATGGAAAAAGGCCAACATGAGTTTTTCACAATTTTTTTCTTTTTTTGAACCTTTTCATACTTAACGATCCACGTGGACTACGATTGGAACGGTAAAGTGTGCCAAGCGAAGCGGTAGCGGAGCAAAGGCACCATGCCCGAAGCATGGCGAGCAAACGCGGTGCACTAATTGGGGTTCCCGGTCAGTCTGCGAAGAAAACGACACCCAAAAAACATAAAAACCTCATGCCGACCTTTTTCCATGTCGACCTTGTTGCTGTAGACCTTTTGTCCATGTCGACCTACGGTGTGTCGACCAATTGGCGTCGACCTAAAGTGTGTCGACCTTTGTGCTGTCGACCCTCAGTCCCAGACCCTTTTCTAGAGTCCAGATCCACAGATCAGGATCTCAGCCACAATATCCGGCGAGCCAGGACTGACGTGGTAGAGGCCTTGGCTGCTAGGATAACGGCATCAGAAGCAGCCTCTTTAATATAACGAGAAGCTGTGACAATATAAGACAAGCATTGTCTAGCATGGTCAGAGGAGATTTCAGCCCATGCTTCAAAGGCCTCTGCAGGCCAAGTAGCTGCAATAGTGGGCCTTTGTGCAGCACCCGTGAGGGTGTAAATCGCTTTCCGACAACCCTCCACACGTTTATCAGTAGGCTCTTTTAGAGACGTGACGGTGGTGACCGGTATAGCTGAGGAAACCACCATCCTAGCCACATGTGAGTCCACTGGAGGAGGCGTTTCCCAATTCTTAGACAGCTCCGGTGCGAGGGGATAGCGAGCCAGCTTTTGAGGCACAAACTTCGTACCCGGGTTTTCCCAGGGTTCCTGACGTATATCAATTAGGTGGTCAGAGTGAGGTACAACTTGTTTAATCACCTTCTGATGCTTGAACCTATCTGGTTTCTTAGGAGGGACGGATGGCTCGGGATCATCTGGAATCTGTAAAATTAACTTAATAGCCTACAAAAGATCAGGAACATCCACATGTGAACCACACTCCCCATCAGCCGTATCTGAGTCAGAACCTGTGGGGTCAGTGTAAGTGCCATCTTCATCCGACGAGGTGTCAGTGACAGCAGTGGATTGTGAGGAGACAAGCGCTCGCTTAGAGGACCCCTTGGACGTAGGCGAGTGACGGTCAGACTTCTTAGTAGTCAGGGACTGGTTCAACTTCTTTATTTGAGCAGATAAAACGTCCGCCCATGGTAGGTTAGCTGCAGGGACCACAAACGGTTGCACCGGCCTTGGGGGTCCCATAGGGGGTGTTAGTTTATGAACTAGAATATGCAGAAGCCTGGAAAAAGTGGCCCACGGCGGGTCATTATTTACCCCTGTTGCCACGGTCCCACTGGGTGGGCAAGGAGCCCCCAGAACCAGAGCCCACAGCTGCTATATTCTCCCCATATGTGCCTGTGGCTTCAGTAACACCAGCAGTGTGTTCAGCCCCAGAACCGTTACCCTCAGAAGCAGACATGATATAACTTGCAGTATGAGGTTAACACAGTACAATTATTAGCAGCACTATATCCCTAAGCCCAAACCTCTGCACAGTGTAGTCAGCACCAGCAGAGATAAAGGAGAGATATGGTGACTAAAATCACAGAGAAAATACGTAATACAGTATATCTTTGTGAAAATCCTATATCAGATAAAACCTGACGCACCAAGCCCCCTCAGGTTATAGAATATAGGGATAGCAGGTTGAGTGAAAGACACGAGATGGACACCACTCAGCTATCAATGCACACACAGATAGTCACAGTCTGTACAATGCAGAGGTTATTACTGACAATAATACTGCACTGGACTAGCTTACACAGCTATATAACAATAGATATAACAGTACACAGTAAGAACTGGATGTATATCACAGGGTAATTGTACTATAAAACCCTGACTAAATGCCCTCTTTCTTACTAACACTGACTAATAGGCAGGTAGAATACTTAAGTGTCATGTAAAGTCACAGCGCTGACAACCAGGCGGCTTTACATAGGAGGATTTACCCAAGCAGTCCCAGGAACAGTGAGCTGAGGGATAATGGCGCCGCAGACACTGCCAGGGAGTGAGGGAGAGACAGATATGCAGCTCCAGGGCGGGAACATTTGCAGAAAATGGCGCCCTGGGGCTGGGGGAGGGGCTTCAGGTCCAAGCTCTATCCCCCTGCTGGCAAAACCACCGGGTACTGCGGGCTCTAATAAAACGGTTTATAGAGAAAACCTGACCTGCGGCCATGCCCTGGTGATCCTGAGGGATCGCCTGTACTGCCAAAGTGTCCACCGCCAGCACACGCGGCCCGCCTCCCACTGACCACGCCGGATCGCGATAAAGACCGGGTCCCGCAAGCGGGACCCACTTACCACCTTCCGAAGCGCGGCCACGCGATCCCGGAGAGCCCCCGTCGTGTGTGCCTGACAAGAAGAAAACTGGAGACTCCTGCTGTAGTTACCCGGCAACCAGGGCTCGGTAGTGTACAGCGCGCTGGGGAGAGCTGTAGCTGCAGCAGTGATGTCACAAGACATTTACCACCGCTGCTGCCCTCGAGGTCTTCACTTTTTTCCTCAGAAAAAAATCTCTTCTTAGGGCCGCCTGGAGCAGCCCCCCTGTTATGTGCCTGCTTACTGCAGCACCAACTACAAAACTGAGATCCTGTGCAGGGAGGCGGGGTGATATAGGAGGCGGCGCTGTGCATTCTGGGAACAGTCAAAGCTTTGAGCCTGATAGTGCCTCGGATCAAGATCCTACTCTACACCCCATTGTCCATTCCATGTGGAGCCAAGTGTACCCCGCAGCAGAAATTAATTTTCCTGTAACAATTTTACTCTTGTAAAGATTATTATTAAAAATAGCAAATTACTATAAAATGAGTAGACGAGACCCAGGGTGTCAAATGGTACAATATATAACTCTATAAATGACATTATTACCTGTAAGCATTGCTGTTGTGTTTATTTATTTTATTTTTATTTTAGGATGATTGGACTGGAGTATAACTAACACTGAGAGATAACGTGGGATTACTACAGGTGACATGAGCTGCTGCCATAATGTCTACCTGAAGAAGCCCAAATCTTTCTATCAGTAGCTGGAAGACTTCCTGATGTAGGGACCAGTCCCTTGGAACATCCTGCCTCAGTCTCAGCTATTCGGCCACTGTATACTCCTAGCCTGATACATGGAACACGTGAGGTGACTCTCTCTACACAATATATCAGCTTTCCCACCTCTGCCACCATCTCACTGCTTTCCTGGCACACCCGCTGTCTGAGAATACTCGGAGACGCTTCTCCAGTAACTACTGATGGAAACATTGCTCTACTGTCCATACCGCTCTGACTTACAGGACATTTATGTGATGCTTCTCTTCCCGTAACTATATACCTTATACTATCGTCCTGTAACACACAGTGACATGATGTGAGGGGGAGAGCAGGAGTATAATAGGGGCTGATGGCTCCTGATGTATGAGATACACCAGAGAGTGTGGGGAGGAGACTGGTCAGATCTCTGGGCTGGTAACACACAGTGACATGATGTGAGGAGAAGAGCAGGAGTATAATAGGGGCTGATGATTCCTGATGTATGAGATACACCAGAGAGTGTGGGGAGGAGACTGGTCAGATCTCTGGGCTGGTAACACACAGTGACATGTTGAGAGGGGGAGAGCAGGAGTATAATAGGGGCTGATGGCTCCTGATGTATGAGATACACCAGAGAGTGTGGGGAGGAGACTAGTCATATCTCTGGGCTGGTAACACAGTGACATGATGTGAGGGGGAGAGCAGGAGTATAATAGAGGCTGATGGCTCCTGATGTATGAGATACACCAGAGAGTGTGGGGAGCAGAGTGGTCAGATATCTGGGCTGGTAACACACAGTGACATGATGTGTGTCAGGTCCGGGTTTTTTGTGAATCCGTTAACCCGGGACCAACCACAGGTGTAGGTGCTGGGCTATGAAGAAAGCAGGGAGGACGAAGAAAGTTCCGCTTCATATATTTATTCAAAATAACAATTCAGTAAAGAGTTAACTGACAAGTTGTTAATCATCATATTATACTGAAGTATTGCAGGAATAATATGCAAGAGAAAACTCAAAAATAAATAAAAGAAATGTTCATGGAAACATATGCAAAACAAGCTGATGAATAAATGTTGGATTGTCCAAATATAAACAAGCTTTGATGCTGAACTGCAGAATGTGATTAACTGGATAATGCAGACATGAAGAGATAACTGTAAGGATTTGCAATGGAGTTTTGAGAGTTAACTGAGAGACTGTGAAGAATTATCCTTGTTATGACAACATAGCAAATATAAACAAGCTTTGATGCTGAACTGCAGAATGTGATTAACTGGATAATGCAGACATGAAGAGATAACTGTAAGGATTTGCAATGGAGTTTTGAGAGTTAACTGAGAGACTGTGAAGAATTATCCTTGTTATGACAACATAGCAAATAAAAGTACTGAATTGGGTTACTTGCGGGTTCCGGAGATCACTGTGAAACTGTAGTAGAAGACAAGGTGATGAATGGGTTAAATGCAGAGTTGAACAAACGAACAGCTGAGAGAAACGGAATCCTCCAGACTTTGTATGATAGGCAGACTGACTAGGTAACCTCATGCAAGACTCTGGGAATTCAACTGTTTCCAGTAGGTGAGCAATTAACTGACAGCACAGCGGAGAGCCGGTGGATCTTTCAGAAGTGAAGGCTGCAGACGGACCTCTGGGAACGGAGGCGATATCTGGACCACGGGAATCACACAGGAATGCACGGAGAGAGCTCAGAGCTAGAGCACAGCGTTGATACAACAAAGCACTGGCCCAGAGTAACATAATCCCAGCCTACTTAAAGGCAGCACAAGCACGGGATTGGCTTACACCTGCCCACAGGTGTTTTCACAAGGGCTCTGTATTAGCTATTTGGTCTCCAACATGGCCACCTCCTATACAGCAGACACACTGCAGTGCCTTAGGCCATTTGGTCCCCGCACTCACAGTTCCCAGACTCTGCATTACCTGTGCCATTGATCACGCCGCGTCCCCACACGGGCACACAGCACCGCGAGCAACAACACTGACAACGGATGAACCCCAGAACCCGCAAAGGTGAGAGACCGGTTCGTGACAATGTGAGGGGGAGAGCAGGAGTATAATAGGGGCTGATGGCTCCTGATATATGAAATACACCAGAGAGTGTGAGGAGGAGACTGGTCAGATCTCTGGGCTGGTACCACACAGTGATATGATGTGAGGGGGAGAGCAGGAGTATAATAGGGGCTGATGGCTCCTGATGTATGAGATACACTGTAGAGTGTGGGGAGGAGACTGGTCAGATCTCTGGGATGGTAACACACAGTGACATGATGTGAGGGGGAGAGCAGGAGTATAGTAGGGGCTGATGTTTCCTGATGTATGAGATACACCAGAGAGTGCGGGGAGTAGACTGGTCAGATCTCTGGGCTGGTAACACACAGTGACATGATGTGAGGAGGAGAGCAGGAGTATAATAGGGGCTGATGTCTCCTGATGTATGAGATACACCAGGGAGTGTGGGGAGGAGACTGGTCAGATCTCTGGGCTGGTAACACACAGTGACATGATGTGAGGGGGAGAGCAGGAGTGTAATAGCGGCTGATGGTTCCTGATGTATGAGATACACCAGAGAGTGTGGGGAGTAGACTGGTCAGATCTCTGGGCTGGTAACACAGTGAGATGATTTGAGGGGGAGAGCAGGAGTATAATAGGGGCTGATGGCTCCTGATGTATGAGATACACTGGAGAGTGTGGGGAGGAGACTGGTCAGATCTCTGGGATGGTAACACACAGTGACATGATGTGAGGGGGAGAGCAGGAGTGTAATAGCGACTGATGGTTCCAGATGTATGAGATACACCAGTGAGTGTGGGGAGTAGACTGGTCAGATCTCTGGGCTGGTAACACAGTGAGATGATGTGAGGGGGAGAGCAGGAGTATAATAGGGGCTGATGGCTCCTGATGTATGAGATGCACTGGAGAGTGTGGGGAGGAGACTGGTCAGATCTCTGGGATGGTAACACACAGTGACATGATATGAAGGGGAGAGCAGGAGTATAATAGAGGCTGATGGCTCCTGATGTATGAGATACACCAGAGAGTGTGGGGAGGAGACTGGTCAGATCTCTGGGCTGGTAACACAGTGAGATGATGTGAGGGGGAGAGCAGGAGTATAATAGGGACTGATGGCTCCTGATGTATGAGATACACTGGAGAGTGTGGGGAGGAGACTGGTCAGATCTCTGGGCTGGTAACACACAGTGACATGATGTGAGGGGGAGAGCAGGAGTATAATAGGGGCTGATGTCTCCTGATGTATGAGATACACCAGAGAGTGTGGGGAGGAGAGTGGTCAGATATCTGGGCTGGTAACACACAGTGACATGATGTGAGGGGGAGAGCAGGAGTATAATAGGGGCTGATGTCTCCTGATGTATGAGATACACCAGAGAGTGTGGGGAGAAGACTGGTCAGATATCTGTGCTGGTAACACACAGTGACATGATGTGAGGAGGAGAGCAGGAGTATAATAGGGACTGATGTCTCCTGATGTATGAGATACACCAGGGAGTGTGGGGAGGAGACTGGTCAGATCTCTGGGCTGGTAACACAGTGAGATGATGTGAGGAGGAGAGCAGGAGTATAATAGGGACTGATGGCTCCTGATGTATGAGATACACTGGAGAGTGTGGGGAGGAGACTGGTCAGATCTCTGGGCTGGTAACACACAATGACATGATGTGAGGGGGAGAGCAGGAGTATAATAGGGACTGATGTCTCCTGATGTATGAGATACACCAGGGAGTGTGGGGAGGAGACTGGTCAGATCTCTGGGCTGGTAACACAGTGAGATGATGTGAGGAGGAGAGCAGGAGTATAATAGGGACTGATGGCTCCTGATGTATGAGATACACTGGAGAGTGTGGGGAGGAGACTGGTCAGATCTCTGGGATGGTAACACACAGTGACATGATATGAAGGGGAGAGCAGGAGTATAATAGAGGCTGATGGCTCCTGATGTATGAGATACACCAGAGAGTGTGGGGAGGAGACTGGTCAGATCTCTGGGCTGGTAACACAGTGAGATGATGTGAGGGGGAGAGCAGGAGTATAATAGGGACTGATGGCTCCTGATGTATGAGATACACTGGAGAGTGTGGGGAGGAGACTGGTCAGATCTCTGGGCTGGTAACACACAGTGACATGATGTGAGGGGGAGAGCAGGAGTATAATAGGGGCTGATGTCTCCTGATGTATGAGATACACCAGAGAGTGTGGGGAGGAGAGTGGTCAGATATCTGGGCTGGTAACACACAGTGACATGATGTGAGGGGGAGAGCAGGAGTATAATAGGGGCTGATGTCTCCTGATGTATGAGATACACCAGAGAGTGTGGGGAGAAGACTGGTCAGATATCTGTGCTGGTAACACACAGTGACATGATGTGAGGAGGAGAGCAGGAGTATAATAGGGACTGATGTCTCCTGATGTATGAGATACACCAGGGAGTGTGGGGAGGAGACTGGTCAGATCTCTGGGCTGGTAACACAGTGAGATGATGTGAGGAGGAGAGCAGGAGTATAATAGGGACTGATGGCTCCTGATGTATGAGATACACTGGAGAGTGTGGGGAGGAGACTGGTCAGATCTCTGGGCTGGTAACACACAATGACATGATGTGAGGGGGAGAGCAGGAGTATAATAGGGACTGATGTCTCCTGATGTATGAGATACACCAGGGAGTGTGGGGAGGAGACTGGTCAGATCTCTGGGCTGGTAACACAGTGAGATGATGTGAGGAGGAGAGCAGGAGTATAATAGGGACTGATGGCTCCTGATGTATGAGATACACTGGAGAGTGTGGGGAGGAGACTGGTCAGATCTCTGGGCTGGTAAGACACAGTGACATGATGTGAGGGGGAGAGCAGGAGTATAATAGGGGCTGATGTGTCCTGATGTATGAGATACACCAGAGAGTGTTGGGAGGAGACTGGTCAGATCTCTGGGCTGGTAACACACAGTGACATGATGTGAGGGGGAGAGCAGGAGTATAATAGGGGCTGATGTCTCCTGATGTATGAGATACACCAGGGAGTGTGGGGAGGAGACTAGTCAGATCTCTGGGCTGGTAACACACAGTGACATGATGTGAGGGGGAGAGCAGGAGTATAATAGGGGCTGATGGCTCCTGATGTATGAGATACACCAGAGAGTGTGGGGAGATGACTGGTCAGATATCTGGGCTGGTAACACAGTGAGATGATGTGAGGGGTAGAGCAGGAGTATTATAGGGACTGATGGCTCCTGATGTATGAGATACACTGGAGAGTGTGGGGAGGAGACTGGTCAGATCTCTGGGCTGGTAACACACAGTGACATGATGTGAGGGGGAGAGCAGGAGTATAACAGGGGCTGATGTCTCCTGATGTATGAGATACACTTGAGAGTGTGGGGAGGAGACTGGTCAGATCTCTGGGATGGTAACATACAGTGACATGATGTGAGGGGGAGAGCAGGAGTATAATAGGGGCTGATGGCTCCTGATGTATGAGATACACCAGAGAGTGTGGGGAGGAGACTGGTCAGATCTCTGGGCTGGTAACACAGTGAGATGATGTGAGGGGGAGAGCAGGAGTATAATAGGGACTGATGGCTCCTGATGTATGAGATACACCAGAGAGTGTGGGGAGGAGACTGGTCAGATCTCTGGGCTGGTAACACAGTGAGATGATGTGAGGAGGAGAGCAGGAGTATAATAGGGACTGATGGCTCCTGATGTATGAGATACACTGGAGAGTGTGGGGAGGAGACTGGTCAGATCTCTGGGCTGGTAACACACAGTGACATGATGTGAGGGGGAGAGCAGGAGTATAATAGGGGCTGATGTGTCCTGATGTATGAGATACACCAGAGAGTGTTGGGAGGAGACTGGTCAGATCTCTGGGCTGGTAACACACAGTGACATGATGTGAGGAGGAGAGCAGAAGTATAATAGGGGCTGATGTCTCCTGATGTATGAGATACACCAGAGAGTGTGGGGAGGAGACTGGTCAGATCTCTGGGCTGGTAACACAGTGAGATGATGTGAGGAGGAGAGCAGGAGTATAATAGGGACTGATGGCTCCTGATGTATGAGATACACTGGAGAGTGTGGGGAGGAGACTGGTCAGATCTCTGGGCTGGTAACACACAGTGACATGATGTGAGGGGGAGAGCAGGCGTATAATAGGGGCTGATGGTTCCTGATGTATGAGATACACCAGAGAGTGTTGGGAGGAGACTGGTCAGATCTCTGGGCTGGTAACACACAGTGACATGATGTGAGGAGGAGAGCAGGAGTATAATAGGGGCTTATGTCTCCTGATGTATGAGATACACCAGGGAGTGTGGGGAGGAGACTAGTCAGATCTCTGGGCTGGTAACACACAGTGACATGATGTGAGGGGGGAGAGCAGGAGTATTATAGGGACTGATGGCTCCTGATGTATGAGATACACTGGAGAGTGTGGGGAGGAGACTGGTCAGATCTCTGGGCTGGTAACACACAGTGACATGATGTGAGGGGGAGAGCAGGAGTATAACAGGGGCTGATGTCTCCTGATGTATGAGATACACCAGAGAGTGTGGGGAGGAGAGTGGTCAGATCTCTGGGCTGGTAACACACAGTGACATGATGTGAGGAGGAGAGCAGGAGTATAATAGGGGCTGATGGTTCCTGATGAATGAGATACACCAGAGTGTGGGGAGGAGACTGGTCAGATCTCTGGGCTGGTAACACAGTGACATGATGTGAGGGGGAGAGCAGGAGTATAATAGGGGCTGATGGCTCCCGATGAATGAGATACACCAGAGAGTGTGGGGAGGAGACTGGTCAGATCTCTGGGCTAGCAACACACAGGGACATGATGTGAGGGGAGAGCAGGAGTATAATAGGTGTTGATGTCTCCTGATGTATGAGATACACCAGAGAGTGTGGAAAGGAGACTGGTCAGATCTCTGGGCTGGAAACACAGTGACATGATGTGAGGGGAGAGCAGGAGTATAATAGGGACTGATGTCTCCTGATGTATGGGATACACCAGAGAGTCTGGGGAGAAGACTGGTCAGATCTCTGGGCTGGTAACACACAGTGTCATGATGTGAGGAGGAGAGCAGGAATATAATAGGGGCTGATGGCTCCTGATGTATGAGATACACCAGAGAGTGTGGGGAGGAGACTGGTCAGATCTCTGGGCTTGTAACACAGTGACATGATGTGAGGGGGAGAGCAGGAGTATTATAGGGGCTGATGTCTCCTGATGTATGAGATACACCAGGGAGTGTGGGGAGGAGACTGGTCAGATTTCTGGGCTGGTAACACACAGTGACATGATGTTAGGGGGAGAGCAGGAGTATAATAGGGGCTGATGGTTCCTGATGTATGAGATACACCAGAGTGTGGGGAGGAGACTGGTCAGATCTCTGGGCTGGTAACACAGTGACATGATGTGAGGGGGAGAGCAGGAGTATAATAGGGGCTGATGGCTCCTGATGAATGAGATACACCAGAGAGTGTGGGGAGGAGACTGGTCAGATCTCTGGGCTAGCAACACACAGGGACATGATGTGAGGGGAGAGCAGGAGTATAATAGGTGTTGATGTCTCCTGATGTATGAGATACACCAGAGAGTGTGGAAAGGAGACTGGTCAGATCTCTGGGCTGGTAACACACAGTGACATGATGTGAGGGGGAGAGCAGGAGTATAATAGAGGTGATGGCTCCTGACTCCCCCACTGGGAAAATACATTAGTCTGTACTGACAAAGGAGGGTGTAGGATAAGAGATTGCTGTAGTGACTGATAAAGGAGAATATGTGACTCTTTTCTGTAATAATAAGAATTTACTTACCGATAATTCTATTTCTCGTAGTCCGTAGTGGACGCTGGGAACTCCGTAAGGAATACAGGGGATGGGTCCTGGGGTGCACACCGGTAATGAGAGGTGCGACCCTGCGGAGACCTTTCAGTAGAACTGCATACAAAGAAAAAGGTTGCAGGTGCACAATTCAAACATTACCAAATTATTAATAATAATAATTGCAATAAAATTTTTTTTTTTTTTTTTTTGCATTTTAAGCGAGGTTCTTCGCTTAGTTATGGCCATAAGTAACGGCTTGCCCACCGCGTCCAGGTGACCTCATTAGTCGGGCAAGTCCCTAACATTTTGGGGGGTACAAATCTAGGGTGCGGGACCCCCCAAAAATGAAGCAGCTGAGTGACCCCAGGGCAACACAAAAGTGAAAAAATATATAGTGAAAAAGTGAAAATAGGTTAGTGAGAGAGGCTCCGTAAGGACCATGGGGAATAGCGGCTCCGCAGGAGACTGGGCACAACTAAAAGAAAGCTTTTAGACTACCTGGTGTGCACTGGCTCCTCCCCCTATGACCCTCCTCCAAGCCTCAGTTAGGATACTGTGCCCGGACGAGCGTACACAATAAGGAAGGATTTTGAATCCCGGGTAAGACTCATACCAGCCACACCAATCACACCGTACAACTTGTGATATGAAACCCAGTTAACAGCATGATAACAGAGGAGCCTCTGGATAGATGGCTCACAACAACAATAACCCGATTAGTTAACAATAACTATGTACAAGTATTGCAGACAATCCGCACTTGGGATGGGCGCCCAGCATCCGCTACGGACTACGAGAAATAGAATTATCGGTAAGTAAATTCTTATTTTCTCTGACGTCCTAGTGGATGCTGGGAACTCCTTAAGGACCATGGGGATTACACCAAAGCTCCCAAACGGGCGGGAGAGTGCGGATGACTCTGCAGCACCGAATGAGAGAACTCAAGGTCCTCCTCAGCCAGGGTATCAAATTTGTAGAATTTTGCAAACGTGTTTGCCCCTGACCAAGTAACAGCTCAGCAAAGTTGTAAAGCCGAGACCCCTCGGGCAGCCGCCCAAGATGAGCCCACCTTCCTCGTGGGATGGGCTTTAACAGATTTAAGCTGCGGTAATCCCACCGCAGAATGTGCAAGCTGAATTGTACTACAGATCCAGTGAGCAATAGTATGCTTAGAAGCAGGAGCACCCAGCTTGTTGGGTGCATACAGGATAAACAGCGAGTCAGTTTTCCTGACTCCAGCCATCCTTGAAACATAAATTTTCAGGGCCCTGACTACGTCCAGCAACTTGGAATCCTCCAAGTCCCTAGTAGCCGCAGGCACCACAATAGGTTGGTTCAAGTGAAAAACTGAGACCACCTTCGGGAGAAACTGAGGACGAGTCCTCAATTCTACCCTATCCATATGGAAAATCAAATAAGGGCTTTTACAAGACAAAGCCGCCAATTCTGAAACTCACGTGGCCGAAGCCAGAGCCAACAGCATGACCACTTTCCACGTGAGATATTTTAAATCCACAGTCTTAAGTGGTTCGAACCAATGTGATTTCAGGAATTCCAAAACCACATTGAGATCCCAAGGTGCCACTGGGGCACAAAAGGAGGCTGAATATGCAGAACTCCTTTGACAAAAGTCTGAACTACAGGCAGTGAAGCCCGTTCTTTCTGGAAGAAAATCGACAGAGCCGAAATCTGGACCTTGATGGACCCCAATTTGAGGCCCAACGTCACTCCTGCTTGCAGGAATTGTAGGAATCGACCCAGCTGACATTCCTTCGTCGGGGCCTTCTTGGCCTCACACCACGCAACATATTTTCGCCCAATGCGGTGATAACGTTTTGCGGTGACATCCTTCCTGGCTTTGAGCAGGGTAGGGATGACTTCCTCCGGAATGCCCATTAGGATCCGGTGTTCAACCGCCATGCCGTCCAACGTAGCCGCGGTAAGTCTTGGAACAGACAGGATCCCTGCTGCAGCAGGTCTTGTCCGAGCGGCAGAGGCCAAGGGTCCTCTGCAAGCATCTCTTAAAGTTTCGGGTACCCAGCTCTTCGTGGCAAATCCGGAACCACAAGTATAGTTTCCACTCCTCGCTTTCATATGATTCTCAGTACCTTGGGAATGAGAGGCAGAGGAGGAAACACATAAACCGACTGGTACACCCACGGTGTCACTAGAGCGTCCCCAGCGATCGCCTGAGGGTCCCTTGACCTGGCGCAATATCTTGTCAACTGTTTGTTGAGGCGGGACGCCATCATGTCCACCCGCGGTCATACTCAACGGTTTTTCCGCATTTGGAAAACTTCTGGATGAAGTCCCCATTCTCCCGGGTGTAAGTCGCCCATCGGAGAATCCTTGTGGCTTCTGCCATCGCCATCCTGCTTCTTGTGCCGCCCTGTTTGTTTACATGGGCGACCGCCGTGATGTTGTCTGATTGGATCAGTACCGGCTGGTTCTGAAGCAGGGGCCTTGCTTGACTTAGAGCATTGTAAAAAGCTCTTAGCTCCCGGATATTAATGTGAGGCGAAATTTCCTTAGAAATTTCTTCCCTGTATGACTGCACCCCAGCCCCGAAGGCTGGCATCCGTGGTCACCAGGACCCCGTCCTGTATTCCGAATCTGCGGCCCTCTAGTAGATGAGCCCTCTGCAGCCACCACAGCAGCGACACCCTGTTTCTTGCTGACAGGGTTATCCGCTGTTGTATCTGTAGATGGGACCAGGACCATTTGTCCAACAGGTCCCACTGGAAAGTCCTTGCGTGGAACCTTCCGAATGGAATTATGCTTCGTACAAAGCTATAATTTTTCCCAGGACTCGTGTGCATTGATGTACCGACACCTGTCCCGGTCTTAGGAGGTTTCTGACTAGAGATGACAACTCCTCGGCTTTTTCCACTGGAAGAAACACTCTTTTCTGGTCTGTGTCCAGAATCATTCCCAGGAACAGAAGACGTGTCGTCGGGACCAGCTGTGACTTTGGAAAATTGAGAATCCAGCCGTGCTGTTGTAGCACTTCCCGAGAGAGTGCTACCCATCCCCTATTACCAACTGTTCTTTGGACCTCGCCTTTATCAGGAGATCGTCCAAATACGGGATAATAAAAACTTCCTTCTTGCGAAGGAGTATCATTTCGATCATTACCTTGGTAAAGACCTTCGGAGCCGTGGGCAACTCCAACGGCAGCATCTGGAACTGATAGTGACAGTCCTGTACCACACATCTGAGGTACTCCTGGTGAGGAGGGTAAATGGGGACATGCAGGTACGCATCCTTGATGTCCAGGGAGACCATGTAATCCCTCTCGTCCAGGCTCGTAATAACCGCCCTGAGCGATTCCATCTTGAACATGAATCTTCTGATATAAAAAATTCAAGCATTGGGGGCGTGGCTTGGCTGCAGAAGGAGACAGAGGTGCATCACAGGAGCTCCTGCAAAACGGGGCTCCTAACTCATCAAATAGCCCACTCCAGGGCTTCAAACTGACACTTAGTGCCCCTCCTGTCCCCCTTATTCCCCTGCAGCACCCCTGAACGAGCCGCCGAATCGGGGAGTAGTTTTTACCACTCCCGTGGATTGCGGCCTAGGAGAAGCACACAAGCCGGGGCCTCGATTTTTACCTCACACCGGAGGTGGCTCCGGAGACTCACAGATCCGGCCGTGAATAGCTCCTGGCCGCCGGACACCCGTACTGCCGCTAGCCGCGGGACCTTTCTCACCACCCGCCACACACCCTCACTACACAGAGCCGCCGGCCATCACAACGCGGGAAGAGGCCGCAGGACGACCGGAGACGGCCCCAGCTGCACGCCCACGGCTCCCAGCTGCCACATCTCTGCTGCTCCACTCTTGCTGGGCCCTGTAAGTATATTTACACATCACTGCACTTATATGAGGGACCCCAGCGGAGCAAGGAGGTAGCAGGGCAGTGATTTTGCAAAGGGGTGTACGGGACAGCGGTGACTGGACCCTCAATTATTACCTGCAGTTCATCCACCGGAGGGCCATACATTCTCCACAGAGACTTTATCTATCTTATGCTGGTTAGACAAATACTGAAGCATCAGCAACTGCATAAAACCTCCTTAACCTGACACCCCCCCCCCCCCCCTGAAATTATACATTTTCATACCTTCAAACTTCAATAAGGAGAGGGAAGGAAAGGGAAAGGGAGAAAAGGAGAGGAGTAACGTGGAAGCACATAGAAGAAACATAAGCCTGACGCCCCCTGCAGATTGCAGGCTAGAAGTGCACATTAGAGTGAGTCTATAATTGCTATGGACAAATTCATGTCTAAATCATTACGTAACCCACGGGGTGCCCAGTCGGGTAAAGGCAAAAAACGTGAAAATCCCGCTAGTAGTGCCCCTGTCTCCCCGACGTATAGTCAAGGCTCTAGCCCCCGGGGACAACCCGCACCAATTATGGATCCATCTAAATCCCTCACCACGAATGAAATCACAAACATACTATCATCCCTGCTAGATCAAAAACTGGCACCTTTGAAAACCTCTCTGGATTCAGCGCTCGCACAACTTACAGCCCATGATCAACGTATCTCGGAGGCAGAGCAAAGAATCTCGGATTTAGAGGATGATCTATCAGCAGCTAAAACAACTCAGGTGGAACACGACAAGCTGATGGCATCTTTGCAAGACAAATTAGAAGATTTGGAAAATCGGAATAGAAGAAATAATATACGTCTGGTGGGCTTACCAGAATCTGTGAAATTCTCCGAACTCATGGCTCTGGTCTCCCAGTGGCTACCCAGAGAGCTAGGATGCGTATCTGCCACAGGTTCCATCCTAGTGGAACGTGTCCATCGAATTGGTCCTGATCGACAGTCCGGCAGAGATAGATCCAGGCCGGTCATCATGAGAATTCTCAACTACGCCGATAAGGTTCGGTTGCTGGAGGCCTATAGAAGACACACAGATCTCCGATACCAAGACTCCAGAATTCTATTATTCCAAGACTTCTCATATCTGGTTGCTGCAAGACGACGAGAATTCTCACCTATTTGAAACGCCTCTTCGAGATGGGCCACAGGTTTGCGTTATTGTATCCAGCCAAGCTGAGAATCACCTATGGTGGAAAAATCCACTTTTTTGAAACGGCGCAAGAGGCTAGAAATTTTGTGAACTCCTTGGATGCAGCTCTTCTATTGGGTACAGATGATGCTGACTGACTTAATATATCCTTCTCAAGTGGGTTGATCGCCACCATTACTTGACTCATTTATGTTTCAGTCAAATAACGCCTTTTTGTTTGATAAGCTGAATAGTAGGTATTTCTACACTGTGAAGAAGGCTTACTGTAGCGACCGGAGCCTGGAGAAGGCTATGTTGCGACGGTACCATATTGGCTGTGTTCTACTAATTTTCTCTCTGTATAACTTTCCCCCCGTACAATTGTCTCTGACATTGTTCTGTTTATTTCCTCCCTTTCCCCTCACCCTCTTTTCTCATCTTTTGTCATATTGTTTTAGAACATGGTGCTCCTGGTTACCGAGTTGGAGAATATCCTCCTCACATGTTTTACTGCTCTCCATTTGGAGATTGCTATTGTTTAACAGGGCGCCCATTTGGGTTCGCAAAAAGTTAAAATGGCTTTCTAACTTAGTTCATAATATTGACACTGTGCACACACATGGTTTATGTATAATGATAGGAATGTATCTGATGTTTTACACTTATTACTTATCATCAACGATCCACATCGGTCCGCTCGCTGGGACGGACTGGGATCGACAGTTATGGTATATTATTCCCCGTGGATGGCCTAGAGTTGGTATCGGCTGAATGCCGTCGACTCATGATCCTTCCACAATAATGCAGTCACGATTTCGATTAGTGTCCTGGAACATAGATGGGCTTAATACTCCAATTAAACGGAAAAAGGTCCTGGCCTGTCTGAAACGACTGAAACCAGATATAGTATTATTGCAGGAAACTCATTGGCGGATGTCAGATCCGAATGTATTACGGGATACGTGGGTTGGAGAGTATAGAACAGCTTCCTTCACATCCAAACGTAGAGGCGTACTAACTATTCTCAATAGATCACTCCCTGCCACTATCTTAGATAGCTTGGTCGACCAAGAGGGAAGATTCCTGTTTTTGAAAATAAAAATACTAAATACGCTCTATACGATAGCCAACATATATGCCCCTAATGGCCCTAACGCATCATTCTTTTCTGATATCTACAAAAATTTGCAAGATTGGGCAGAGGGAGAAATTATCATGGGAGGGGACTTTAATTGTGTACAGTCAGCTGGTATTGACAAAACAGCTATAACCGGTACTCATACGATCACCACTCCACCCTCACTCACCTTACTCACCACTTCTCTACGACTGTCCGACCCCTGGAGAATTCGTAACCCAGACGCTCGCGAATATACCTTCTACTCCCACCCGCACCATTCCTCCTCCAGATTAGACTATTGGTTAATCACTGATTCTCTTTTACATCATGTAGTGGATACTAAAATTGAACCAATCTCACTCTCGGATCATGCTCCGATTTGGTTATCAATCTACCTAGATACTCCCTTACCTAGGTCCTATAATTGGCGCTTCCCCGCTTATCTAGAAACATCTGAGGACTTTAAACAATTTCTCACCAGAGCCTTCCTTAACTACACTGAGGATAATAAGGTTCATGAGAACGACATTAATTTGTTTTGGTCGGCTTCCAAACCAGTTGTCCGAGGACAAATATTAGAATACGTTTCCAGAAAACGTAAACATCTGAATACCCAATTGAGTGACCTGAGCAAGGCTTTGACCGCAGCGTATAATACACTGACATTAAATGATTCTCCAGAAAATAGACAAAATGATATTGATGCGAAACATCTCTATGATGCACTTTGCACCGAGAGAGCCAGTTTCTCCTATGACGTACAGAGGAATAAATTCTTCCGAGGGGGTAATAAGTCGGGTAAATTATTGGCCAACTTAGTGAGATCATCTACTGCCCCCTCCCGTATAACTAGCTTACATACAGACCCGACTTCCTCAACTATGGACACACAAATTATGTCAAACACCTTCCTACAATACTATTCAAACCTATACGCGGCACCTTTAGATAGACCCACAGAGGGTATGAAGTTTTTGGACGAAGCTAACTTACCTACATTGACAGAGGAAGAACGAGAATCACTAACGTGCCCTATAACAGACACAGAGCTATTGTTCTTGATTAAATCACTTCACAATGGAAAGTCGCCAGGCCCGGATGGGTTCGGAGCAGTATATTATAAAATGCTAGCTCCCAACATAACACCATATTTATTGACATTGTTTAACTCACTGCTGAAAGGGTCCCCACCACCCCCGAGATTCACAGAAGCTAGAATAGTAGTATTCCCTAAACCGGGTAAAGACCCATCATATGTCCAGTCCTACCGACCCATATCTCTTCTTAACCAAGATCTAAAATTATTCACCAAACTATTGGCCGCTCGTCTCCAACCGATACTAATACGTATCTTACATCCTGCCCAAACGGGGTTTGTTAAAACTAGAACATCAATACATAATGTACGAACCCTGATAGCAGCAATACATAGTGTCAAAGACTCCACAACATCTAATGCACTTGTGGTCAGCTGTGATGCTGACAAAGCGTTTGACCGTGTATCATGGGCACATCTACTTAGAATTTTCCACACTCAACAATTCGGAGAGGGGTTCACTAAAGTCTTCAGTATGCTTTACTCTAATCCTCAAGCCCACCTAACCATAAATGGATTGAACACACCAGCCTTTTCTTTACATAGAGGTACGCGCCAGGGATGCCCCCTATCTCCCTTACTTTTTAACCTAGCTCTAGATCCACTGATACGCACCTGCGTGCACAATGTGGCATGGGAAGGAATAAAAATTGGCACACAACCAGTGAAGGTTTCGGCCTTTGCGGATGACCTCTTATTATATTTTAGTGATCCCATAAAGGCGTTCCCTTCATTACTGACCACGCTACATGATTTCCACTTGATCTCGGGCTTCCTAATCAATTTCGATAAAACAGAAGCTTTGGCTCTTGGACCCAAGGCCGCACGAAACTGGGGCTCCAGATTTCCCTTTAAATGGGCGTCTGGATTCATAACCTACCTGGGCTTACGCTACTCACCAACCCTAGCCGAACTATACCCACTGAACTTTTCCCGTGCCATTAACAAAATGATTGAAGATTTTACACGCTGGAAAACCTTACCAATCTCATATATAGGTAGATGCCACTTATACAAAATGATCTCCTTTCCCCGTCTATTATACCCGATCCAAATGCTCCCATATCTTCTGACCAAACAAGATATACAAACAATTAACAAGGCCCTTAATACTTTCATATGGACAAACAAACGTCCACGTATAGCCCTTTTTAAATTGAAACAACAGACAACGCCGGGTGGCGTGAATATACCATGCCCAGAAGACTATTCTTTAGCCGCTAATTACAGATATGCCCTTGACTGGGTGAGAGGTTCCTCCGACTACACTAATATATCTTTGGAACAGAGTATGCTATCCCATGGTACTTTGTCTACCATATTACATTTTCCAGACCCCTTCACACTGACGTCCATCCGCTCGAACCCGCTGCTACTCGCTCCTTACAAAGCGTGGCAACATCTTCGAAAACGCAAAGGGCTGACAACTACCTGCTCTCTATTCCAACCGCTCCTGCATAACCCAGACTTTCAAGGCGGAGACACAGACGCTATTATCAAGACTTGGTACTCCAAAGGCTTACGTTTAGTATATCAATTCTTAAATGTCACCTGCACCGAAGTACTTACCTTGTCACAAATAAAGATTAAATTCCCGAACTTACATATACCACTATTCGCATATTTTCAAGTACGCAGCTTTGCAACAAAATTGATAACACGTTTATGGGCAGCAGATTATAACTTTCCCCTGGACACCCAACTGCGTTTAAACCCCCAGTCTTCCTATCCAACATCCTTTATTTATGCACACACCAGACGCCAACTTGACCTAGATTGTCAAACCACAGGCCTAGCTAAATGGTCGACCACTCTACCAGACATCCCTCTACAGACCATAATACATTGGCACTTGTTACTTAATAAATATTTAGTATCCTCCTCCTATGCAGAAATGCATTTAAAAATATTGCACAGGGCGTATTATACCCCCCGTCTCAGATACCTCACGGCATCTCTGATAACTCCAATTGCTTCAAGTGCTCCACACATGATGCTGACATCATCCACTGCCTTTGGTCATGTCCTATAATACAGCTATTTTGGAAAGACGTCTGTAATTATATTACAACGACTCTAAACATCCCTATCAAACCAACTTTACTCTGGGCTTTCTGGAACCAATATGACTCTGATAGTTGCTCACTACCTACAGGCAATAAACTGTTATTAGCTAGGATAGCGGCAGCTTCGAAAAAGACTATTCTATCCCAATGGATACACGGAACCCCTATACCCATAACCCTTTTATTCCCTAGACTGACGCATCTATACCAAATGGACTGGATTGAATGCTCTCTTAGAGCGGAATCCAACTCTTCCAAGTTTTTTACAATATGGCTACCCTACGTGATAACCTTGCCACAACCAATTCGTGATAGCATGCGGAAAGTGGTTAAATATACTACATGGTACAATATCGAAATGCTTACGAGGGGATCACCACCCTTCTAACCCCAACTTTACTGTTTTCAGGAACACTGTCTTAGACTGGCATATACACACTGTTAACGGCATTGCACCGAGAGATGACAGATCCTTGCAATATATTTAGCAATATCCGTAACCTACTGTTATTATCACTGCCTCTACTAATGTACGTGATTGCTCTTGTGTGGAAATAATGTTGTACATTCCTATACAACCTGAGATTTGATATTGTCGCTATACAGCTATTGTGTGCAATGTGTGTGTTACACTTGTATGTTTCTCTTTACCAATAAACAGATTTAAAAAAAATAAAAAAATTCAAGCATTTTAATTTTAAGATGGGTCTCACCGAACCGTTCTGTTTCGGTACCACGACCATTGTGGTATAGTAACCCCTTCCTTGCTGAAGGAGGGGCACCTTGACAATCACTTGTTGTGATTATAGTGTTGAAATAGTCACCAACACCGCCTCCCTGGCAGAGGGAGGTGCCGGTAAGGCAGATTTTATGAAACGGCGGGGGGGCGAACATCTCGAACTCCAGCCTGTACCCCTGAGAAACTACCTGAAGGACCCAGGGATCCATGTGAGAGAGCCCACTGGGCGCTGAAATTTCTGAGATGTGCCCCCACCGTACCCGGGTCCGCCTAAGCAGCCCCAGCGTCATGCTGTGGGCTTACCGGACGCAGGGGAGGACTTCTGCTCTTGGGAACTAGCTGTTGCTTTTTCCTCTACCTTTGCCTCTCGGCAGAAAGGATGAGCCTCTAGCCCTCTTGCTTTTCTGGGGCCGAAAGGACTGTACTTGATTATACAGTGCTTTCTTTTGTTGTGGGGTAGCCTGTGGCAAAAAAGTCGATTTCCCAGCAGTAGCTGTGGAAACGAGGTCTGACAGACCATCCCCAAACAGTTCCACCCCCTTATAGGGCAAACTTCCATGTGCCGATTCGAGTCGGCATCGCCTGACCATTGCCGAGTCCATAACCCCTGTCTGGCGGCAATGGACCTAGCGCTTATTTTTGATGCCAGTCGGCAATTATCCCTCTGTGCATCACGCATATATAAGAACACGTCTTTTATATGCTCTATTGTCAGCAAAATATTGTCCCTATCCATAGTTATTTTTCGACAGGGAATCTGACCATGCAGCGGGAGCACTGCACATCCATGCCGAAGCAAGGGCTGGTCGTAATATAATGCCCTAGTGTGATATCTATCAGCAAGTTCCTTCAGGATGGCTGTATCCGGAGACGGTAGTGCCACCTTTTCTGATAAGCGTGTAAACGCTGTATCTACCCTATGGGGTGTTTCACCGCGTGACCTATCCTCTGGCAGGAAAGGGTACGCTTTAATTTCTCAGATGAAGGAAAAACTACTAATAGTTTTCTCTCACCAAACATAATACCCTTTTTATGTGGTATCTGGGGTATAATCATAAATGTGTAAAACATTTTTCATTGCCTCAATCATGTAATGGGTGGACCTATTTGGAGGGTACCCTAGTCTCATCGTCGTCGACACTGGAGTCGGCATCCGTGTCGACATCTGTGTCTGCTATCTGAGGTAGCGGGCGTTTTTAGAGCCCCCCATGACATTTGAGACGCTGGAACAGGCACAAGCTGAGTAGCCGGCTGTTCTGTGTCGTCGACCTTTTATGTAAGGAGTTGACACTTTCACGTAATCCTTCCATAAATTCAACCACACCGGTGTCGACCCCGCAGGGGTCATATTTACAGGCATTTGCTCCGCCTCCACCTCATTATCCTCCACATACATGTCGACACAGCCGTACCGGCACACAGCACACACACAGGGAATGCTCTGATAGAGGACAGGACCCCACAAAGCCCTTTGGGGAGACAGAGGGAGAGTATGCCAGCACACACCAGGGCGCTATATATCACAGGGATAGCACCTATAAAAAAGTGTTTTCCCTTATAGCTGCATATATTGTATACTGCGCCTAATTTGTGCCCCCCCCCCTCTCTTTTTTAACCCTTTCTGTAGTGTAGTTACTGCAGGGGAGAGCCAGGGAGCTTCCCTCCAACGGAGCTGTGAGGGAAAAATGGCGCCAGTGTGCTGAGGGAGATAGCTCCGCCCCTTTTTCGCTGACTTTTCTCCCGCATTTTTATGGATTCTGGCAGGGGTTAAAATTCATCCATATAGCCCTGGGGGTTATATGTGATGTATTTTTGCCAGCCAAGGTGTTAATATTGCTGCTCAGGGCGCCCCCCCCCCCCAGCGCCCTGCACCCATCAGTGACCGCAGTGTGAGGTGTGCATGAGGAGCAATGGCGCACAGCTGCAGTGCTGTGCGCTACCTTGATGAAGACTGATGTCTTCTGCCGCCGATTTTCTGGACCTCTTCTTGCTTCTGGCTCTGTAAGGGGGCCGGCGGCGCGGCTCTGGGACCGGACTCCGAGGCTGGGCCTGTGTTTGATCCCTCTGGAGCTAATGGTGTCCAGTAGCCTAAGAAGCCCAAGCGGGCTGCAAGCAGGCAGGTTCGCTTCTTCTCCCCTTAGTCCCTCGATGCAGTGAGTCTGTTGCCAGCAGGTCTCACTGAAAATAAAAAACCTAAAACTAACTTTTTTCTAAGAAGCTCAGGAGAGCCCCCTAGATTGCACCCATCTCGGCCGGGCACAAAAATCTAACTGAGGCTTGGAGGAGGGTCATAGGGGGAGGAGCCAGTGCACACCAGGTAGTCCTAAAGCTTTCTTTAGTTGTGCCCAGTCTCCTGCGGAGCCGCTATTCCCCATGGTCCTTACGGAGTTCCCAGCATCCACTAGGACGTCAGAGAAAAGTTTTTATTACTCACCTGTGCTGATATCTGTAGAGATCTCCTCCTCCTTACACTTCTGATCACCCCTCAAATACGTCTCTTCTTCTCCCTCTGTATCTTCTGCCTTTATATCAGTCACATGTCTCTTCTTCTCCCTCTGTATCTTCTGTCTTCATATCAGTCACATACGTCTCTTCTTCTCCCTCTATATCTTCTGCCTTTATATCAGTCACATACGTCTCTTCTTCTCCCTCTATATCTTCTGCCTTTATATCAGTCACATACGTCTCTTCTTCTCCCTCTGTATCTTCTGCCTTTATATCAGTCACATACGTCTCTTCTTCTCCCTCTATATCTTCTGCCTTCATATCAGTCACATACGTCTCTTCTTCTCCCTCTATATCTTCTGTTTTAATATCAGACAGACGTTCTACCTAAAACACAAACAAAAAAACACTATAATGACATTTGTATACAGTCAGATTTAACTGATGTGAAACAGTATAATATCAGTGTATAAGACACACAGCTCCTCTACAGATCATATAGTGACAGTCACTTTGGTATATTGGTGAGACCCTAAATCCCACCTACCTGATCCTCCTGTGGGATCCTGTGATTCTCCTCTGTACAATCCTGGGAATACAGAGGACGGGGACATCTCTCTGGGGTATCTCTGTTACTGGGCCCATCTGTAGGAGACACACAGTGACTGAGTACAGTGTATATATGTGATTATCAGGTGATGTGTGTATATAGGGGCCCCCATACCTGCTCTCCTCTGTACAATACATGACAGTCTCCTCTTACCCAGTGATGTGAGGGGCCGGTGATTCTCCATCATCACGTCCTTGTACAGACCCCTGTGTTCCTCTATATACTCCCCCTCCTGCATGGAGACATAGACAGTGACATCCTGACACCTTATAGGAACCTGACACAGAGTGATACAGTCATCACCCAGACACGTCCCCTGGTGTTACTGTATAATGTCCCATTCCCAGCAGTCACCTCTCCAGTCATCACCCAGACACGTCCCCTGGTGTTACTGTATAATGTCCCATTACCAGCAGTCACCTCTCCAGTCATCACCCAGACACATCCCCTGGTGTTACTGTATAATGTCCCATTCCCAGCAGTCACCTATCCAGTCATCACCCAGACACGTCCACCGGTGTTACTGTATAATGCCCTATTCCCAGCAGTCACCTCTCCAGTCATCACCCAGACACGTCCCCTGGTGTTACTGTATAATGTCCCATTCCCAGCAATCACCTCTCCAGTCATCACCCAGACACATCCCCTGGTGTTATTGTATAATGCCCCATTCCCAGCAGTCACCTCTCCAGTCATCACCCAGACACGTCCCCTGGTGTTAAGGTATAATGTCCCATTCCCAGCAATCACCTCTCCAGTCATCACCCAGACACATCCCCTGGTGTTACTGTATAATGCCCCATTCCCAGCAGTCACCCCTCCAGTCATCACCCAGACACATCCCCTGGTATTACTGTATAATGTCCCATTCCCAGCAGTCACCCATCCAGTCATCACCCAGACACGTCCCCTGGTGTTACTGTATAATGCCCCATTCCCAGCAGTCACCTCTCCAGTCATCACCCAGACACATCCCCTGGTGTTACTGTATAATGTCCCATTCCCAGGAGTCACCTCTCCAGTCATCACCCAGACACATCCCCTGGTATTACTGTATAATGTCCCATTCCCAGCAGTCACCACCCAGACACGTCCCCTGGTGTTACTGTATAATGCCCCATTCCCAGCAGTCACCTTTCCAGTCATCACCCAGACACATCCCCTGGTGTTACTGTATAATGTCCCATTCCCAGGAGTCACCTCTCCAGTCATCACCAAGACACATCCCCCGGTGTTACTGTATAATGCCCCATACCCAGCAGTCACCTCTCCAGTCATCACCCAGACACATCCCCTGGTGTTACTGTATAATGTCCCATTCCCAGCTGTCACCTCTCCAGTCATTACCCAGACACATCACCTGGTGTTACTGTATAATGTCCCATTCCCAGCAGTCACCCCTCCAGTCATCACCCAGACACGTCCCCTGGTGTTACTGTATAATGCCCCATTCCCAGCAGTCACCTCTCCAGTCATCACCCAGACACGTCCCCCGGTGTTACTGTATAATGTCCCATTCCCAGCAGTCACCTCTCCACTCATCACCCAGACACGTCCCCTGGTGTTACTGTATAATGTCTCATTCCCAGCAGTCACCTCTCCAGTCATCACCCAGACACATCCCCTGGTGTTACTGTATAATGTCCCATTCCCAGGAGTCACCTCTCCAGTCATCACCAAGACACATCCCCCGGTGTTACTGTATAATGCCCCATACCCAGCAGTCACCTCTCCAGTCATTACCCAGACACGTCCCCCGGTGTTACTGTATAATGTCCCATTCCCAGCAGTCACCTCTCCAGTTATCACCCAGACACATCCCCGGTGTTACTGTATAATGTCCCATTCCCAGCAGCCACCTCTCCAGTCATCACCCAGACACATCCCACGGTGTTACTGTATAATGTCCCATTCCCAGCAGTCACCTCTCCAGTCATCACCCAGACACATCCCCCGGTGTTACTGTATAATGTCCCATTCCCAGCAGTCACCTCTCCAGTCATCACCCAGACACATCCCCTGGTGTTACTGTATAATGCCCCATTCCCAGCAGTCACCTCTCCAGTCATCACCCAGACACGTCCCCCGCTGTTACTGTATAATGCCCCATTCCCAGCAGTCACCTATCCAGTCATCACCCAGACACATCCCCTGGTGTTACTGTATAATGTCCCATTCCCAGCAGTCACCTCTCCAGTCATCACCCAGACACATCCCCTGGTGTTACTGTATAATGTCCCATTCCCAGCAGTCACCTCTCCAGTCATCACCCAGACACATTCCCCGGTGTTACTGTATAATGCCCCATTCCCAGCAGTCACCTCTCCAGTCATCACCAGACACATCCCCTGGTGTTACTGTATAATGTCCCATTCCCAGCAGTCACCTCCCCAGTCATCACCCAGACACTGGTGTTACTGTATAAATAACACTGTAAATACTCCCAGATCCCCTCACCTCCCCAGTCATGTCCCTGTATTATTACTATAGATACAAGTGATGTCACTGTGTCATTCCCAGATTACCTCACCTCCCCAGTCATGTGCCTGTATTATTACTATAGATATAAGTGATGTCACTGTAACACTCCCAGATCCCCTCACCTCCCCAGTCATGTCCCTGTATTATTATTATAGATATAAGTGGTGTCACTGTGACGCTCCCAGATCCCCTCACCTCCCCAGTCATGTCCCTGTATTATTACTATAGATATAAGTGGTGTCACAGTGATGCTCCCAGATCTCCTCGTCTCCCCAGTCATATCCCTTTATTATTACTATAGATATAAGTGATGTCAATCGGACGCTCCCAGATCCACCTCTACCCCCACAGTCATGTCCCTGCATTATTACTATAGATATAAGTGATGTCACTGTGACACTCCCAGAACCCCTCACCTCCCCAGTCATGTCCCTGTATTATTACTATAGATATAAGTGATGTCACAGTGATGCTCCTAGATCCCCTCACCTCCCCTGTCATGTCCCTGAATTATTATAGATATAAGCGATGTCACTGTGACACTACCATATCCCCTCACTTACTTATTACTATAGATATAAGTGACGTCACTGTGACACCCAATCCCCTCACCTCCCCAGTCCTCTGTCCCTGTATTATTACTATAGATATTAGTGATGTCACTGTAACACTACCAGATCCCCTCACTTCCCCAGTCATGTCCCTGTATTATTACTATAGATATGTGATGTAACTGAAACACTCCCAGACCCCCTCACCCCCGTCATGTCCCTGTATTATTATTATAATTATTATTATTATTAAAGATATTAGTGATGTCACTGTGACGCTCCCAGATCCCTTCACCTCTGCAGTCACGTCCCTGTATTATTAGTAGAGATATAAGTGATGTCCCTGTGATGCTCTCAGATCCCCTCACCTCCCCAGTCATGTCCCTGTATTATTACTAGAGATATGTAATGTCACTGTGACGCTTCTAGATCCACTCACCTCCCGTCATGTCCATTTATTAATACTATAGATATAAGTGAGGTCACTGTGACACTCCCAGTTCCTCTCACCCCCCAAGTCATGTCCCTGTATAATTACTATAGATATAAGTGATATCACTGTGATGTTCTCCTATTCCCTCACCTCCCCAATCATGTCCCTGTATTATTACTATAGATATAAGTGATGTCACTGTGAAGTTCCCAGATCCCCCCACCTCCCCAGTCATGTCCATGTATTATCACTATAGTTATAAGTGATGTAAATGTGAAGCTCCCACATCCCCTCACCTCCCCAGTCATGTCCATGTATTATTCCTATAGATGTAAGTGATGTCACTGTGACATTCCCAGATGCCCTCACCTTCCCAATCATGTCCCTGTATTATTATTATAATAAATATAAGTGATGTCACTGTGACATTCCCACATCCCCTCACCTCCCCAATCATGTCCCTGTATTATTACTACAGATATTATTGATGCTTCTGGATCACCTCATCTCCCTATTTATGTCTGTGTTATCACTATAGATTTAAGTGATGTCACTGTGACATTCCCAGATGCCTTTATCTTCCCAGTCATGTCCCAGTTTTATTACTATAGCTATAACTGATGTCACTGTCACATTCCCAGATCCCCTCACCTCCCCAGTCATGTCCCTGTATTATTACTAGATATAAGTGATGTCACTGTGATGTTCCCAGATCCCCTCACCTCCCCAGTCATGTACCTGAATTATTATTAGAATTATAGATAGAATTGATGTCACTATGCTGCTTCCAGACCCCCTCACCCCCCCAGTCATGTCCCTGAATTATTATTATAATTATAGATATAAGTGATATCACTATGATGCTCCCAGATCCCCTAAACTCCCCAGTCAAATCCATGTATTATTATTAGAGATATAAATGATGTTACTGTGACATTCCCAGATCCCCTCAGCTCCCGTCATTGTCCCTGTATCATTACTATAGATATGTAATGTCACTGTAACACTCCGAGATCCCCTCACCTCCTCAGTCATGTCCCTTAGTGTTCAAGCTAGGCTGTTTTAGCAGGGCGTCGCACCATGCCCTATTTTTTAAGGGCAAAATCCTCCCTGCCCTTTCTGCGGCACCCTGCTAAAACTGCTGTCCGCTTCCTGCCCTCTCAGCGTGTAAAGATGTCTTGCATGTGCGGATGACATCCATTCATGCTAGGAGAGCTTGGGGAAAGCCCAGCACATCATAGGTGCTGGGCACGTCTCCAACAGTGAAGCCACCGGCCGCCCATGCCCCCTGCAGTAACGTCTGTGGGCCGCACCGCCCACTTAAATTATGTTTTACGGCCACGAACCCTATTTTACATGGCCACAAACCCTTTTCAGATGCATGCGTGGCTTTGCCGTGTGCGCACACATATGCCACTGCAGTCCAGGGCCCTGCCTAACAATATTTTTAGAGTGAACACTATCTCTGTATTATTACTAGTGATGAGCGGGTTCGGTTCCTCGGAAACCGAACCCCCCCGAACTTCAGCTTTTTTTACACGGGTCCGAGCAGGCTCGGATCCTCCCGCCTTGCTCGGTTAACCCGAGCGCGCCCGAACGTCATCATCCCGCTGTCGGATTCTCGCGATGCTCGGATTCTATCGCGAGACTCGGATTCTATATAAGGAGCCGCGCGTCGCCGCCATTTTCACACGTGCATTGAGATTGATAGGGAGAGGACGTGGCTGGCATCCTCTCCGTTTATAGAGAAGAGAGTAGAGAGTTAGAGACACTATTTACTAACTTTGGGGAGCATATTAGGACTGGAGTACTACTACTTGCTGATAGTGTGACCAGTGACCATTGACCACCAGTTTAATTAATCCGTTCTCTGCCTGAAAAAAAACGATACACAGTGTGACACAGTCACATACCATATCTGTGCTCAGCCTCAGTGTGCTGCATCATCATATGTAATACTATATATCTGACTGTGCTGAGTGCTCACTGCTCACACAGCTTAATTGTGGGGGAGACTGGGGAGCAGTTAGAGCAGGAGTACATAATATATTTTAACTTTAAGTACAGTGCACACTTTTGCTGCCAGAATGCCACACTGCCAGTGTGACTGACCAGTGACCACACTGACCACCAGTATATTGTGATTGTCTGCTTAGGACGGAGTACTACTTGCTGATAGTGTGACCAGTGACCACCACCAGTTTAATTAATCCGTTTTCTGCCTGAAAAAAAACGATACACAGTGTGACACAGTCACATACCATATCTGTGCTCAGCCCAGTGTGCTGCATCATTTGTAATACGGTATATCATTATCTGACTGTGCTGAGTGCTCACTGCTCACACAGCTAAATTGTGGGGGAGACTGGGGAGCAGTTATAGCAGGAGTACATATTTTTAAGTACAGTGCACACTTTTGCTGCCAGAGTGCCACTGCCAGTGTGACTGACCAGTGACCACTGACCACCAGTATATTGTGATTGTCTGCTGACCACCAGTATATTGTGATTGTCTGCCTGAAAAAGTTAAACACTCGTCGTGTGGTGTTTTTATAAACGCATTCTGCAGACAGTGTCCAGCAGGTCCGTCATTACATAATATATACCTGTCCGGCTGCAGTACTAGTGTGATATATATATATTTTAATTTTATCTCATTATCATCCAGTCTATATTAGCAGCAGACACAGTACGGTAGTCCACGGCTGTAGCTACCTCTGTGTCGGCAGTCGCTCGTCCATCCATAATTGTATACCACCTACCCGTGTTTTTTTTTCTTCTATCTTCTTGATACTAGTAGCTTACTTTAGGAGTCTGCAGTGCTGACAGACAGTGTCCAGCAGGTCCGTCATTACATAATATATACCTGTCCGGCTGCAGTACTAGTGTGATATATATATATATTAATTTTCTCTCATTATCATCCAGTCTATATTAGCAGCAGACGCAGTACGGTAGTCCACGGCTGTAGCTACCTCTGTGTCGGCAGTCGCTCGTCATCCATAAGTATACTAGTATCCATCCATCTCCATTGTTTACCTGAGGTGCCTTTTAGTTGTGCCTATTAAAATATGGAGAACAAAAATGTTGAGGTTCCAAAAATAGGGAAAGATCAAGATCGACTTCCACCTCGTGCTGAAGCTGCTGCCACTAGTCATGGCCGAGACGATGAAATGCCATCAACGTCGTCTGCCAAGGCCGATGCCCAATGTCATAGTACAGAGCATGTAAAATCCAAAACACCAAATATCAGTAAAAAAAGGACTCAAAACCTAAAATAAAATTGTCGGAGGAGAAGCGTAAACTTGCCAATATGCCATTTACCACACGGAGTGGCAAGGAACGGCTGAGGCCTTGGCCTATGTTCATGGCTAGTGGTTCAGCTTCACATGAGGATGGAAGCACTCAGCCTCTCGCTAGAAAAATGAAAAGACTCAAGCTGGCAAAAGCACAGCAAAGAACTGTGCGTTCTTCGAAATCCCAAATCCACAAGGAGAGTCCAATTGTGTCGGTTGCGATGCCTGACCTTCCCAACACTGGACGTGAAGAGCATGCGCCTTCCACCATTTGCACGCCCCCTGCAAGTGCTGGAAGGAGCACCCGCAGTCCAGTTCCTGATAGTCAGATTGAAGATGTCAGTGTTGAAGTACACCAGGATGAGGAGGATATGGGTGTTGCTGGCGCTGGGGAGTTAATTGACAAGGAGGATTCTGATGGTGAGGTGGTTTGTTTAAGTCAGGCACCCGGGGAGACACCTGTTGTCCGTGGGAGGAATATGGCCATTGACATGCCTAGTGAAAATACCCAAAAAATCAGCTCTTCGGTGTGGAAGTATTTCAACAGAAATGCGGACAACATTTGTCAAGTCGTGTGTTGCCTTTGTCAAGCTGTAAAAAGTAGGGGTAAGGACGTTAACCACCTCGGAACATCCTCCCTTATACGTCACCTGCAGCGCATTCATAATAAGTCAGTGACAAGTTCAAAAACTTTGGGCGACAGCGGAAGCAGTCCACTGACCAGTAAATCCCTTCCTCTTGTAACCAAGCTCACGCAAGCCACCCCACCAACTCCCTCAGTGTCAATTTCCTCCTTACCCAGGAAAGCCAATAGTCCTGCAAGCCATGTCACTGGCAAGTCTGACGAGTCCTCTCCTGCCTGGGATTCCTCTGATGCATCCTTGAGTGTAATGCCTACTGCTGCTGGTGCTGCTGTTGTTGCTGCTGGGAGTCGATCGTCATCCCAGAGGGGAAGTCGGAAGACCACTTGTACTACTTCCAGTAAGCAATTGACTGTCCAACAGTCTTTTGCGAGGAAGATGAAATATCACAGCAGTCATCCTGCTGCAAAGCGGATAACTGAGGCCTTGACAACTATGTTGGTGTTAGATGTGCGTCCGGTATCCGCCGTTAGTTCACAGGGAACTAGACAATTTCTTGAGGCAGTGTGCCCCCTTTACCAAATACCATCTAGGTTCCACTTCTCTAGGCAGGCGATACCGAGAATGTACACGGACGTCAGAAATAGACTCACCAGTGTCCTAAAAAATGCAGTTGTACCCAATGTCCACTTAACCACGGACATGTGGACAAGTGGAGCAGGGCAGACTCAGGACTACATGACTGTGACAGCCCACTGGGTAGATGTATTGCCTCCCTTCGCAAGAACAGCAGCGGCGGCACCAGTAGCAGGATCTCTCAAACGCCAGCTCGTTCCTAGGCAGGCTACGCTTTGTATCACCGCTTTCCAGAATACGCACACAGCTGAAAACCTCTTACGGCAACTGAGGAAGATCATCGCAGAATGGCTTACCCCAAATGGACTCTCCTGTGGATTTGTGGCATCGGACAACGCCAGCAATATTGTGCGTGCATTAAATCTGGGCAAATTCCAGCACGTCCCATGTTTTGCACATACCTTGAATTTGGTGGTGCAGAATTATTTAAAAAACGACAGGGGCGTGCAAGAGATGCTGTCGGTGGCCAGAAGAATTGCGGGCCACTTTCGGCGTGCAGGCACCGCGTACAGAAGACTGGAGCACCACCAAAAAAACCTGAACCTGCCCTGCCATCATCTGAAGCAAGAGGTGGTAACGAGGTGGAATTTAACCTTCTATATGCTTCAGAGGATGGATGTCAGATTGTGTTTGGTCTGTGTCCCCGGAGGGGGCGCTAGTGGGTCAGTGGAGGTAGAAGGAAGGAAACGAGGAGGTTGGATAACGTTCCTGCGCATGAGCGCAATGGTATTTTTATTAAGCAGATGATATAACAGTATTGAAGCAGAAACAATAATAACAGATGAAAAGTCAATAGCTCAGTATGGTAACTGAAAAGTCTATGGCAATGAATGACAGATGAATTGAGAAATAATATCCGGAAATATATAATCAGCAGAACAAATGTTTATGAGATGGTTCTGGCTTGGAAACCAGTGCAGGGTTTTAAAACAGGAAACTTAGGCAGTAGATGGAAATGGCAAACCTGAGCATAAGCAGGAGTCCGACTCACAGTGCAGGTGATGAGGCACTGGCAGCAGCAAGCTGTGTCACAGGTGGGGGAATGAACACACCTGGAGTCAGACTTCAACTGCAGGCTGAAGCACACAAGGTGGTGATGAGTGTGAGGCCTTATGCAGGTTGCAGGTATTGCTGAGCCTTGAAGTTCCACGGAAGAATGCAGAGTAACCAGGAGTACAAGTTCTTAGCAGAGAACCAGGAACTCAGGAGAAACAGGAACCGATCCTTTCATGTAGGTCGCTGGAAAGACACAAAGTCCAGGATGCCTGTGGACTGAACCTGTAGCCTCTTATATACCCCATGGTGCGCAGGGATTGGATGAGTGAAGGAAAAGTGGGTGCGGCCAAGCACCGGATTGGCCGCAGCATACAGGCTGTTGCAGACTGTCATGGCGGCGCCCACGCCGCGGCCTAGCGGGGACGCGGCGCGCTACACGCCCGCTGTCTCAGGAGTGCTCCCAGGACCTTGATGATGTCCCATGGCAGGGGCATAGGCGACAGGTGACCGCAGGGAGCCAGGACGGAGTCCGCAGCGGCGGACGGATGTCAGCCTGGTAAGTCGATTCCTGACAGTACCCCCTCCTTTAGGGGTGGACACCGAACACCCACGTGGTTTGGAGGGATGAGTGCTGTGGAAGACACGGACCAACCTAGGAGCATGGACATCAGATGAATTCACCCAGCTTCTCTCCTCTGGGCCATAACCGAACCAATCGACCAGGTACTGGAGACGTCCATACCGGCAACGGGAGTCCAGAATCTTGTTGATCTCAAATTCCACGCCCCGCTGAGTTCGAATCTTGGGACCTGCTGGAAGAGTATTCTGAAAGCGGTTTAGGACTAGAGGTCTGAGGAGAGAAATGTGAAAAGCGTTAGGTATACGAAGTGAAGATGGTAATTTCAACTTGTAAGCCACTGGGTTGATGACACTCTCGATAGGGTAAGGACCAATGAAGCGTGGTGCAAACTTCATGGATGGGACCCTGAGACGAAGGTTGCGGGTTGATAACCAAACCTTGTCCCCAGGTTTCAAATGGGGAACCGCACGTCTCTTGCGGTCGGCGAAGATCTTGTATCGACTAGAGGCTTTTTTGAGAGAAACATGAATTTTTTTCCAAATGGATGAAAACTGAGTCAGAGCAGTAGTGGCAGCAGGAACATCCATATGAGGGAGTTCTTGGAATTCAGGTACACGGGGATGTTGCCCATATACTGCAAAGAATGGTGTCGTTTCTGTAGCAGTATGGTATCGAAAGTTATGGGCAAACTCAGCCCATGGGAGCAGATTGAACCAATCATCCTGGGAGGATGACACATATAACCTTAAAAAAGTCTCAAGTTCTTGATTGACTCTCTCTGTCTGCCCGTTCGTCTGAGGATGGTATGATGACGAGAATTTCAATTTAACCTGCATGGCAGAACAGAGGGCCCTCCAAAACCTCGCTACAAACTGTACCCCCCGATCAGATATTATTTCAGAGGGTAAACCGTGTAAGCGGAAGATCTCCTGTAGGAAGACTTGGGCAAGTTTCGGGGCAGAAGGGAGACCCTGGAGAGGAACGAAATGAGCCATCTTGGTGAATCTGTCCACTACAACCCAAATGGTATTATGTCCCTGAGAAGGAGGAAGGTCAGTGATGAAATCCATGGATAGGTGAGACCAAGGACGACTAGGGACAGATAAGGGTTGTAACTGACCTGCTGGAGACTGACGAGGAGTCTTGTGCTGCACACATTTAGGACAGGATGCCACGAAATCCTGGATGTCCATTTTCATCTTTGGCCACCAATATGACGCAGAAAGGAACTTGAATGTCTTCAGGACACCAGGATGACCAGTGAACTTGGATTGATGGGCCCAAGATAGCAACTTGGGACGGAGCTCTGGGGAAACAAAAGTCTTACCAGGAGGAGGAGCTGGGGAGACTTGAGAGGCAGCGAAAACCACGGGACTCAGGATGGAATGTGGCACAGAGTCAGATGTTCCCTCTTCAGATTCCATGGACCGGGATAATGCGTCGGCTTTCACATTCTGTGAACCTGGGCGGAAATGAAGCTTAAAATTAAAGCGTGAGAAAAACATAGCCCACCTGGACTGGCGAGGGTTAAGGCACTGAGCTGCTTTTAAGTATAGCAGGTTTTTATGATCCGTGAAGATGTTAAACGGATGTTTGGCCCCTTCTAGGAGATATCTCCATTCCTCGAGAGCCAGCTTGATTGCCAGTAACTCTTGATCTCCCACGGAGTAGTTAGCTTCAGCAGGAAGAAACTTGCGAGAATAGAATCCACAAGGGTGGACTTTCCCATCAGATCCCTTCTGGGAGAGAACAGCTCCAACCCCAACTGTAGAGGCATCTACCTCCAACTCGAACGGTCTGTTGACATCTGGCTGCGACAGCACTGGAGCAGACATGAAGGCTAGCTTGATCTTCCGGAAGGCTGCCAAGGCTTCTTCTGACCAGTTGGAATGATCTGCCCCTTTCCGAGTCAGGTTGGTAATAGGAGCGATGAGAGTGGAGAATCCTCGAATAAATTTTCTATAGTAGTTGGCGAAACCCAGGAACCGCTGGATAGACTTGAGGGAATTTGGAATGGACCAATTGGCAATGGCTTCCAATTTTGTCGGGTCCATCTGAAGATCCGATCCGGAAATTATATAACCCAGGAAGGGTATAGAGGGAACTTCAAAGGTGCATTTAGATAATTTCCCGTAGAGACGGTTCTCATGAAGACGTCGGAGAACTTCACAGACTTGTAGGCGATGAGATGGAAGGTCTTGAGAAAAGATAAGAATATCATCTAAGTAAACAACGAGGTACTTATACAGGACATCACGAAAAATTTCGTTCACAAAGTGTTGAAATACCGCTGGAGCATTACTCAACCCAAATGGCATTACCAAGTATTCATAATGGCCATCTCGAGTGTTGAAAGCTGTCTTCCACTCGTCACCACTCCGGATTCTGATGAGATTATAGGCACCGCGGAGATCTAACTTGGTGAAGATGCGGGCCCCCTTAACTCTATCAAAAAGTTCGGTAATGAGTGGTAAAGGATAACTATTCTTGATGGTAATGTCATTGAGACCCCGATAGTCAATGCATGGACGCAGTCCTCCATCCTTCTTTTTGACAAAGAAGAAACCTGCACCAGCGGGTGATGATGACGGACGGATGAATCCTTTCTGAAGATTTTCTCTGATGTAATTACTCATCGCCTCTGTTTCAGGAACAGACAAAGGGTAGTTGCGCCCCCTAGGTGGCTTCTTGCCAGGAAGGAGATCGATGGGACAATCCCATTCCCTATGGGGCGGCAGAATATCAGCAGCCTTTTCACAGAAGACGTCTGCGAAGTCTTGATAAGCTGCTGGGAGACTTAGCTGTGACTTTACTTCGGTAGACTTAATGGGACACACTTGGGCTAAGCAGGATTGATGACAGTGTGAACCCCATGAGGTAAGCTGCAACGTTGTCCAGTCGAACTGTGGGTTATGTAGCTGGAGCCAAGGCATGCCCAAGACAATCTCCTGGGTGGCTTGAGGGATGACCAGGAACTTGATCAGTTCTGAATGGAGAAATCCAACTCCCAGAACCACTGGGGTAGTTTGATGTGAAATGTTCCCCTTAGAGATCCTACTACCATCCACAGCAGTAATGTATACAGGACAAGAAAGTTCACAGGTAGACAGGCAAAATTTATTTACCGCAGCTTGGGTGATAAAATTTCCTGCAGCACCGCAGTCCACTAATGCTGACGCAGACTGGAGCCCAACGGAAGTTTCTAGCGTCACTGGAAGAATGAGATCTTGTTGAGAAGGAGCTTGACTGAAAGATCCTAACTTGACTCCTCCCTTACAAGTCAGGATCTGGCGTTTCCCGAACGCATCGTGCAGGAGTTAATTTGATGGCCCGCAGCAGCACAGTATAGGCAGAGCCTCTCTCGTATTCTTCTTGCCCGCTCTTCAGGAGTTAGGCGGGACCTATTTATCTGCATAGGCTCGTCAGAAGAGGGAGACTGGAACTGTACAGAAGGTATGAACCTTAATCTGCGAGGCTCACTCCGAGCGCGTTCAATATTGCGTTCGCGGATGCGAGAGTCCAGCTTAATGCATAGGGAGATCAAATCAGACAGTTGAACAGGAATGTCACGGGTTGCCAGTTCGTCCTTGATCCGATCCGAGAGTCCGTGCCAGAAGGCTGCTACCAGAGCTTGGTTGTTCCACTGGATTTCAGCAGCCAACGTCTGGAACTGGATGACATATTGCCCCATGCTTCGGTTACCTTGACGAAGTTGGATCAGGTCTGCCGAAGCTGATGTTGCACGACCAGGCTCGTCAAAGATCCGTCTAAAGGTTGACACGAAGTCTGAGTAGTTGTTGATCAGAGGGTCAGCACGTTCCCACAGAGGAGACACCCAACTCAGAGCAGATCCAGAGAGCAAGGAAATGATGTAGGCAACCTTGGACCTTGGCGTGGGAAAGTTATGTGGCAATAACTCAAACTGTATTTCACACTGATTGAGAAACCCGCGACATAATTTAGGACTGCCATCATATTTGCTCGGCACGGGCAGGTGCAGACGTGACACTGGAGCTGATGCAGCCGACATAGAAGAACTTACAGCACTGGTAGGTGCTGGAGTAACAGGTACAGTAGGTGAGAGCACACTGGGCAGGGATTGCTGCAGTGTATCCAATCGGGAGGACATCCCTTGCAGGAAGTGAAGCATCTGCTGCTGCGCAACCTCTTGACCATCCAGACGAGAGACCAGATCTTGCAAGGCCTCTGACCCCACACTCCGTCCACCATCCGAGTCCATCGATCCTGGACTTACTGTCAGATTGTGTTTGGTCTGTGTCCCCGGAGGGGGCGCTAGTGGGTCAGTGGAGGTAGAAGGAAGGAAACGAGGAGGTTGGATAACGTTCCTGCGCATGAGCGCAATGGTATTTTTATTAAGCAGATGATATAACAGTATTGAAGCAGAAACAATAATAACAGATGAAAAGTCAATAGCTCAGTATGGTAACTGAAAAGTCTATGGCAATGAATGACAGATGAATTGAGAAATAATATCCGGAAATATATAATCAGCAGAACAAATGTTTATGAGATGGTTCTGGCTTGGAAACCAGTGCAGGGTTTTAAAACAGGAAACTTAGGCAGTAGATGGAAATGGCAAACCTGAGCATAAGCAGGAGTCCGACTCACAGTGCAGGTGATGAGGCACTGGCAGCAGCAAGCTGTGTCACAGGTGGGGGAATGAACACACCTGGAGTCAGACTTCAACTGCAGGCTGAAGCACACAAGGTGGTGATGAGTGTGAGGCCTTATGCAGGTTGCAGGTATTGCTGAGCCTTGAAGTTCCACGGAAGAATGCAGAGTAACCAGGAGTACAAGTTCTTAGCAGAGAACCAGGAACTCAGGAGAAACAGGAACCGATCCTTTCATGTAGGTCGCTGGAAAGACACAAAGTCCAGGATGCCTGTGGACTGAACCTGTAGCCTCTTATATACCCCATGGTGCGCAGGGATTGGATGAGTGAAGGAAAAGTGGGTGCGGCCAAGCACCGGATTGGCCGCAGCATACAGGCTGTTGCAGACTGTCATGGCGGCGCCCACGCCGCGGCCTAGCGGGGACGCGGCGCGCTACACGCCCGCTGTCTCAGGAGTGCTCCCAGGACCTTGATGATGTCCCATGGCAGGGGCATAGGCGACAGGTGACCGCAGGGAGCCAGGACGGAGTCCGCAGCGGCGGACGGATGTCAGCCTGGTAAGTCGATTCCTGACAATGGAGGAGCAGCAAAAGGCCATTCAAGCCTATACATCTGCCCACGATATAGGCAAAGGAGGGGGAATGCACCTGACTCAAGCGCAGTGGAGAATGATTTCAACGTTGTGCAAGGTTCTGCAACCCTTTGAACTTGCCACACGTGAAGTCAGTTCAGACACTGCCAGCCTGAGTCAGGTCATTCCCCTCATCAGGCTTTTGCAGAAGAAGCTGGAGGCATTGAAGGAGGAGCTAAAACAGAGCGATTCCGCTAGGCATGTGGGACTTGTGGATGGAGCCCTTCAATCGCTTAACCAGGATTCACGGGTGGTCAATCTGTTGAAATCAGAGCACTACATTTTGGCCACCGTGCTCGATCCTAGATTTAAAACCTACATTGGATCTCTCTTTCCAACAGACACAAGTCTGCAGGGGTTCAAAGAACTGCTGGTGAGAAAATTGTCAAGTCAAGCGGAACGCGACCTGTCAACATCTCCTCCTTCACATTCTCCCGCAATTGGGGGTGCGAGGAAAAGGCTACGAATTCCGAGCCCACCCGCTGGCGGTGATGCAGGGCAGTCTGATGCGGACATCTGGTCCGGACTGAAGGACCTGCCAACGATTACTGACATGTCGTCTACTGTCACTGCATATGATTCTGTCACCATTAAAAGAATGGTGGAGGATTATATGAGTGACCGCATCCAAGTAGGCACGTCAGACAGTCCGTACGTATACAGGCAGGGAAAAGAGGCAATTTGGAGGCCCTTGCACAAACTGGCTTTATTCTACCTAAGTTGCCCTCCCTCCAGTGTGTACTCCGAAAGAGTGTTTAGTGCCGCCGCTCACCTTGTCAGCAATCGGCGTACGAGGCTACTTCCAGAAAATGTGGAGAAGATGATGTTCATTAAAATGAATTATAATCAATTACTCCTTGGAGACATTCACCAGCAGCAATTGCCTCCAGAAAGTATACGGGGATCTGAGATGGTGGATTCCAGTGGGGACGAATTAATAATCTGTGAGGAGGGGGATGTACACAGTGAAGGGGTGATGAATCGGAGGATGATGATGAGGTGGACATCTTGCCTCTGTAGAGCCAGTTTGTGCAAGGGGAGATTGATTGCTTCTTTTTTGGTGGGGGCCCAAACCAACCCGTCATTTCAGTCACAGTCGTGTGGCAGACCCTGTCGCTGAAATGATGGGTTGGTTAAAGTGTGCATGTCCTGTTAATACAACATAAGGGTGGGTGGGAGGGCCCAAGGACAATTTCATCTTGCACCTCTTTTTTTCTTCTTTGCGTCATGTGCTGTTTGGCTGTTTGGGGAGTAGTTTTTTTGAAGGGCCAGCCTGCGTGACACTGCAGTGCCACTCCTAGATGGGCCAGGTGTTTGTGTCGGCCACTAGGGTCGCTTATCTTAGTCACACAGCTACCTCATTGCGCCTCTTTTTTTCTTTGCGTCATGTGCTGTTTGGGGAGTAGTTTTTTGAAGGGCCAGCCTGCGTGACACTGCAGTGCCACTCCTAGATGGGCCAGGTGTTTGTGTCGGCCACTTGGGTCGCTTAGCTTACTCACACAGCTACCTCATTGTGCCTCTTTTTTTCTTTGCGTCATGTGCTGTTTGGGGAGTAGTTTTTTGAAGGGCCAGCCTGCGTGACACTGCAGTGCCACTCCTAGATGGGCCAGGTGTTTGTGTCGGCCACTTGGGTCGCTTATCTTAGTCACACAGCTACCTCATTGCGCCTCTTTTTTTCTTTGCGTCATGTGCTGTTTGGGGGGTGTTTTTTGGAAGGGCCATCCTGCGTGACACTGCAGTGACACTCCTAGATGGGCCAGGTGTTTGTGTCGGCCACTTGGGTCGCTTATCTTAGTCACACAGCTACCTCATTGCGCCTCTTTTTTTCTTTGCGTCATGTGCTGTTTGGGGAGTAGTTTTTTGAAGGGCCAGCCTGCGTGACACTGCAGTGCCACTCCTAGATGGGCCAGGTGTTTGTGTCGGCCACTAGGGTCGCTTAGCTTACTCACACAGCTACCTCATTGTGCCTCTTTTTTTCTTTGCGTCATGTGCTGTTTGGGGAGTAGTTTTTTGAAGGGCCAGCCTGCGTGACACTGCAGTGCCACTCCTAGATGGGCCAGGTGTTTGTGTCGGCCACTTGGGTCGCTTATCTTAGTCACACAGCTACCTCATTGCGCCTCTTTTTTTCTTTGCGTCATGTGCTGTTTGGTGGGTGTTTTTTGGAAGGGCCATCCTGCGTGACACTGCAGTGCCACTCCTAGATGGGCCAGGTGTTTGTGTCGGCCACTTGGGTCGCTTATCTTAGTCACACAGCTACCTCATTGCGCCTCTTTTTTTCTTTGCGTCATGTGCTGTTTAGGGGGTGTTTTTTGGAAGGGCCATCCTGCGTGACACTGCAGTACCACTCCTAGATGGGCCAGGTGTTTGTGTCGGCCACTTGGGTCGCTTAGCTTAGCCATCCAGCGACCTTGGTGCAAATTTTAGGGCTAAAAATAATATTGTGAGGTGTGAGGTGTTCAGAATAGACTGAAAATGAGTGGAAATTATGGTTTTTGAGGTCAATAATACTTTGGGATCAAAATGACCCCCCAAATTCTATGATTTAAGCTGTTTTTTAGGGTTTTTTGAAAAAAACACCCGAATCAAAACACACCCGAATCCGACAAAAAAAATTCGGTGAGGTTTTGCCAAAACGCGTTCGAACCCAAAACACGGCCACGGAACCGAACCCAAAACCAAAACACAAAACCCGAAAAATTTCAAGTGCACATCCCTAATTATTACTACAGATAAGTTATGTAACTGTGACGCTCCCAGATCCTCTCAACTCCCCAGCCATGTCCCTGTATTATTACTAGAGATATAAGTGATCTCACTGTAACGCTCCCAGATCCCCTTACCTCCCCAGTCATGTCCTTGTATTATTACTATAGCTATTAGTGATGTCACAGTGATGCTCCCAGATCCCCTCACCTGCAGTCATGTCCCTGTATTATTAGTATATATATAAGTGAGTCACTGTGAAACTCCCATATCCCCTCACCTCCTCAGTCATGTCCCTGTATTATTATAGCTATAAATGATGTCACTGTGACACTCCCAGATCCCCTCACCTCCCCAGTCATGTCCCTGTATTACTACTATAGATATAAGTGATGTCACTGTGATGTTCCCAGATCCCCTTTCCTCCCCAGTCATGTCCATGTATTATTACTATAGATATAAGTGTTGTCACTGTGATGCTCCCAGATCCCCTCGCCTCCCCAGTCATGTCCATGTATTATTATTATAGATATAAGTTATGTCACTGTGACACTCCCAGATCCCCTCACCTCCCCAGTCATGTCCCTGTATTATTACTATAGATAGAAGTGATGTCACTGTGACGCTCCCAGATCCCCCTCACCTCCCCAGTCATGTCCATGTATTATTACTATAGATATAAGTGATGTCACTGTGATGCACCCAGATCCCCCTCACCTCCCCAGTCATGTCCATGTATTATTACTGTAGATATAAGTGGTCACTATGATGCTCCCAGATACCCCTCACTTCCCCCAGTCATGTCCCTGTATTAGTGCAATAGATGACATCACCACCACTCCCAATGTATAATAATAATAATAAGAAGAAGAAACTGCTGTCCCTGTATAATAATAGAAAGGGGAATAATAGAAGCGCTCTTAACACTATAAACATTGAAATCCCTGAAAAGATTTTACAACAAAAGGTGTCAAAAGGCAATTCAAAATGTATTTTTATTTAAAAAAAGAGATAGTAACACTATCTTTAAAAAATGCTCATATATATATATAAAAACACTATATGACCTTGAATATGAATATGAAAAGAATAACTTCTATTATTCCACTTTCTTGAGTTTTTTATTCTTAGGAGTATCACACAACTTCTTATAGAAGCGTACATGCACATAACATTACCTGTATAATAATAACCATACACAAAAACCTGCTCCCCAATTATTATACTAATAACAACAGGACACCCCATTCTGCTCTCCCTTTATAGTAATAATAAAATGACACCACAGGCTGCTCCCTCTGCAAAAAATAATAATAATGGGACACAACAGGCTGCTCCCCCTGTATAATAATAATTATAACAACAACAGGACACCACAGCCTGCTTCCCCTGCATAATAATAATGACAGGACACCACAGGCTGCTGCCCCTGTATAATAATAATAAGTGATCACCACAGGCTGCTCCCCTGTATAATAATAATAACAGGACACTATAGGCTGCTCCCCCTGTATAATAATAATAATAATAATAATAATAACAGTACACCACAGGCTGCTCCCCCTGTATAATAATAATAATAATAATAATAACATGACACCACAGGCTGCTCCCCCTGTATAATAATAATAACAACAGGACACTACAGGCTGCTCCCTGTGTATAATAAGAACAACAGCACACCACAGGCTGCTCCCCCTGTATAATAATAATAATAATAATAATAAGAGGACACTTTAGGCTACTCCTTCTTTATAATATTAATAATAGGACAACAAAGGCTGCTCCTCCTGTATAATAATAATAATAATAATAATAATAATAACAGGACACCACAGGCTGCTCCCCTGTATAATAATAATAATAATAATAATAATAACAACAACAACTACTGCACACCACAGGCTACTCCCCCTGTATAATAATAATAATAATAATAATAATGCTTCCCCTGTATAATAATAACAGGACACCACAGGCTGCTCCTCCTGTATGATAACAGGACACCACAGGCAGCACCTATTCTATAATAATAATAATAATAATAACAGCAACAGGACACCACAGGCTGCTCCCCCCGTATAATAATAATAATAACAACTGTACACCACAGGCTACTCCCACTGTATAATAATAGGACACCACAGGCTGCTCCTCCTGTATAATAGTAACAGGACACCACAGGCTGAGCCTCCAGAATAATAATAATAACAACAACAACAACAGGACACCACAGGCTGCTCCCCCTCTAGAGTAGGATGCCACAGGCTGTTCCTCCTGTCTATTATGACAACACAGAATGCTACCCCTGTATATTATTGCAACACAGGCTGCTCCTCCTGTATACTATGACAAAACAAGGTGTTACCCCTGTATATTATGACAACACAGGCCGCTCCCCCTGTATACTATGACAGCACAGGCTGCTCCCCCTGTATACTATGACAGCACAGGCCGCTCCCCCTGTATTCAATGACGGCACAGAATGATACCCCTGCATATTATGACAATACAGGCCACTACTCCTGTATAGAAAGACAATACATGCTGCTCACCCTATATAATAATAGTAACAAGACACCACAGGCCCCTCCCCCTGTATACTATGACAGCACAGGCCAGCCCCCTGTATTCAATGACGGCACAGAATGATAACCCTGTATATTATGACAATACAGGCCACTACTCCTGTATACTATGACAGTACAGGACGCTGCCCCTGTACATTATGCTACTACCCCTGTACACAATGATGGCACAGGATACTACCCCTGTATATTATGACAACACAGGCCGATCCACCTGTATACTATGACAGCAGATGATGCTACCCCTGTATATTATGTAAAGACAGGCCACTCCCCCTGTATACTATGACAGCAGATGATGCTACCTCTGTATATTATGTAAACACAGGCCGCTCCCCCTGTATACTATGACAGCACAGGATGCTACCCCTGTATATTATGACAACACAGGCCGCTCCTCCTGTATACTATGACAGCGCAGGATGCTACCCCTGTATATTATGACAACACAGGCCGCTCCTCCTGTATACTATGACAGCACAGGATGCTACCCCTGTATATTATGACAACACAGGCCGTTCCACCTGTACAGCACAATGCCACAGGACACAACACCTGCAATGTCCTGTGTATAGAATTACGGAAACGGCGGGGTCTGCGCCACCTATATTACGATAATGGCGAGGCCTGCGCCACCTCTACTACAGTAACGGCGGGGGCTACGCCACCTGTATTACAGTAACGGCATGTTCTACGCCACCTGTATTACGGTAACGGCGGGGTCTGCACTACCTGCATTACAGTACCGGTGGGGTCTGCACCACCTGCATTACGGTAAGGCACGATCTGCGCCTACCTGTATTACGGTAACGGCGGAGTCTGCGACACCTGTATTACGGTAATGGCGGGGTCTGCGCCACCTGTATTTCGGTAACGGCGGGGTCTATGCCACCTGTATTACGGTAACGGCACGGTCTATGCCACCTGTATTACAGTAACGGGACAGTCTGCGCCACCTGTATTACGGAAACGGCGGAGTCTGCGACACCTGTATTACGGTAATGGCGGGGTCTGCGCCACCTGTATTTCGGTAACGGCACGGTCCATGCCACCTGTATTTCGGTAACAGCACGGTCTATGCCACCTGTATTACGGTAACGGCACGGTCTATTCCACCTGTATTACGGTAACGGCACGGGCTATGCCACATGTATTACGGTAAGGGCAGGGTCTGCGCCCCCTGTATTACGGTAATGGTGGATTCTGCGTCCCCTGTATTACGGTAACTGTCCGGTCTACGTCCTCTGTATTACAGTAACTGTGGGGTCTGCACCCCCTGTATTACGATAACAATGGGGTCTACGTCCCCTGTATCATGGTAATGGCGGGGTCTGCGTCCCCTGTATTACGGTAACGGCAGGGTCTGCGCCACCTGTATTACGGTAACGTCGGGGTCAGCACCACCTGTATTACGGTAAGGGCGGGGTCTGCGCCACCTGTATTACGGTAAGGGCGGGGTCTGCGCCACCTGTATTACGGTAAGGGCGGGGTCTGCACCACCTGTATTACGGTAAGGGCGGGGTCTGCGCCACCTGTATTACGGTAACGTCGGGGTCAGCGCCACCTGTATTACGGTAACGGCGGGGTCTGCGCCACCTGTATTACGGTAACGGCGGGGTCTGCGCCACCTTGTATTATGGTAACGGCAGGGTCTGCGCCCCCTGTATTACAGTAACGGCAGTGTATGCGCCACCTGTATCACGGTAAGGGCGGGGTCTGCGCCACCTGTATCACGGTAACGGCAGGGTCTGTGCCACCTGTATTACGGTAAAGGCGGGGTCTGCGCCACCTGTATTACGGTAACGGCAGTGTATGCGCCACCTGTATCACGGTAATGGCGGGGTCTGCGTCACCTGTATTACGGTAAAGGCGGGGTTTGCGCCACCTGTATTACGGTAACGGCGGGGTTTGCGCCCCCCTGTATTACGGTAACGGCAGGGTCTGCGCCACCTGTATTACAGTAATGGCGGGGTCTGCTCCAACTGTATTACGGTAAGGGCGGGGTCTGCTCCAACTGTATTACGGTAAGGGCGGGGTCTGCGCCCCCCTGTATTACGGTAACGGCACGGTTTGCGCCACCTGTATTACTGTAACGGCGGGGTCTGCCCCACCTGTATTACGGTAATGGTAGGGTCTGCGCCACCTGTATTACGGTATGGGCGGGGTCTACGCCACCTGTATTACGGCAACGGCGGGGTCTGCGCCACCTGTATTACAGTTACGGCGGGGTCTGCTCCAACTGTATTACGGTAAGGGCGGGATCTGCGCCACCTGTATTACGATAAGGGCAAGGTCTGCGCCACCCGTATTACGTAAGGGCGGGGTCTGCGCCACCCGTATTACGGTAAGGGCGGGGTCTGCGACACCTGTATTACGTAAGGGCGGGGTCTGCGACACCTGTATTTTACGATAAGGGCGGGGTCTGCGCCACCTGTATTACGTAAGGGCGGGGTCTGCGCCACCTGTATTACGGTAACGGCAGGGTCTGCGCCACCTGTATTACAGTAATGGCGGGGTCTGCTCCAACTGTATTACGGTAAAGGCGGGGTCTGCACCACCTGTATTACGATAAGGGCGGGGTCTGCGCCACCTGTATTACGTAAGGGCGGGGTCTGCGCCACCCGTATTACGGTAAGAGCGGGGTTTGCGCCACCTGTATTACGGTAACGGCGGGGTCTGCGCCACCTGTGTTATGGTAACGGCGGGGTCTGCGCCACCTGTATTACGGTAACGGCGGGGTCTGCGCCACCCGTATTACGGTAAGGACGGGGTTTGCGCCACCTGTATTACGGTAACGGCGGGGTCTGCGCCACCTGTATTACGGTAACGGCGGGGTCTGCGCCACCTGTATTACGGTAACGGCGGGGTCTGCGCCACCTGTATTACGGTAACGGCGGGTCTGCGCCACCTGTATTACGGTAACGGCGGGGTCTGCGCCACCTGTATTATGGTAAGGATAGGGTCTGCGCCACCTGTATTACGGTAACGGCGGAGTCTGCGCCACCTGTATTACAGTAACGGCGAGGTCTGCGCCACCTGTATTACGGTAACGGCGGGGTCTGCGCCACCTGTATTACGGTAACGGCGGGGTCTGCGCCACCTGTATTACGGTAAGGGCGGGGTCTGCGCCACCTGTATTACGGTAAGGGCGGGGTCTGCGCCACCTGTATTACGGTAAGGGTGGGGTCTGCGCCACCTGTATTACGGTAAGGGCGGGGTCTGCGCCACCTGTATTACAGTAATAGGACACTAGAGCATACTTGCCTACCTGACCCTCTCCATGAGGGAGAAAATGCTCTGTTCCTGGACTTTCCTGGTAATGTATGATTGCCATCACCTGTGGTGAGCTAGTTAATTGATAAGAAAGGTGTCACCACAGGCGATGGCAATCATACATTACCAGGAAAGTCCAGGAACAGAGCATTTTCTCCCTCATGGAGAGGGTCAGGTAGGCAAGTATGCACTAGAGTGTCAGCCACCTGTACAGGGATAATGCAGCACCAGAGGCTGCTCCAGCTGCACTATAACAAGGCACCAGAGGCTGCTCCCCCTGTAGTACAGAACCTGACACCAGAGCTGCTCAGCCTATAGAATAATAATAATAATATCATTACCTGCTGCCAGACACAGCAATGGCTGCTCTCTGCTCCTGCTGCCTTGTGGGAATGATAGAAGGAAGGCGGAGCTCAGACCAGGGGAAAATGGCCGCCGCTCCTGACGTCACTACACGGCCAGGGAACCTATTGCTGCTGCCGGACTGGTCTACAAGAAAATGGCCGCCGGCCTCCAGCACTGAGGACATGTGGTAATATTCATTAGAAAGGTCGTGGTGTAGTAGGGGAGGGGCCAGTAACCAGTAAGCAGCTTTTGCCAATCATGCCCTACTTCCAGCTCGTGCGTTCCAACTTACTTCCGGACTGTGCGTTCCACATGCAGGAAGTGAGTTTTTATCGACTGCTGCAGCCTCCCAGTGTCCGTAGAGATCAGGTAATGGCGTCTTACTACACAGGGGGAGCAGCCTGTGGTGCCCTGATATTATTACTATACAGGGGGAGCAGCCGGTGGTGTCCTGATATTATTATTATTATTATTATTCATGAGGAGAGCAGCCTGAGGTGTCCTGTTATTATTATAATACTGGAGGAGCAGTCTGTGGTGTCCTGTTTTAATACAGGAGGAGCAGCCTGTGGTGTCTTGTTATTATTATTATACAGGAGGGAGCAGCCTGTGGTGTCCTGTTGTTATTATTATTATTATTATTATACAGGGAGGCAGCCAATGGTGTCCTGTTATTATTATTATACAGGGGGAGCAACCTGTGGTGTCCTATTATTATTATTATTATTATTATTATTATTATTATTATAATACAGGTTGAGCAGCCTGTGGTGTCCTGTTGTTATTATTATTATTATTATTATACAGGGGGAGCAGCCTGTGGTGTACTGTTGTTATTATTATACAGAGGGAGCAGCCTGTTGGTGTCCTGTTATTATTATACAGGAGGGAGCAGCCTGTTGTGTCCTGTTATAATTATTATAAAAAGGGAGCAGCCTGTGTTGTCCTGTTGTTATTATTATTATTATTATTATTATTATTATTATAATACAGGGAGGCAGCCTATGGTGTCCTGTTATTATTATTATTAATATTATTATTATACAGGTTAAGCAGCCTGTGGTGGCCTGTTATTATTATTCAGGGGTAGTAGCCTGTGGTGTCCTGTTATTATTATTATACAGGGGGAGCAGCCTGTGGTGTGATGTTATTGTTGTTATTATTATTATTATTATTATTATTATTATTATAATTATTATAAAGGGGAACCAGCCTGTTGAGTACTATTATTATCAATATTATTATTATTATTATTATTATACAGGGGGAGCATCCTGTGGTGTCCTATTATTATTATTATTATACAGGAGGAACAGCCAGTGGTGTCCTGTTATTATTGTTATTATTAATATTATTATTATACAGGTTGAGCAGCCTGTGGTGGCCTGTTATTATTATTCAGGGGTAGTAGCCTGTGGTGTCCTGTTGTTGTTGTTAGTAGTAGTGTTATTATTATTATTATTATTATTATACAGGGGGAGCAGCCTGTGGTGTCCTTTTATAATAATTATAAAGGGGAACCAGCCTGTTGAGTACTATTATTATCATTATTATTATTATTATACAGGGGGAACAGCCTGTGGTGTGATGTTATTGTTGTTGTTATTATTATTATTATTATTATTATTATAATTATTATAAAGGGGAACCAGCCTGTTGAGTACTATTATTATCAATATTATTATTATTATTATTATACAGGGGGAGCATCCTGTGGTGTCCTATTATTATTATTATTATACAGGAGGAACAGCCAGTGGTGTCCTGTTATTATTGTTATTATTAATATTATTATTATACAGGTTGAGCAGCCTGTGGTGGCCTGTTATTATTATTCAGGGGTAGTAGCCTGTGGTGTCCTGTTGTTGTTGTTAGTAGTAGTGTTATTATTATTATTATTATTATTATACAGGGGGAGCAGCCTGTGGTGTCCTTTTATAATAATTATAAAGGGGAACCAGCCTGTTGAGTACTATTATTATCATTATTATTATTATTATTATACAGGGGGAACAGCCTGTGGTGTCCTTGTAGTATTATTATTATAAAGGGGGAGCATCCTGTGGTGTCCTGTTATTATTATTATTATACAGGAGAAGCAGCCAGTGGTGTCCTGTTATTAATATACAGGGGGAGCAACCTGTGGTGTCCTGTTATTATTATTATTATTATTATTATTATTATTATACAGGTTGAGCAGCCTGTGGTGGCCTGTTATTATTATTCAGGGGTAGTAGCCTGTGGTGTCCTGTTGTTGTTGTTGTTAGTATTATTATTATTATTATTATTATTATTATAATACAGGGGAGCAGCCTGTGGTGTCCTGTTATTATTATTATTATTATTATTATTATTATTATTATTATTATTATACAGGGGGAGCAGCCTGTGGTGTACTGTTGTTATTATTATACAGAGGGAGCAGCCTGTTGGTGTCCTGTTATTATTATACAGGAGGGAGCAGCCTGTTGTGTCCTGTTATAATTATTATAAAAAGGGAGCAGCCTGTGGTGTCCTGTTGTTGTTGTTGTTATTATTATTATTATTATACAGGGAGGCAGCCAATGGTGTCCTGTTGTTATTATTATTATACAGGGGGAGCAACCTGTGGTGTCCTATTATTATTATTATACAGGTTGAGCAGCCTGTGGTGTCCTGTTATTATTATTCAGGGTTAGTAGCCTGTGGTGTCCTGTTGTTGTTGTTGTTGTTGTTGTTGTTATTATTATAATACAGGGGGAGCAGCCTGTGGTGTCCTTGTAGTATTATTATTATTATAAAGGGGGAGCATCCTGTGGTGTCCTGTTATTATTATTATACAGGAGAAGCAGCCAGTGGTGTCCTGTTATTAATATACAGGGGGAGCAATCTGTGGTGTCCTGTTATTAGTGTTATTATTATTATTATTATACAGGTTGAGCAGCCTGTGGTGGCCTGTTATTATTATTCAGGGGTAGTAGCCTGTGGTGTCCTGTTGTTGTTGTTGTTAGTATTATTATTATTATTATTATTATTATTATTATTATAATACAGGGGAGCAGCCTGTGGTGTCCTGTTATTATTATTATTATTATACAGGGGGAGCAGCCTGTGGTGTACTGTTGTTATTATTATACAGAGGGAGCAGCCTGTTGGTGTCCTGTTATTATTATACAGGAGGGAGCAGCCTGTTGTGTCCTGTTATAATTATTATAAAAAGGGAGCAGCCTGTGGTGTCCTGTTGTTGTTGTTGTTATTATTATTATTATTATTATTATTATTATACAGGGAGGAAGCCAATGGTGTCCTGTTATTATTATTATACAGGGGGAGCAACCTGTGGTGTCCTATTATTATTATTATTATTATTATTATTATTATTATACAGGTTGAGCAGCCTGTGGTGTCCTGTTATTATTATTCAGGGTTAGTAGCCTGTGGTGTCCTGTTGTTGTTGTTGTTGTTGTTGTTGTTGTTGTTGTTATTATTATAATACAGGGGGAGCAGCCTGTGGTGTCCTTGTAGTATTATTATTATAAAGGGGGAGCATCCTGTGGTGTCCTGTTATTATTATTATACAGGAGAAGCAGCCAGTGGTGTCCTGTTATTAATATACAGGGGGAGCAACCTGTGGTGTCCTGTTATTATTGTTGTTATTATTATTATTATTATTATTATTATTATTATTATACAGGTTGAGCAGCCTGTGGTGGCCTGTTATTATTATTCAGGGGTAGTAGCCTGTGGTGTCCTGTTGTTGTTGTTGTTGTTGTTGTTGTTGTTGTTAGTATTATTATTATTATTATTATTATTATTATTATTATTATTATAATACAGGGGAGCAGCCTGTGGTGTCCTGTTATTATTATTATTATTATTATTATTATTATTATTATTATTATTATTATACAGGGGGAGCAGCCTGTGGTGTACTGTTGTTATTATTATACAGAGGGAGCAGCCTGTTGGTGTCCTGTTATTATTATACAGGAGGGAGCAGCCTGTTGTGTCCTGTTATAATTATTATAAAAAGGGAGCAGCCTGTGGTGTCCTGTTATTATTATTATTATTATTATTATTATTATTATTATTATTATACAGGGAGGCAGCCAATGGTGTCCTGTTGTTGTTATTATTATTATTATTATTATTAATATTATTATTATACAGGTTGAGCAGCCTGTGGTGGCCTGTTATTATTATTCAGGGGTAGTAGCCTGTGGTGTCCTGTTATTATTATTATACAGGGGGAGCAGCCTGTGGTGTGATGTTATTGTTGTTGTTATTATTATTATTATTATTATTATTATTATTATTATTATTATTATTATAAAGTGGAACCAGCCTGTTGAGTACTATTATTATCAATATTATTATTATTATTATTATTATTATACAGGGGGAGCAGCCTGTGGTGTCCTTGTAGTATTATTATTATTATTATTATTATTATTATTATTATTATAAAGGGGGAGCATCCTGTGGTGTCCTATTATTATTATTATACAGGAGGAGCAGCCAGTGGTGTCCTGTTATTATTGTTATTATTAATATTATTATTATACAGGTTGAGCAGCCTGTGGTGGCCTGTTATTATTATTCAGGGGTAGTAGCCTGTGGTGTCCTGTTGTTGTTGTTAGTAGTAGTTTTATTATTATTATTATTATTATTATTATTATACAGGGGGAGCAGCCTGTGGTGTCCTCTTATAATTATTATAAAGGGGAACCAGCCTGTTGAGTACTATTATTATCATTATTATTATTATTATTATTATTATTATTATACAGGGGGAACAGCCTGTGGTGTCCTTGTAGTATTATTATTATTATAAAGGGGGAGCATCCTGTAGTGTTCTGTTATTATTAATATACAGGAGAAGCAGCCAGTGGTGTCCTGTTATTAATATACAGGGGGAGCAACCTGTGGTGTCCTGTTATTATTGTTATTATTATTATTATTATTATTATTATTATTATTATTATTATACAGGTTGAGCAGCCTGTGGTGGCCTGTTATTATTATTCAGGGGTAGTAGCCTGTGGTGTCCTGTTGTTGTTGTTGTTGTTAGTATTATTATTATTATTATTATTATTATTATAATAATACAGGGGAGCAGCCTGTGGTGTCCTGTTATTATTATTATTATTATTATTATTATTATTATTATTATTATACAGGGGGAGCAGCCTGTGGTGTACTGTTGTTATTATTATACAGAGGGAGCAGCCTGTTGGTGTCCTGTTATTATTATACAGGAGGGAGCAGCCTGTTGTGTCCTGTTATAATTATTATAAAAAGGGAGCAGCCTGTGGTGTCCTGTTGTTGTTATTATTATTATTATTATTATTATTATACAGGGAGGCAGCCAATGGTGTCCTGTTATTATTATTATACAGGGGGAGCAACCTGTGGTGTCCTATCATTATTATTATTATTATTATACAGGTTGAGCAGCCTGTGGTGTCCTGTTATTATTATTCAGGGTTAGTAGCCTGTGGTGTCCTGTTGTTGTTGTTGTTATTATTATAATACAGGGGGAGCAGCCTGTGGTGTCCTTGTATTATTATTATTATTATTATTATTATTATTATACAGGTGGAGCATCCTGTAGTGTTTTGTTGTAGTTATTTTTATTATTATAATACAGTGGGAGCAGCCTGTGGTTTCTTCTTCTTCTTCTTCTTCTTCTTCTTCTTCTATAATAATAAAAATAATAATAATAATATTATTATTATACAGGTGGAGCAGCCTGTAGTGTCCTGTTGTTGTTGTTGTTGTTATTATTATACAGGGGGGGGGCAGCCTGTGGTGTCCTTGTAGTAGTATTATTATTATTATTATTATTATTATTAGTATACAGGGGGAGCAGCCTGTGGTTTCTTCTTCTAATATAATAATAATAATAATATTATTATACAGGTGGATCAGCCTGTAGTGTGTTGTTGTTGTTGTTGTTGTTGTTGTTATTATTATAATAATACAGGGGAGCAGTCTCTGGTGTTCTGTTGTTGTTATTATTAATATTATTATTATTATTATTATTATTATTATTATACAGGAGTGGCAGCCTGTGGTGTCCTGTTATTAATACAGCCTGTGGTGTCCTGTTATTAATACAATACAGGAGGAGCAACCTGTGGAATCCAGTTGTTATTATTTTTATACAGAGGGAGCAGCACCCTGTGGTGTCCTGTAATTATTATTATTATTATTATTATACAGGAGGAGCAGCTTCTGGTGTCCTGTTATTATTATACAGGGTGAGCAGCCTGTGGTGTCCTTTTATTATAATACAGGGGGAGTAGCATGGGGTGTCCTTTTATTATTATTATTATTATTATTATTATTATTATTATTATTATACAGGAGAAGCAACCTGTGGTGTCCTGGTAATAGCCTTTAGTGTCGTTATTATTATTAATTTTATTTTATGTAATTGTAGGGATTGAAAATATAGCTCAAATTCTAGGATATATTAAAGCAGAGACCATAATATCCCTGCCATGTCTAACAGATCATAATTGGAACAGTGTGAAGCAAATGTATATCACACTCCTGGAAGTGTCACTGTGACATCACTTATATCTATAGTACTAATACAGGAACATGACTGGGGAGGTGACGGGATCTGAGAGCGTCACAGTGACATCACTTATATCTATAGTAATAATACAGGGACATGACTGGGGAGGTGAGGGGATCTGGGAGTGTCACAGTGACATCACTTAAAGCTATAGTAATAATACATGAACATGACTGGGAAGGTGAGGGGGATCTGGGAGAGTCACAGTGACATCACTTATATCTATAGTAATAATTCAGGAACATGACTGGGAAGGTGAGGGGGATCTGGGAGAGTCACAGTGACATCACTTATATCTATAGTAATAATTCAGGAACATGACTGGGGAGGTGAGGGGGACCTGGAAGTGTCACAGTGACAAGAGAAAGAAAGTAGACTTCTTTGTGGGCGCATTCTTGTGAAGAAATAATAAGATATTCTCAAAGAATAAAACTTTTATTACAAATCATTAAGAAATTATTCAATCTCCTGAGTACAAATGATGTCTCTTGACGCCTGTCTCCTGCCACCTTTCCCCTGCCTGTCTCCGGCCACCTTTCCCCTGCCTGTCTCCTTTCGCCTTTCCCCTACTTGTCTCCTGCCACCCCCACCCTGCTACCCACCTGCCTGTCTCCGGCCACCTTTCCCCTGCCTGTCTCCTGCCACCTTCCCCCTGCCTGTCTTCTGCCACCTTTCCCTTGCCTGTCTCCTGCTGCCTTTCCCCTGCCTGTCTCCTGACGCTTTTCCCCTACCTGTCTCCTGCCACCCCCACCCTGCTGCCCACCTGCCTGTCTCCGGTCATCTATCCCCTCCCTGTCTCCGGCCACCTTTCCCCTGCCTGTCTCCGGCCACCTTTCCTCTGCCTGTCTCCTGCCACCTTCCCCCTGCCTGTCTCCTGCTGCCTTTCCCTTACCTGTCTCCTGCCACCCCCACACTGCTGCCCACCTGCCTGTCTCCAGCCACCTTTCACCTGCCTGTTTCCTGCAACCTTTCCCCTGCCTGTCTCCGGCCACCTTTCCCCTGCCTGTCTCCGGCCACCTTTCCCCTGCCTGTCTCCGGCCACCTTTCCCCTGCCTGTCTCCTGTCACCTTTCCCCAGCCTGTCGCCTGCAACCTTTTCCCTGCCTGTCGCCTGCTACCTTTCCATTGCTTGTCTCCTGCAGCCTTTCCCCTGCCCGTCTCCTGCAACCTTTCCCCTGCCTGTCTTCTGCCACCTTTCCCGTACCTGTCTTCTGCCGCCTTTCCTGTGCCTGTTTCCTGCCACCTTTCCCCTGCCTGTCTCCTGCCACCTTTCCAGGAGACCCTGTCCTTTCACAACCAGTTCTCACCCTTACACCACTTCATGGCTGCAGCCATACTCGTCTGACAACTCAGGACACATAGAGCACATGCTCCGTACAGGTCGTGCACATGAGCGGTGTACCGAACATCAGCTCATTGTGACTCCACCCACAATAGCGCTACAATCTAGATCAGGCCCACTATGCAGTGCAGCCTTATGGGGCTGGGTCACAGGAACCTCGGAGACACTGACCCTGACTCTATGGCTGTGAGTAAATAGGAGACTTAATGACCACTCTGTTCCATATTTACTATGTTACATGTGCAATATGTTTTATGTATTATATTTATTCCAGGAACTCCAGCTGTGGGGAACGGAGTCTTTATTACACATCACACGTTCTGTATTCTCTCTGATTCACCGAGGTTGGACAAGGATAGGAGTCACAGGACTGAGAGGATAATAAATATCAACCTGGAGATCATCTACCTGCTGACTGGGGAGGTGAGTGGATCTGTGAGCGTCACAGTGACCTTATATCTATAGTAATAATACAGGGACATGACTGGGAAGGTGAGTGGATCTGGGAGCGTCACAGTGACCTTATATCTATAGTAATAATACAGGGACATGACGGGAGGTGAGTGGATCTGGGAGCGTCACAGTGACCTTATATCTATAGTAATAATACAGGGACATGACTGGGGAGGTGAGGGGATCTAGAAGTTTCACAGTGACGTCACTTTTATCTATAATAATAATACAGGGACATGACTAGGGAGATGAGGGAATCGGAGCGTCATAGTGAGGTCACTTATATCTATATTAATAATACAGTGATGTGACTGGGGAGGTGAGGAGGGCTTAGAGCGTCACAGTGACATCACTTATATCTATAGTAATAATACAGGGACATTACTGGGGAGGTGAAGGGAACTTGGGGCTTCATAGTGACGTAACTCATATCTATAGTAATAATACAGGAACATGACGGGAGATGAGGGAATCGGAGCGTCATAGTGAGGTCACTTATATCTATATTAATAATACAGTGATGTGACTGGGGAGGTGAGGGGATCTGGGAGCGTCACAGTGAAATCACTTATATCTATAGTAATAATAAATGGACATGACTGGTGAGGTGAGTGGATCTGGGAGCGTCACAGTGACCTTATATCTATAGTAATAATACAGGGACATGACTGGGGAGGTGATAGGATCTGGGAGCATCACTATGACCTTATAGCTATAGTAATAATACCGGGACATGACTAGGGAGGTGAGGGGATCTGGGAGCATCACTGTGACCTCACTTTTATCTATAGTAATAAAACAGGGACATGACTGGAGAGGTGAGGGGAACTTGGAGCATCACTGTGGCATCACTTATATCTAAATTAATAATACAAGGAAATGACTGGGGAGGTGTCTGGATCTTGGAGCTATACCAGTGGTTCCCAAACTTTTTTGAATCCTGGCGCCCTAGAGTATCAGAATTTTTTTCACGGCTCCCCTAGGCCAATAATTTCTTATTGAGAAATTTAGAAAGAAATATTAAATTAAGTAGACTGTGTTTATAGGTCATCCTTAGGCTCAATTTTGTGGTGAGGGACAAGATTTGCTTCTGTTTGTCCCCATATTTTATGACTGACAGCCACCAGCACTGGTTTTGCCTTTTATATTGACCATAAATAATTTGAATTGGTCCTGGACCACCAACCCAGGGCACCCCTGCAAGTGTCCTGAGGCACCCCAGGGAGCCACGGCACACAGTTTGGGAACCACTGAGCTATACATTGAAATTACTTTTATCTATAGTCATAATACAGGGATAGGACTGGGGAGGTGAGGGAATCGGAGCGTCATAGTGAGGTCACTTATATCTATAGTAACAATACAGGGATGTCACTGGGGAGGTGAGGGGTTCTTAGAGCATCACAGTGACATCACTTAGATCTATAGTAATAATACAGGGACATGACTGGGGAGGTGATGGGATCTTGGAGCTTCATAGTGACGTCACTCATCTATAGTAATAATACAGGGGCATTACTGGGGAGGTGACGGGATCTGGGAGTGTCACAGTAAAATCACTTAAATCTATAGTAATAATTCAGGGACATGACTGGGGAGGTATGTGGATCTGGGAGCGGAACAGTGATGTCACTTATATCTGTAGTAATAATACAGGGACATAACTGGGGAGGCGAGGGGATCTTGGAGTGTCACAGCGGCATCACTTATATCTATAGTAACAATACAAGGACATGACTGGGGATGTAAGGGGATCTAGGAGTGTCATAGTGATGTCACTTTTGTCTATAGTAATAATACAGGGACATAACTCGGGAGGTGTGAGGATCTGGGAGTGTCACAGTGACATCACTTATATCTATAGTAATAATACAAGGACATGACTGGGGATGTAAGGGGATCTAGGAGTGTCATAGTGATGTCACTTTTGTCTATAGTAATAATACAGGGACGTGACTGGGGAGGTGAGGGGATCTGGGAGTGTCACACTGTCGTTTACTTATATCTTTAGTAATAATACAGGGACATGAGTGGGGGGGTGAGGGGGATCTGGGACCGTCACAGTGACGTCACTTTTATCTATAGTAATAATACAGGGACATGACTGGGGAGATGAGGGAATCGGAGCGTCATAGTGAGGTCACTTATATCTATATTAATAATACAGTGATGTGACTGGGGGAGGTGAGGGGGTCTTAGAGCATCACATTGACATCACTTATATATATATAGTAATAATACAGGGACATTACTGGGGAGGTGAAGGGATCTTGGAGCTTCATAGTGACGTAACTCATATCTATAGTAATAGTACAGGAACATGACGGGAGGTGAGGGGATCTGGGAATGTCACAGTGACGTCACTTGTATCTATAGTAATAATACAGGGACATGACTGGGAAGGTGAGGGGATCTGGGAGCTTCACAGTGACGTCACTTGTATCTATAGTAATAATACAGGTGTCACAACTGAGGGTTTAGGCTGACAGGAGGAAGCCTCAGTTGTAGGGGCTGAGATGAAGTTAAACCTAGGAGGTTTAATCAGACCCCTGGACATGTAAGTGAGGATTGATTACCCGAAGGTGTGACCATGACAACCAGTTTAATATTCAAAATAAAGTTTATTTAACAGACTCCGTGAAATGACAAGCAGCATTCAAAGTAAATCAAAGACAGTGGCAAATAACACAGTTCCTGGATCACATAACCATAGGAGGTATCTCAGAGCACTGGTAGGTATAGAACAGATGTAAAAGTCCTGTAATGGAATCACCTTACCAGGCCTGGTTGTAGTAGTGGAAATAGCCGAGGAACATGCCAGTAGTTGTAACAGGTGAATCTGTAATTTGAGTATGCTGCTGTATCAGCTGGATGGAACCAGCCAGGTGGTAAGACACGGAGTGGATACTAAGTGGAATCAGCCGGGTGATGAAACACAGAGTGGATGCTGAATGGAATCAGCCAGGTGATAAAACACAGAGTGGATGATGTGAGATGCTAGGGAGCGTAGAAACTGAATAGCTGATAAATGATTACCGGTGGTAGTGGACACTGCTGGTAAGATAGGATCCGCTGGATCTGCACCAGTGTTTAGTAGAAGCTGAAATCTGTTGAAAGCTGACTGCTGGAAGCAGATAGTAGATAGCTGGAAACTGGACAGCCACGGAGGACTGTAGAGTCAGGCTGCACCGCAGGATGGAAAGCAGGTGCGGGTCTCTTTGTGGATGCTGGAGACAGGAACTGGAACCTGGAGAAACAAGCCACAGGAGAGAGAGACTGGAACAAGGTATGACTTTCAAAGCACTGACATCTATCTGGCTCAGACACTGGATACTTATACCTGCTGCTATGCAGGCATTGGCTGAGCAATTATGCAGATTCCAGAGACGGTGGATTGGAGGAATTGGAGCATGTGATCAAATCCAACATGGCTGCGCCCATGCTGGAACCTGGAGGGAAAACTGGTTTGAAATGAAATGTGCAAACATAGTGATAATGGCGGCGCCGGCCGCTGAGGACAGTAGACGCCAGATGACAGTTACATGCCGAGACACTTGGAGGGCAGCAGAGGCCGCGGCAGGCATGATACACGATTCTGAGAACCTGCAGCAATAACACAGTAACGGCGGCGGAGGCCGCGGAGGACGGGACACGCCATTTTGGATTCAAACATGGCTCCGCTGTGGTAGTGTCTCAGAATGACAGAAGGGATGTGCAGAGTGTTGACACAGATGAGATCCGGACTTGGAACGCTGGGCCAGTCTCAGAAGACACCTAAACGGCAGGTAATGGCGTCCAGATACCCGGATCGCGACAACAGGGACATGACTGGGCAGTTGAGGGGATCTGGGAGCGTCACATCTGGGAGTGTTTATATTGATAATTGATGTCTCCACCATTACACAGGATTATAATATAGTGAAGAAGACGTCTAATGAGTGTGAGAAACCCATCAGCCATCCCTGTGTATCAGGAGGACTGAGTAGAACCCAGAGCCCCATCACGGTGCCTCCACCTCATTCACTGACACATGAGAGACACAATGACCAGAAGATCCTGGAACTCACCAACAAGATCATTCAACTGCTGACTGGAGAGGTGATTGCTGGGAATGGGGCATTATACAGTAACACCAGGGGATGTGTCTGGGTGATGACTGGAGAGGTGACTGCTGGGAATGGGACATTATACAGTAACACCAGGGGATGTGTTTGGGTGATGACTGGAGAGGTGACTGCTGGGAATGGGACATTATACAGTAACACCAGGGGATGTGTCTGGGTGATGACTGGAGAGGTGACTGCTGGGAATGGGACATTATACAGTAACACCAGGGGATGTGTCTGGGTGATGACTGGAGAGGTGACTGCTGGGAATGGGACATTATACAGTAACACCAGGGGATGTGTCTGGGTGATGACTGGAGAGGTGACTGCTGGGAATGGGACATTATACAGTAACACCAGGGGACGTGTCTGGGTGATGACTGGAGAGGTGACTGCTGGGAATGGGGCATTATACAGTAACACCAGGGGACGTGTCTGGGTGATGACTGGAGAGGTGACTGCTGGGAATGGGACATTATACAGTAACACCAGGGGATGTGTTTGGGTGATGACTGGAGAGGTGACTGCTGGGAATGGGACATTATACAGTAACACCGGGGGATGTGTCGTTTTGATGACTGGAGAGGTGACTGCTGGGAATGGGGCATTATACAGTAACACCAGGGGATGTGTCTGGGTGATGACTGGAGAGGTGACTGCTGGGAATGGGACATTATACAGTAACACCAGGGGATGTGTCTGGGTGATGACTGGAGAGGTTATTGCTGGGAATGGGGCATTATACGGTAACACCAGGGGATGTGTCTGGGTTGTGACTGGAGAGGTGACTGCTGGGAATGGGACATTATACAGTAACACCAGGGAACCTGTCTGGGGGATGACTGGAGAGGTGACTGCTGGAAATGGAACATTATACAGTAACACTGGGGGATGTGCCTGGGTGATGACTGGAGAGGTGATTGCTGGGAATGGGACATTATACAGTAACACCGGGGGGCGTGTCTGGGTGATGACTGGAGAGGTGAATGCTGGAAATGTGACATTATACAGTAACACCGGGGGACGTGTCTGGGTGATGACTGGAGAGGTGACTGCTAGGAATGGGGTATTATACAGTAACCAGGGAATGTGTCTGGGGGGTGACTGGAGAGGTGACTGCTGGGAATGGGGTATTATACAGTAACACCAGGGGACGTGTCTGGGTGATGACTGGAGAGGTGACTGCTGGGAATGGGACATTAAACAGTAACACCGGGGGATGTGTCTGGGTGATGACTGGAGAGGTGACTGCTGGGAATGGGGCATTATACAGTAACACCAGGGGATGTGTCTGGGTGATGACTGGAGAGGTGACTGCTGGAAATGTGACATTATACAGTAACACCAGGGGATGTGTCTGGGTGATGATTGGAGAGGTGACTGCTGGGAATGGGACATTATACAGTAACACCAGGGGCTGTGTCTAGGTGATGACTGGAGGGGTGACTGCTGGGAATGGGGCATTATACAGTAACACCAGGGGATGTGTCTGGGTGATGACTGTATCACTGTGTGTCAGGTTCCTATAAGGTGTCAGGATGTCACTGTTTATGTCTCCATGCAGGTGGGGGAGTATATAGAGGAATACAGGGGTCTGTACAAGGACGTGATGATGGAGAATCACCGACCCCTCACATCACTGGGTAAGAGGAGACTGTCATGTATTGTACAGGGGAGAGCAGGTATGGGGTCCCCTATATACACACATCATCTGATAATCACATATATACACTGTACTCAGTCACTGTGTGTCTCCTACAGATGGGCCCAGTAACAGAGATACCCCAGAGAGATGTCCCCGTCCTCTGTATTCCCAGGATTGTACAGAGGAGAATCACAGGACCCCACAGGAGGATCAGGTAGGTGGGATTTAGGGTCTCATCCAGTATACCAAAGTGACTGTCACTATATGATGTGTAGAGGAGCTGTGTGTCTCAATATATTTGTATTGTTTAATCTATTACTGAAATCAACAATTATTTCAGTCTTCTTTTATTGATGTAAAACAAAATAAGACAGCGCTAACTGAAGATGGATTGTGGATAATACAGTACTAATTTATTAAAATGACAATATTCAACTAAACATTTTTAAAAAATTCATAAAATCTAATTCACTGCACTTTTATATTGTGGTCACCATACGTGTACTTATTGATCATTTGTTGTTATGTCCAAAGTCCCCGTGAAGTCCGCTCATTTAATGTCCCATATCCTGGGGTTGTGGCACAATCCCTGGGCCGATAGTACGCTGGAGGAATGTCTTATCCCAATTCTTAAACAAGGCAAAAGGGAAGTGTCCTCACCAGTATTGCGTGTTGGTAATTCTCTTCGGTCCTTATTGTTGGATAGGGTGTAAAAACTTGCGTTATTCAGCGGATTCCACAGAGGTCCAGACAGTGTTGGGTGATCAGGGTAGGTGACACAGGTTACACCAAATGATCAATAAGTACACGTATGGTGACCACAATATAAAAGTGCAGTGAATTAGATTTTATGAATTTTTTAAAAATGTTTAGTTGAATATTGTCATTTTAATAAATTAGTACTGTATTATCCACAATCCATCTTCAGTTAGCGCTGTCTTATTTTGTTTTATTTCTGTTTTGCATGATATAGTGGGCGTGACTAGCCCACTCAGACAGCTGCTTATTATTATTTTTTATCACTATACTATTTGGAAACACAGCTCGAGCGCCCCTTCCAATTTGATTGGTTCTACATTCTTTTATTGATGGTTTACATAGGGTGAAGCCCAAATAAATAATGTTAAAGTCAAAGATACGGAGGGAGAAGAAGAGACGTATGTGACTGATATAAAGGCAGAAGATATAGAGGGAGAAGAAGAGACGTATGTGACTGATATGAAGGCAGAAGATATAGAGGGAGAAGAAGAGATGTATGTGACTGATATGAAGGCAGAAGATATAGAGGGAGAAGAAGAGACATATGTGACTGATATAAAGGCAGAAGATATAGAGAGAGAAGAAGAGACGTATGTGACTGATATAAAGGCAGAAGATATAGAGGGAGAAGAAGAGACGTATGTGACTAATATAAAGACAGAAGATATAGAGGGAGAAGAAGAGACGTATGTGAGGGGTGATCAGCAGTGTAAGGAGGAGGAGATCCCTACAGATATCAGCACAGGTGAGTAATAAACACTTATTATAGAAAAGAGTCACATATTCTCCTTTCTCAGTCACTACAGCAATCTCTTATCCTACACCCTCCTCTGTCAGAACAAATTAGGGAACTGTATTTGCCTAGTAGTGGAGTCAGGAGCCATCAGCCCCTATTATACTCCTGCTCTCTCCCTCACATCATGTCACTGTGTGTTACCAGCCCAGAGATCTGATCAGTCTCCTCCCCACACTCTCTGGTATATCTCATACATCAGGAGCCATCAGCCCCTATTATACTCCAGCTCTCTCCCTCACATCATGTCACTGTGTGTTACCAGAACAGAGATCTGACCAGTCACCTCTCCACACTCTCCGGTGTATCTCATACATCAGGAGCCATAAGCCCCTATTATACTCCTGCTCTCTCCCTCACATCATGTCACTGTGTGTTACCAGCCCAGAGATCTGATCAGTCTCCTCCCCACACTCTCTGGTATATCTCATACATCAGGAGACATCAGCCCCTATTATACTCCTGCTCTCCTCACATCATGTCACTGTGTGTTACCAGCCCAGAGACCTGACCAGTCTCCTCCCCACACTCTCTGGTGTATCTCAAACATTAGGAGCCATAAGCCCCTATTATACTCCTGCTCTCTCCCTCACATCATGTCACTGTGTGTTACCAGCCCAGAGATCTGATCAGTCTCCTCCCCACACTCTCTGGTATATCTCATACATCAGGAGACATCAGCCCCTATTATACTCCTGCTCTCCTCACATCATGTCACTGTGTGTTACCAGCCCAGAGACCTGACCAGTCTCCTCCCCACACTCTCTGGTGTATCTCAAACATTAGGAGCCATCAGCCCCTATTATACTCCTGCTCTCCGCTCACATCATGTCACTGTGTGTTACCAGCCCAGAGATCTGACCAGTCTTCTCCCCACACTCTCTGGTGTATCTCATACATCAGGAGACATCAGCCCCTATTATACTCCTGCTCTCCTCCTCACATCATGTCACTGTGTGTTACCAGCCCAGAGATCTGACCAGTCTCCTCCCCACAATCTCTGGTGTATCTCATACATCAGGAGCTATCAGCCCCTATTATACTCCTGCTCTCCTCGTCACATCATGTCACTGTGTGTTACCAGCCCAAAGATCTGACCAGTCTCCTCCCCACACTCTCTGGTGTATCTCATACATCAGGAGCCATCAGCCCCTATTATACTCCTGCTCTCCCCCTCACATCATGTCACTGTGTGTTACCAGCCCAGAGATCTGACCAGTCTCCTCCCCACACTCTCCGGTGTATCTCATACATCAGGAGCCATAAGCCCCTATTATACTCCTGCTCTCTCCCTCACATCATGTCACTGTGTGTTACCAGCCCAGAGATCTGACCAGTCTCCTCCCCACACTCTTTGTTGTATCTCATTCATCAGGAGCCATCAGCCCCTATTAAACTCTTGCTCTCCCCCTCACATCATGTCACTGTGTGTTACCAGCCCAGAGATCTGACCAGTCTCCTCCCCACACTCTCTGGTGTATCTCATACATCAGGAGACATCAGCCCCTATTATACTCCTGCTCTCCCCTCACGTCATGTCACTGTGTGTTACCAGCCCAGAGATCTGACCAGTCTCCTCCCCACACTCTCTGGTGAATCTCATACATCAGGTGCCATCAGCCCCTATTATACTCCTGCTCTTCCTCCTCAGATCATGTCACTGTGTGTTACCAGCCCAGAGATCTGACAAGTCTCCTCCCCACACTCTCTGGTGTATCTCATACATCAGGAGACAGCAGCCTCTATTATACTCCTGCTCTCCCCCTCACATCATGTCACTGTGTGTTACCAGCCCAGATATCTGACCAGTCTCCTCCCCACACTCTCTGGTGTATCTCATACATCAGGAGACATCAGCCTCTATTATACTCCTGCTCTCCCCCTCACATCATGTCACTGTGTGTTACCAGCCCAGAGATCTGACCAGTCTCCTCCTCACACTATCTGGTGTATCTCATACATCAGGAGCCATCAGCCCCTATTATACTGCTGCTCTACCCCTCACATCATGTCACTGTGTTACCAGCTCAGAGATCTGACCTGTCTCATCCCCAAACTCTCTGGTGTATCTCATACATCAGGGGCCATCAGCCCCTATTATACTCCTGCTCTCCCCCTCCCATCATGTCACTGTGTGTTACCAGCCCAGAGATCTGACCAGTCTCCTCCCCACACTCTCTCTGGTGTATCTCCTACATCAGGAGCCATCAACCCCTATTATACTCCTGCTCTTCCCCCACATCATGTCACTGCGTGTTACCAGCCCAGAGATCTGACCAGTCTCCTCCCCACACTCTCTGGTGTATCTCCTACATCAGGAGCTATCAACCCCTATTATACTCCTGCTCTACCCCTCACATCATGTCACTATGTGTTACCAACCCAGATATCTGACCAACCTCCTCCCCACAATCTCTGGTGTATCTCATACATCAGCAGCCATCAGCCACTATTATACTCCTGCTCTCCACTCACATCATGTCATGGTGTGTTACCAACCCAGAGATCTGACCAGTCTCCTCCCCACACTCTCTGGTGTGTCTCATACATCAGGAGCCATCATCCCCTATTATACTCCTGCTCTACCCCTCACATCATGTCACTGTGTGTTACCAGCTCAGAGATCTGACCAGTCTCATCCCCAAACTCTCTGGTGTATCTCATACATCAGGAGCCATCAGCCCCTATTATACTTCTACTCTCCGCCTCACATCATGTGACTGTGTGTTACCAGCCCAGAGATCTGACCAGTCCCCCCCACCCCCACCCCCCCACACTCTCTGGTGTATCTCATACATCAGGTGCCATCAGCCCCTATTATACTCCTACTCTCCTCCTCACATCATGTCACTGTGTGTTACCAGCCCAGAGATCTGACCAGTCTCCTCCCCACACTCTCTGGTGTATCTCATACATCAGGAGCCATCAGCCCCTATTATACTCCTGCTCTCCTCCTCACATCATGTCATTGTGTGTTACCAGCCCAGAGATCTGACCAGTCTCCTCCCCATACTCTCTGGTGTATCTCATACATCAGGAGCCATCAGCCCCTATTATACTCCTGCTCTCCCCCTCACATCATGTCACTGTGTGTTACCAGCCCAGAGATCTGACCAGTCTCCTTCCCACACTCTCTGGTGTATCTCATACATCAGGAGCCATCAGCCCCTATTATACTCCTGCTCTCCTCCTCACATCATGTCACTGTGTGTTACCAGCCCAGAGATCTGACCAGTCTCACCCCAACACTCTCTGGTGTATCTCATACATCAGGAGACATCAGCCCCTATTATACTCCTGCTCTCCCCTCACATCATGTCACTGTGTGTTACCAGCCCAGAGATCTGACCAGTCTCCTCCCTACACTCTCTGGTGTATCTCATACATCAGGAGCCATCAGCCCCTATTATACTCCTGCTCTCCCCCTCACATCATGTCACTGTGTGTTACCAGCCCAGAGATCTGACCAGTCTCCTCCCCACACTCTCTGGTGTATCTCATACATCAGGAGCCATCAGCCCCTATTATACTCCTGCTCTCCCCCTCACATCATGTCACTGTGTGTTACCAGCCCAGAGATCTGACCAGTCTCCTTCCCACACTCTCTGGTGTATCTCATACATCAGGAGCCATCAGCCCCTATTATACTCCTGCTCTCCTCCTCACATCATGTCACTGTGTGTTACCAGCCCAGAGATCTGACCAGTCTCACCCCAACACTCTCTGGTGTATCTCATACATAGCACAGGAAATAAAGATAAAATTATACATAAGAAGAGCAAATAATTCTGGCCCAAAAACAGATCCTTGTTCAGTAACTTAGTCCCAGTTGGCACATGTTACAGTAGGAAACAAACTCTGAGTGTCTATAACAGTCTTACTCTTTTATCATATTACTTCGAGACGAAAGACAACTCCCGGTTTAGGTAAAGTGTCATGAAGGATTGTCAACAGGAATGTCCACTTTGTCTAACATCCTAGGGGATACTGGGATGGTATTAGTTCTATGGGGTATAGATCGGGTCTATTGGAGCCTGGCACTTTAAGAACTCATTAGTGTGTGCTGGCTCCTCCCCTCCTACCAGACTCCATTTAGAAAAATGTGCCCAAGGAGCCTGGTGCATTCTCTGGCGCTCCAGAGAGTTTTCTTCAGAATGTATTTTAGTTTGCTGTTTTCAGACAGGACGGGTTGGCACCAGTCTGCCTGCATCGTGAGACTTAGCGGGGGACCGGTACCAACCTATTGATGGGTTTATGGTCCAGATTCCTGCTGACAGGACATAGCTCCTAAAGGGGGTTGTTTCGCTTTCCCACAGCGGTGTGCGCTCTTCCCCACAGCATGCCGCCACCCCTAATTGAGTAGTGAGTACAAAACCGGGGTCCCGGTTAGTGGGTCCCCGGTTCAGAGGGCGGTGTTAGGGCAGCGGGCACAGTGCTGCTGCTGTTCCTCTATGCAAGCCCACACTGGCACTGACGCTGAAAAGGGGTTTTAACCCCATTTTCTTTCAAAATATTACCCTGCCAGTATAAACTATTCCGGGAACACTGCGTGCCCTTAAGCGGGCGGGGAATTTCCGGAGAGCGGGACCAGCGGATCAGTGCGCCATTTCCTACCCAAGCAAGCGCTGCTCCTCCTAGTGACCCTCAGAAGCACCTTGTTTGGTACACGGGGGTTTGTGGTAGGGTGGAGCGATATACTGTATGTGTATATAATAATCTAGGTCCCTTATCTAAGGTTCCTAGTTACTGGCCGGCACAGCACTGCTTTGGCTGTAGAGGCAAGGTGTGCTGGTTTATCTCTCTCATTCCTAGCAGGCTCTCTGGGTTACTGTGTTATGTAACCTGTTCCTGTGTGTGTATTATGCTGTACAGTATGTCAGGTAAGAAGGTCATATGCCAGTCCTGCAGCACAAGGTTTTCCCCTTCCTCGGGGGGATCTCTGTTGTGTGCACAGTGCAGCCCTCCTTCACAAGGAAGCAGCACTTAGGAGCCAGCGTGGCTGGACTCAATAAAAGGAATGATTACAGACACAGTGATCGCGCTGATCCAAAAAAAAAGTGGGTCCCAGGGACCCCTCACTTTTAAAAAGTGGGGTCCTACCGGTCTTTTCCTGGGTCCCATCGGAATCAAGGTTCTTATTAATCTTAATCTTGTTTGGACAGTACAAAAGTATTGAAAGGTGGGGGGATGGGGTGACAATGCTGCTGGGCTGTGTATAATGCAGGACACCCTGCACCAGAGCTGTAACTAGACATTTTGGTGCCCTTAGGCAAAAAGTGAATTGGTGCTCCACCTTACCAGATAGCGAAGTATAGGGAATGCGCGCCGAAGGCGCGCCCCAAAATTTGAGGGGTGTGGCTTCATGGGGAAGGGGCGTGACCACATAATAGTGCCAATTCACATTACATCACACAGTAGTGCCGCTTATACAGATTGCACCAGGTAGAACCTCCTATACACACTGCGCCAGGTAGAGCACGTTATACATATTGCACCAGGTAGAGCACATTATACATATTGCACCAGGTTACAGCACGTTATACACTTTGCTCCAGGTACAGCTCGCTATACACTTTGCTCCAAGTAGAGCACATTATACACATTGCGCCAGGTAGAACATGTTATGTACATTGCACCAGGTAGAGCACTTTATACACATTGCGCCAGGCAGAGCACGTTATACACATTACGCCAGGTATAGCACTTTATACACATTGCGCCAGTTAGAGCGCATTATTATACACATTGCGCCCAGTAGAGCTCGTTATACACAATGCGCCCGGTAGAGCACGTTATATACATTGCACCAGGTAAAGCAAATATAAACATTGCAGCAGGTAGAGCACGTTATACACAATGCGCCCGGTAGCGCACTTTACACACATTGCAGCAGGCAGAGCACGTTACACACAATGCGACAGAGCACGTTACACACATTCCGCCAGGCAGAGCACGTTATACACATTGCACCAGGTACAGCACGTTATACACATTGCACCAGGTGACCACTTAGACACATTGTAGCCACCATCTCGGAGCCCCAGTTGTCGTCCCCAGACACAGTGATCACAGGTGTCAGTGGAGGGGTGTCAGATGGGTGTGTGTATAATGGGCAGTGTGAACACGTTGTGGGGAGTGCGTATGATTGGCACTGTGTGAGTGTGTAATGGGCAATGTGTGGGTATTGGGGGTGTGTGTAATGGGCAATGTGTGGGTATTGGGGAGGGGTGTAATGGGCAATGTGTGGATATTGGGTGTGTGTATGATGGGCACTGTGTGGTTGGTGGGGTTCATGTGATGGCACTGTGTGGCTTTGGAGGGTGTATGGAGGGTGTGGGTATATGGGGGTGGGGTAACTATGCTGGTCAATGTGTACATTTGTGTTGGTGTATGCTGGGCACTGCCCTCACCCCCAGTGTTTTAATCGTTAGCTGTTGCCATCCCTCTCAAACCCCTCCAGTAGCCGGGCTTCCGGGAGGACTCTTAGACGGGGAGGAGGAGCTGTTGGTGCCTTTCACTCCCGAATGCAGCTGCGGCACCCGGCGTACTCAGAAGGCGGACCGAACTGCGGCGTTAACAGGCTTTCTCGGCGGCCACCTGTCTCCTCCCCATCCCGGCGCTGCTTTGTTGGTGAAACCTCAGTCAGTTTTTCTGGTTCCTGGCCCTACCCAAATGAGCTTACAATCTAAGAGGTGTTGGGACACTTGAGACATAAAATTGCAGAATAACCATTATAGCTGGTAGAGGTTTCAGGTATTGTAAGGTAGTGGTATTGGCGGGGTGGTCTTCTGTATGCCGACTGACGGGATCCCGGCGCACAGGATACCGGCGCCGGCATACCGACACTTATTCTCCCTCGTGGGGGTCCACGACCCCCCTGGAGGGAGAATAAAATAGTGTGGCGCGCGTCACCGTGCCCGTAGAGTGGCGAGCGCAGCGAGCCCTGCAAGGGGCTCATTTGCGCTCGCCACACTGTCGGTAAGCCGGTGGTCGGGCTCCTGACGCCAGTATGCTGGTCACCGGGAGCCCGACCGGCGGCATATCGTAGTGAACCCCATTGGCAACTGGTATTCCAGTACAACTACTGCTGGTGCGATGTCTGATATCTGAGGCACTGCTTTTTCCTGATTGTAGGTTGACCCTCACAAAATGGCTGCCCCCTCTGTGTGAAAGCTACGTCTCCATGATGCCGCCTTCTGTTATTCATGTCACCCCAGCTGTGTATGGTATAGATCAGAGATGAACCACCTGCAGCATACCTCCCAACAGGGCTTAATGTAGGCAGAGAGAGGAGGGCAATGGTAAATGGGGTACAGGGTGCTTTTAGGGAATGTAATGGTGCAGTGGTCAGGGGCGCTACTTGCTTGCCTGTATGCTATTGTCCCTGTTTTACCTCATAAAAACTTGAGAGGTGTGCTGTAGGTGTCTGGTTGTTGAACTACAAGTTCCAGCATGGAGAGCAGGCTGCTGCAGCTGGGACGCTATAGGTTAGCGGTCTGGTTAGATGGGTCTAACACTAAGCCTGGTGGTGTTACAGTTTCTCAGCGTTTGCACAATATGCATGTGTAAAGATGAGCATATGAAGCACAGAATAATAAGGGCCGCAGTACGTTGCGCTGATAAACAAATGAACTTGCATGTCAAACTCTTCATCTTAATTACCTGGCCGCAGTTAACAGGCTTTCTGCTAGGGTCTCCTGCCCTGTGCTGCCACGTCGTCATGGTAACCGGGAGACAAGTGCTAGCGGAGTAACCTGAGCGCAGCTGATACTCCGGTTCGGGTCTTTTGCTGTGCAGTGGTTATAGGCTCTGTGCACGGCAGGGGATCCGGTGCTGGTTTTTGTGCTCACAGTCTGTGAGGTCTGAGTGGGGCGTGGACAGCACCTGCTTTATAAGGCCTCTTCTCAGATTAAGCAGATGCTGCTGAATCTTTGTTGGTTAGTCAGTTCCTGAAAGTTAGCCAGTACTGTGTAGCTTTGTATTTGTTGTTGCTTACTGCAAATAGGCCTGGGGATTTGGTACTACACTCTGCCAATCCAGACCTAGCAGTAAGACTGGAGTCAGTCGTTTAGCCTGCTGAGGTTCTTTTGCTATTCTGTGAACCCAGCAGTTTTGTGGCTGTACTTTCAGACCTGCCTGCTTAATCCTCTCTCACTGTGCAGGGCGTCCATGTGTCCGTTTAGTGGCAGTAAGCTGAACCTGTGCCCTGCAAGTGAGAATTAGGATTGTGGAGACTCTCCTTGTGTCTATTATTCCATCTCTGACCAAGGAGTTTACTGCCACACCCGTTGGTAACCCTTTAGGGTTTTGCTGTTGCCCTTAGCAACAGCATTTCGGGTTCTCTACGTATTAAAACACAACATCTTGCTTTTTCCATCTGAGCATTTCTAATACTAGGGAGACACCCAGTTTCTTAGCTTCTGGGCTTCTCTGTTCACTTTGTGTTGGTTTTGTTACCCTATCACCTTCTGTGTACGTAATGTCATATTTCCCAGTCTGTCTGTGAGTTCATTTGTTTTGCATCCCTCTCTGTTCAGACACCAGTACATTCCTGCAGGCACTGGTGTGCATAACAGTTCAAATACCAGTACATTCCTGCAGGCACTGGTGTGCATAACACTTTCTCGGCGGCCACCTGTCTCCTCCCCATCCCGGCGCTCCTATTCACTTCTACCCCTCACCGCCGCGGCCACTCAGAACTCAGCGCTGCGGATGCCGCGCCTAGCCTTGAAATTCACCGGCGCATGCCCCCGCATCCTGAGTGGCCGCGGTGGTGAGGGGGAGAAGTGAATAGCAGCGCCGGGTTGAGGAGGAGACAGGTGGCCGCCGAGAAATCCTGTCAACGCCGCAGTTCGTCCCGCCTTCTGAGTACGCCGGGTGCCGCAGCTGCATACGGAAGTGATAGGCACCAACAGCTCCTCCTCCCCATCTAACAGTCCTCCCGGAAGCCCGGCTATTGGAGGGGTTTGAGAGGGAGATTATTGCGATTGGCCGTGACTTCAAAGAAGCCACAAGATTGGCAGCGGGACCCGGCAGAGAGATCAAAGGAGCTACAAGACTGCCTACAACGGAGCGCGTCCCCAGGGACGCACTCATTTTGTAAAAGCGAGTCCCCGATCCTCATTATGGGGTAAAATACGCGCTATAGCGCGTTTTTGCGATCACTGCAGACATATCCTCTGAACTGGCTACTGCCAGGCAGGAGAGGCAGGATTTTAAAATAAGTCTTTGGCTGATTTTATGATTATGATTTCATACCGTAGACCATCCTCTCAGCCCCCTATACTTATTTCCCAAAAAGGAACACTACCCCAAGTTCTCCAGTCTGTGTGTGATGTCAAGATGCCAGATCTGGAAGAGGGGGAGGTGAATGTAAATATGGGGGACACTAATGTCTCAGGGAGTGGAAGCTCTTATCTACTCTATTTGAGATGTCCTGAATATCCCTGATAAGGAGACAGACACAGTAAAAGTATTGTGTTTTTTTATTGTTATTCAGAATCTACTGCTACTTTCCTATCTCAAAGAAATTAAACACTCTTTAGAGTAATGTTGGTTAATCCTGACAAGAAATTTCAGATCCCTATGAGGTTGCTGTCATCCTTTCTTTTTCCCCCTGAGGGTGGGAAGGTGTGGGTAAATCCACCTGCAGTGGATACTTCAATGTCCTGACTGTCACGTAAACTTCTTGCTGCCAGTACCGGGAGCTATTTCTTTAACAGACCCTGCTGATCATAACATTGGGACTACTCTCAAATCCATTTATACAGCAGTGGAAGTTGCTCAGAGACCCACAATTGCATATGGATTTATTACAGGGGCCATTATTAAATGGATGGGTAATATACTGAAAGGTTTTGACACGACTCAGGTTGAGCTTCTCACACTCCTGTGACATGTACATGATTCTGCAGTGGGTAGCAATCTAGGAAATAGCCCTGATCAATTCTCACTCACAAGTCATCTCTTTATTCCGTGTTCTTCAGCATCATTTACAAATCACAAGTCATCTCATTCAGTATTCTTCAGCATCATTAATAAATCACAAGTCACTTCATTCAGTGTCCTTCAGCATCATTTAGAAGTCACTAACCTTTTGTCTTTCAGAATTCACTCGGACGTCTCTCCTAGTCGTTGTGTATAATTGAGGTCTCATTAAAACTGAATTCCTCTTTCTTCAGTGTATCGTTCTTGGTCATTGTCCTCATTGCCTACCCCTCTACATCTTCGGGCCTAAGGCTTCAATCCATGAGTAAGAACTACATTCAGCCACCTTGTTTCCTTCCTTTGCCAATAGCTGCTCCCTCAGTCAATTATCAGCCGTCAGATCCCCAACTCAAGCCAAGCGTGACAGTAAGCATTGGCCCCATGGATACGACGAGTGATCAGGCTTCTGGGGGTAGCGCAGCCTCAGATATCCAGTCAGGTTAAATAAGCAGGTAGCTACGCAAACTCAAATCGTGCGGTTTATGCAAAGTATGTCAGCTCGTCTCGTCTCTCTCCATGTAGTCATATCCGTACCTCAAGTGCCAGCTTCCGTTCCTGCCACTCCAATTTTAGAAGCTCCTGCGCCAGTTCCAATTCCACGGTTACAATTTCCTTCACCTAGCAAGTTTGACGGTACTCCAAAGCAATGCCGCGTATTCTTCCACCAATGTGAGATTCAGTTTGAGTTACAGTTGGTGAATTTCTCAACTGCCCTGACCAGGATAGCTTATATTATTTCTCTGCTGACCGGTCAGGCGTTGGAATGGAGAGAGAGTGGATCCCATTCTTTCAGATTACTCAGAATTTGTATCAACTTTCCGAAAGATTTTCGACGAACCAGGCAGGACTTTGGAGATTCTGTGTTTGCAACAGTGAACTTAAACAGTCAGTCAATAGTTATTCAATTTTATACCCTCCCTTCCGAACTTAGTTGGAACGAAGAGGCTCTTATAGCAGCTTTCTGGAATGGTCTTTCAGACAAGATTAAGGACGATCTAGCAACCCTAGACATTCCAGACAAGTTGGACAAACTAATCTCTCTATGCAACAAGTTGGATCTGACAATAGAGAGCGTTGCTTGGAGATATCAATGTCAGTCTGTCCGAGACCTCATGTTGCTCCTCTTCCTAGACCATCTTCTCCATCCACGTAGGAACCCATGCAGGTTAACCGGTCCCGTCTCACTGATGAAGATCGACAAAGGCGGAGATGAGAAAACCTCTGTACGTACTGCGGAGCAGCTGATCACTTTGTCAAGTCCTACAATCATCGCCAGGAAACTCTCGCTACTTACGCAGGAGAGGTTAAGTTAGGAGTCTCCTCGGAATTACCTTTCAGGAAAAATCTCTGCTTACATTTGTCTAGAGCTCTCCTCCTCTTCTCTTTTTATTTCTGCACTACTTGACTCTGGATCAGCTGAGAGTTTCATCATGTTGGCACTAGTTAAACGAACCAGAATTCAGACGGTGAAGTTAGATCGTCCTATTTCAATCACTGCAGTTGATGGAAGCTACATCCCCGAAGGAATCATTAGTCACCGCACTGTTACTCTCAAATTAAAGATCAGACATCTAAAGAATTAATTCTTGGATTCCCCTGGCTACAAAGACATAATCCCTGCATCGATTGGCAGACTATGGATGTGCTCGCTTGGGGTGAATCTTGCTTCCATGATTGCTTGGTGTCTGTGAAACCTCTTTGCAGTGTGAATCCTTCTGAACTCCCGGTAGTCTATCAGGACTTTCAAGATGTCTTTAGCAAGCAGGGAGTTGACACTTTGCCTCCCCATTGTAGTTGGGACTGTCCCATTGATTTGATACCTGGCAAGACCCCTCAAAGAGGTAAAATATTCCCTATATCCATTCCAGAGACCCAGGCCATGTCAGACTACATTTCGGAAAATCTCAGTAAAGGTTTTATTCGCTCCTCTTCCTCCCCGGCTGGGTCAGTGTTTTTTTTCGTGAAAAAGAAGGACGGTGGTTTGCAGCCATACATAGACTACTCGGGTTTGAATGAGATCAATGTGAAGAACAGATATCCTCCGCCCCTGATTCCTGAGTTATTCGATCGAGTGAAAGGGGCCACCGTTTTCAACAAGTTGGACCTTCGAGAGCTTATAACCTGATACATATTTGTTCTGGAGATGAATGGAAGACTGCTTTTAACACCCGGAACGGGCATTACGGGAATCTAGTGATGCCCTTCGGTCTCTTCAATGCTCCAGCGGTCTTCCAGAACTTTGTGAACAAGATATTCAGAGATCTTTTTTACAGTTGTCTAGTGGTATACTAGGACTATATTCTAATTTTTTCTAAAGATTTGGAGGTCCATCGTGAGCAAGTCAAAGAGGTCTTAAACTATCTTAGGAAGAATCATTTTTCTGCAAGTTAGAAAAGTGCACCTTCGAGATACCTTTCATCTCCTTTCTCAGTTATGTAATTTCCGGACAAGAGCTTCAGATGGATTCAACCAAGGTCTAAGCTATTCATGATTGTACTCTTCCTACCACTCTAAAAGGGATCCAACAATTTCTTGGCTTTGCCAACTTTTACAGGAAATTTATCAAGGACTACTCCACTATCATCACCTCAATTACCATGTTAACCAGAAAGGAGCCAATCCTTCAATTTGGCCACCCAAGGCTCTGAAAGTCTTCACGTTCTTAAAAGAGGCCTTCATGTCCGCTCCACTTTTTTGACAACCTGATCTCAGTCGCCCCTTTCAGGTGGAAGTAGATGCTTCTTCGGTGGGAGTCGGGCGGTTCTTTCTCAGCTCTTTGAAGATAAGAAAAGTCATCCTTGTGCATATTTTCTCAAAGATTCTCCCAAGCAGAGCAAAATTATCCTATTGGTGAAGAACTGTTGGCCATAAAATTAGCTTTTGAAAAGTGGCGATATTTATTAGTGGGAGCTCAACATCATATCTCTGTTATCACGGATCACAAGAATCTTCTGTACCTCCAGACAGCTCATTGTTTAAATCCACGGCAAGCCAGGTGGGTTCTCTTCTTCTCTCGGTTCTCCTTCAAAGTCTTTAATCGCCCAGGAACCTTAAATCGAAGAGCAGATGCACTTTCTTATTCTTTTCAAACAGATGATTCACTCAACTCCTCTGAGAAACAATTTATTCTGAATCCAGCATCATTTGCTTCAACTCATACTGTTTCTCTTCCTCCTCCAGGGAGAACTTTTGTAGCACCAAAATTGCAGGAAATTTCTTATGTGGGCTCATTCTTCATCTTTCATGGGTCATGCCAGCGGTCTTAAGACTCTCAAGTTCATTCAGCGATTCTACTGGTGGCCTCATCTTAAAACAGGTGTCTTTGAATTTGTAGCAGCCTGTTCCAAGTGTGCTTAACATAAAAGTCCATGAACATCTCCCTTTGGTCTTCTTCATCCACTTCCAAAACCTCAAAAACCTTGAACTCACATCTCTATGGATTTCATAACTGATTTGCCAGTCTCCAGAGGGCACGCCACCTTTGGGTCATTGTGGAACGATTTTCAAAGATGGCTCACTTCATACCCCTCACCGGTTTTCCCTCTGCTCCTCAGCTGTCCAAATTTTTTTTCTCATAGACATTCTGTTTGTATGTCCTTCCACAGGAAATAGTTTATGATCAGGGTCCTCAATTCGTCGCCAAGTTCTGGAAAGCTCTCAGCTTTGTCCTAGGAATCAAGTTGAACCTCTCTTCAGCCTACCATCCCCAGACTGACGGACAGACTGAAAGAGTCGACCAAGATCTGGAATCTTTCTTACGGATGTTCATGCCCCCTGCTCAGGAAGACTGGATGGATTACCTCCAATTTGCTGAGTTTGCACACAATAACCTATATCATTCTTCTACCAATTCCACTCCTTTCTTCATTAACTATGGTTTTCATCCACAAGTTCCTTCCTTCAAATCTCTCCCACCTCTTGAGGTTCCTGCTGCTGAATTCGCTGTTCGTCAGTTCACTAAGATTTGGGGACAAATTCATATGGCGCTACTTAAGACTTCCCAGAAATAAAAGACCTATGCCGATCGGAAACGGAGGCATGTTCCTAGTCTCAAAGTGGGATATCATGTATGGATATCCACCAGAAACCTCAGACTCAAAGTTCCTACCAAAAAGTTTGCCCCAAGATTCATCGGTCCGTATCCTATTAAGAGTGTTGAATCCTGTTTCTTACAGGGTGAAACTGCCTCCCTATTTGAAAATTCCCAATACCTTTTACATTTCTCTGCTAAAGCCTCCTGTACTAAATCATTTTTGTGCAGCTTTCCCTAAACCTCCCAAGGTTCAAGCTGCTCAAAATGAGGAATTTGAGGCTCATACGATTCTTGACTCCCGCAAGAGGTATGGTCATCTCCAGTGTCTCATAGATTGGGGAGGATATCGTCCAGAGGAAATATCTGGGGTGGCTGCAGAGGATGTTCATGCTCCAAGACTGATTTGTGCCTTTCATGCTAAGAATTCCACTAAGCAGTATAGTTCGGAGACCACCCTAAAAAGGGGGGTACTGTCAGCATCTGGAGTCTTACCTCTAGTTCTGGTCCCTGTGGCCTTCCTGTAGGTGGCTGTTGTCGCTGCGATGGATAGGAGCTACAGCAGAGAGGTTCTCCGGTGCGGCTGCTGGGCATCTGGAGGCCGGGGTCCGGGTCCTGGGGAGCAGAGCATGGCAGCCAAAGGTGTCTGTTTCCAAGTGTCCTGTTGCTGGAGTGCTGCGTCTGAGAGATTGAGGCCAGCAGAAGTGGCTGTGTGCTTGTTCCACATGTGTCCTCTGTGCAGGGAGCCACCATGTTGGAGACCAAGCCAATAGGTATCCCAGTTCGCGTACAGCCAATCCGGTGCAGTCTTCCCTTATAAAAAGGGGTTAATGCTTAGCTATGTTGCCAGTACTTCAAGTTACTTGCATGGCCACCCAGTGGTCAGTTCTGTTATTGCAGTTTGCACAATGCTCCCAGTCCACCTGCTCTTGCGGTTTAACTGCTGGGTCCTCTGGTAGAGGGTCTCCATTTGCTGATGGGGCTCACAGCGATCCTCTCTTCAGCATTGTTTACAAATCACAAATCATCTCTTTATTTTGTGTTCTTCGGCATAATTTACAAATCACAAATCATCTCTTCATTCAGTATTCTTCAGCATCATTTACAAGTCACTAACATTTTATCTTTCAGAATTCACTCAGACTTCTCTCCTAGTCGTTGTGTATGATTGAGGTCTCATATAAACTGAATTCCTCTTTCTTCAGTGTATCATTCTCAGTCATTGTCCTCATGGCCTACCCCTCTACATCTTCAGGCCTAAGTCTTCAGTCCATGAGTAAGAACTACATTCAGCCACCTTGTTTCCTTCCTTTGCCGATAGCTGCTCCCTCCGTCAATTATCAGTTGTCAGATCCCCAACTCAAGCCAAGCGTGACATGGAAGAAGGGGAATTCCTGGTTTCTCTGGCTATTAAGGATGCGTATCTTCACATCCCAATATGGCCGCCTCTTCAGGCTTACCTCAGGTTTGCACTGCAGAACAGTCACTACCAGGTCCAGGCCTTGCCTTTTGGTCTCTCAACGGCACTGAGGGTGTTATCAGGGGTGATGGCAGAGATGTTGCTACAACTCCGCAAGCAGGAAGTGAACATCATTCCATACTTGGACGATCTCCTCATAATGGCTATATTCAGAGCACAGTTGATGGAAAATATCAGCCTTCCAACACGACTATTCATGGATTATGGGTGGATTCTCAATCTGCAGAAATCTCACCTAGAACCTACGCAGAGGCTTCAGTTCCTGATAATGATACTGGACAAGGTGTCTCAGAAGGTGTTCCTTCCTATGGACAAGGCAAAGACAATTCAGACAATGGCATGTTCCATTTTGAAGCTGAACAAAATCTTGGCACATCTTTGCATACACTTACTGGGAAAGATGATAGCCTTCTACGACGCAATTCGGTACGGAAGATTCCATGCATGGCCATTCCAGCTGGATCTGCTGGACAAATGGTCTGGGTCACATCTGCACATACGCCAGTTGATATGCCTTTCACCAAATGCCAGGATTTCCCTCTTATGGTGGTTGCTGATCTCCCTCCTGGAGGGTCGACACTTCGGATGCGAGCCTCCATGGTTGAGGTGCAGTGACCCTAGAGGCTCTGTTCCAATGAAGGTGTTCTGATCAAGAGGCTTCCTTTCCGATAAATGTTTTGGAACTCTGATGACCTCTTTATGTCCTTCAGTATCAGGCCATACAGGTATGGTCGGAAAACGCACCAACTGTGGCGTACATAAACTGACAAGGAGTTCCAAACAGCAAAGCTCTAATGAGGGAAGTATCCCAGATACTCCTCTGGGTGATGGGGAACCCCAAGGCCATTTCTGCCATATTAATTCCGGGAGTAGAAAGTTGGGGAGCAGACTTCCTCAGTAGACACGATCTGCACCTGGGGGAATGGGGTATCTACCCGCAAGTGTTTCAGCAGATATTTCATCAGTGGGGCTACCCGCAAATCGACTCGGTTTCTCAGCTCACCAAGTAGCTTCTGCATTACTGTTCTGGGACGAGGGATCCATAGGCCACAGCAGCAGTGGACGCACTGGCGACACTGTGGATTTACCGCTTGGTGTACTTGTTCCCTCCAGTTCCTCTAATTCCAAGAGTTCTCAAAGGACTTAAAGGGACAGGATTCAGGCAATTCTGATTGCCCCAGACTAGCCCCGCAGGGCCTGGTATGTAGACATTCTAGCCATGGCAACGTTTGATGCAATGGATGTAGATTGGGAGGATTTTTGCAAGGAAAGAGATTCCGGGCAAGGTTATCTCGACTATGCTCCAAGCATATAGAAGAAATGTGTCTCTTGGTGTGAGGGTCAACAGTATTCTGCTGTGGATTTTCATCTGGGATGTTTCTTGCACTTCCTGCAGGCTGTTGTGGATGTGGGCCAATATAATTTTCAAACAACGAAACATCGATTGGGAACATCATGGCCATTGGACCATCGGAAACATTACAGCCTCCAGTTATACAGGGGGTTCTGGGGGTGGCTTGGGAGGGTTGATTTACACTCCCCAGTGCTGCCATTGTCTGCAGCTGCTGGAGGGGGGGGATCCTGCCGTGCTGACCAATCAGTAGGGGCAATCAGTGGGGGTGAGTGCAGGAAGGCAGAGGGACCTTCCGGCCCCTCTGACAGAATCAGCGGAGGGAAGTTTCTCTTCCCTGCCACTGCTAATACAGTTTATCTGACTGGTCGCATCCTGTGCTCCCAGGTCAGATAGAGGACTTGCAGGCATGGTCACATCTGATGCCACCATGCCAGGCAAGTGGTTAATTGCAGGTAACATAGAATGTATAGATCGTAGAGTAATAGGACCATCTAGAGTGTCTTAAGATGTCTTCAGCCATTACAGCTGGGCTGTGCGTCTGACAAGAAGAAGCAGATGATGTTGTAGTGGTCTCAGAAGGACCACCTGAATTCGAGGTACCAAAGAGATGGACAGGTCGGGCCGATTTGGTACCTTTTAACCTTTTTTGGAGGCATGGTAAGCCGGCTACAAAGAGACTGACCTCTCAGAGATAGGAAAATACTAATGATCTATAAATAAAAGGAGCAGTAGTACGCTGTCAGGAGGTTACATCAAGATGACTCAGTTCAAAATGACTTTCTTAGTCGGGGTGACAGGGGTATCCGAGCCAAAATTTCAAGTAAACATGATGTAATACAACTCAAATAACACAGCAATGAGCGAGAAATTCCACTAGAGGTCAGCGTGATCACAGACGCGAAGTACTCAGCACAGAGAGACACAAATGGCAAAATATATTCAGTGAATAAATCCACAAAATAATATACTGTGAGGTTGTAATCAGAGTGTAATGAGCTGTACTCAGACGATACTTGATACTAGGCTCTGCATGTAGACTGAGAGGAAGTAGATGATAATGATACCATATAAATACAAGGTAGTTTCACCTCCAGGCAAATACCTCAATGTAGTGTAGTGACACCGGTCCAGCCATAAGGACACTTATTTAGCAGCTTATATCAATTTTACACCTTATTGAAGGCAAAGCATGCGATGGCCGGGCACCAGGATCCAGAATGGCAGCCACCTCACTTCCCAATAACACCGCCAGGCTCCGGTGACTGTTGGCAGCCCGTTCTGTCCCCAGCAGTAGAAGAGCAAGTGCTCCCACCTGAGGCAAAAGCGCCTCCAAGTCAAGTGTCTGGAGCGTGCAGGAAAGACTGGGTGCACTTAGCCCCAGACTACAGCCCGTGGCTTCAGCGGCGTCACTAGGCTGCGGCAGTGAACAGTGCCCGGAGTGAGCAGAGCGAGTGGCTTTAGGGCAGTAGGAGTGGGGGACTTAATAGATTGGGTCTTGGTCCCAGCGGCGGCTGAGAGCTATCAGGTAGGGTAGATAAGAAGCCACTTAGTGAGGAGATCTCCAGAAAGCACGTCTGGATGGACTCAGGCCCCTCTTATTTATTATTTTATATACTAATAAGTGTGGTACATCCCTGCAAAGGCAGATCCAATCGCTTTCTCATCAGACTCTGCTGTCTTCCCTGCACTCTCACTCAGATGTTCACTACTGCCAGTAGCACACGTATGAGAAGCAGAAGTATGGCGGCAGCTGTATAGATCCTGATATGTAATTCTCTGTATCATACTTACCGTACGCACATCATCCTTATTACTAGTGAGAGAATAGAGGTAAGACACTGATGATGGGGGGTGTAACAGTGGATTAATATGGTGTATTGCATGTAAAGTACCTTGTACCACACCTACTCTGCTGTAGCAATATACCTTATATAAGGGTGAGTAACACATGTACAGGCTTACCAGCGTATGAGCACACACATAAAGGAATGCTACCTTACCGATGCTTCTAGGAGTAACGTTAGGAGACATTTCTCTGATCCATCAGCTTATATGACTGATGTTATTGTTCATCTAGAATCTCCAATTCATACGATATGTTCCCCATCCATTGTTTTACATTGGTGCTGACATAGGACTTGGCGAGTGACTACATCTCCATTTATACTTCATGGTTAGTTACCAGTACAAGAGAGAGATATATCTAAGTCTTATTAGAATATAACATTTGTTATTGTGAGTGTTCTCAGGAGGGTGGACACAATGATAGTCTGAGACACAATATTATAAAGCCTTCAGTAAAAGTTATGTTTTATTATACACACACATTTACAATTAAGTGTCCCAGAGAGTCGTCTTCTCCTATTGTTTACAAGATTAATATTGTTACAGAAAATGTCACATTTCCATAATGTGTTTTATTTCCAGCAGATGGACACACAAGCAGGAATATCTCAGAAGGACATCTAATGTTATCCCCGGATTGTGACATAAAAGATAATGACAGTAGACAGGATTCTCCAGGAGATAACCCCATTACCCCAATTATACATCTAGCTCTATCAGCTGATCCCTCTGATCCTGGGAAATGTTCTCCTGATCACTCTGATATTGGTGCATCTGTTCCAGCTCTGAGAGTAGATACAGTGTTTCCCTGTTCTATAGATGCCAAATGTTTTACACAGAACACAAAGCCTATTAACCCACAGGCAGGTGAGAGGCCACTGATATGTTCTGAGTGTGGGAAATGTTTTGCATACAAATCGTATCTTCTTAGACATCAGAGAATTCACACAGGTGAGAAGCCATTTTCTTGCTCTGAGTGCGGTAAATGTTTTGTCCAGAAATCACAACTTGTTACACACCAGCAAAGTCACACAGGTGAGAAGCCATTTCCATGTTATGAGTGTGGAAAATATTTTGCACAGAAATCACATCTTGTTATACATCAGAGAAGGCACACAGGTGAGAAGCCGTTTTCTTGCTCTGAGTGCAGGAAATGTTTTTCCCGGAAATCACAACTTGTTACACATCAGCGAAGTCACACAGGTGAGAATTCATTTCTATGTTCTGAGTGTGGGAAATGTTTTCCACACAAATCAGATCTTGTTACACATCAAAGAAGTCATACAGGTGAGAAGCCATTTCTATGTTCTGAGTGTGGGAATTCTTTTGCACACAAATCAGATCTTCTTAGTCATCAGAGAAGTCACACAGGTGAGAAGCCATTTCCATGTTCTGAGTGTGGGAAATATTTTGCACACAAATCAGATCTTCTTAGACATCACAGAAGTCACACAGGTGAGAAGCCATTTTCTTGCTCTGAGTGTGGGAAATGTTTTGCACACAAATCAGTACTTGTTAAACATCAGAGAAGTCACACAGGTGAGAAGCCATTTCCATGTTCTGAGTGTGGGAAATGTTTTACACTGAAATCACACCTTGTTACACATCAGAGACGTCACACAGGTGAGAGGCCATTTCCATACTCTGAGAAATATATTGGCTCTTGTTGCACAAAATAGTCATCACTCGGGTGAGGAACCATTTTAATCTTCTGGAGTATACTTATCATTGCCATGCATTGTTCTTCAAGGTTCTTTTCCTATCTCCTATGCTTTTTGCAATATACATGCTACCGCAGGGTGAAATAATCAGATGTCATGTCCTCATCTACCACTGGTATGCAGATGACCTGTCTTTTGCTTTGGGTACTGAGAACCCAGTACCAATCCTATATGGTTGTCTAGCTGAGCTCAAGGTGTGGATGATGCCAGTTGGATGTGACTCAGTCCTGGTGAAACAGGTCCTTATGATAGAAGCTCACCAACAAAGGGCAGGGCTACAGCTCACCTTTGCAAACCAACCAGACTTATGCTTGGGGTACAAAGTTACAAAATGTGGATCATGTGCAAAATCTTGGTGTCCTGAATGGTGGAGTGACACTTAGACATCCGGTATCAGCCACAATCAGATCCTCATCTAAGGAACATAGCCAGACTCCAGCACTTATTTCCCTCAGAATATCTACCTACAGTCATACATGTACTTGTATCATCACACATAGACTACTGCAATGTCCTCTACCTGGGTCTCCCAGCTGAAGAATTGCATCGGTTGTAGCATGTACAGAATACAGTAGCCAGGCTGTTACCCAACCAGCCCGTTCCTGCCACATAACACCCATTCTCTGCTCCCTTCACTGGCTGCCGGTAAGATGTTGACTATTACATAATCTTACTGACTCTCCCAGCCCTACATGACCATTGTCCATGGTACCAGAAGCACCTTCTGCCTCCTTACTGCCCTGCTTTCTTACTTCCACCTGCAGATGAAGGACTGTTACCAGCAGTACTAAGAATCCCCAAGCAGTGCCGAGATGTCAGAGGGGGAGACAGGGGGTGGAACTAGTGCTGTAGTGGGGGACGCAGGAGGTATTGTCTGTGGGTAATGTCCCCAAGCACCACTGAGGTGGCAGAGGGGGACACAGAGTGGCTGGCAGTAGTGAGGGGGAGACAGGACAGGTGGCAGTAGTGGGGGAGACAGCGAGGGTGGCAATAGTAGAGTGAGACAGTGAGGGTGGCAGTAGTGGGGGAGACAGAGCGGTAGCAGTAGTGGGGGGAGGACAGTGCAGGTGGCAGTAGTGAAAGGAGACAGGGTGGTGGCAGTAGGGGGCAGACAGTGCATGTGGCAGTAGTGTGGGGAGATGGTGGGTGGCAGTAGTGGAAGGAGACAGGGCGGCGGCAGTAGTGGGGGGAGACTGCAGGTGGCAGTAGTGGGAGACGGTGTGTGGCAGTAGTGGAAGGAGACAGGACGGCGGCAGTAGTGGGGGGAGACTGCAGGTGGCAGTAGTGGGAGACGGTGTGTGGCAGTAGCGGAAGGAGACAGGGCGGCGGCAGCAGTAATGTGGGGAGACTGCAGGTGGCAGTAGTGAAAGGAGACAGGGTGGTGGCAGTAGTAGAGGGAGACGGGGTGGGTGGCAGTAATGGGGGGGAGACAGGGCAGGTGGCAGTAGTGGGGGGAGACAGGGCAGGTGGCAGTAGTGGGAGACGGTGTGTGGCAGTAGTGGAAGGAGACAGGACGGCGGCAGTAGTGGGGGGAGACTGCAGGTGGCAGTAGTGGGAGACGGTGTGTGGCAGTAGCGGAAGGAGACAGGGCGGTGGCAGTAATGTGGGGAGACTGCAGGTGGCAGTAGTGAAAGGAGACAGGGTGGTGGCAGTAGTAGAGGGAGACGGGGTGGGTGGCAGTAATGGGGGGGAGACAGGGCGGGTGGCAGTAGTGGGGGGGAGACAGGGCAGGCGGCAGTAGTGGGGAGAGACAGGGTGGTGTCAGTACTGGGAGAAGACAGGGCGAGTGGCAGTAGTGGGAGAAGACAGGGTGGGTGGCAGTAGTGGGAGAAGACAGGGTGGGTGGCAGTAGTGGGAGGAGACAGGGCAGGTGGCAGTAGTGGGGGGAGACAGGGTGGGTGGCAGTAGTGGGGGGAGACAGGGCGGATGGCCGCAGTGCAGTACCAGGGGCTGCTGGAGGCAGTAAAGAGGTGTATGGGTCCCGCACAGAATCAGTTAATAATTAGACCTAATTATGATTATGTTTCCTTATTTCTAATTAATCCCTTGTATGTGTTACTGTTATTTGCTGTGTCAGCCTTTATGTGTGTTCTGTGTAATAATCCTGAAAGTAGTGCTGCTACCAATCTCTTATCATTTGTAGTAACTTGGAAAAGATGAGATACGAGGAGCACTCTGGAAGCTTATAGGGGGTAATCAGAGATGACCGCAGATGTGACATCACGCAGCCCCTGGAAAATGGTACCGGCCCGCCCGCATATAGATAGATAAAAATGTGTATTAAAGATATGAAATGAAGCTGTTTAAAACCAAAAGATTTCCTTTGAGTCTTTTTATGTGTCTGTATTATCTTATTTTCAGATAATTGTCGCTATTGTAATAGAAACAATTTCCTGTTAATGTGTCCCTTGTAGTGTTACTTTTGTATCTACATAATATCAGTGTTGCTGTGTATAAATATCCCGTCTGGTGTGTAAAGGTGAGGTACACACGCTGCCATTTTGGCTATGTCTGAGATTGACAGCTCATGTGAATAGTGGGGTGACATTACAGGAGGGGGGGTGTCATGGCTGGGTTAGGTTGTGCACCCGGACTAGTACTGGACACTGCATCTGGTCTTGAGCACTGTGGACAGAACTGGGCTGGCTTAAGAATTGGTCTGATTCAGGTGTGGCAGTCAGGCAGTATGAACTGTGATGGTAGGTGACCGGCTGTGGGTACTGGAACACTAATGGGAGCCACCAGTGCAATGTGTAGCCGGCTATCACCTATAGAGAGAGTCGCATGAGGACTGGTGAGTGACGGAATGCTGGGAGGAACAGCAATGCAAGAGAGGCTCGTGTCACTTGCTGGAACCAGTGTGTGAAGCTGGAAGAAGTCTATGGTAATGACTAGAAGAAGCTGAGGGCATCAGCAATAATTGTAGAGGCGGCTGAGGATGTCGGCAATGCTTGTAGAAAAAGCTTAAGATGTCAGCAACACTTGAAGATGTAGCCGAGGATGTCAGCTATACTTGTGGACGAAGCCGAGGATGTCGGCAATGCTTGTAGATGAAGCTGAGGACTTCAGCAACATGGGTTTCCGGATGCTGGGAAGCTGAGCTAGTGCAGCAGGGATTCCATATGTGTTACAGTGTCGGCACTGCTGCTTTCCCAGTAGCTTGTGATGCGGTGGTTCTGCAGAATGGATACTGCAATGTTGTAGACAGCAGTGGCAGGTTTTCCGGATACTATGGTGCGCTACTTTGCACAGCGTAGAACTGGAAGCTGGTAGGAACCAGCAGAATCTCTAATGCCGCTAGGGATATAGGACAGTCTCTCTGGATCCCTGGAGGACTTCCAGTGAGTCTGGAGATGCCAGGATGTAACGGCAGCGATAGCCCTTTAAATCATCCAGGGAGTCGGGCAGTGCGGGTGATGGTAACTTGCACTGAGTCTATTACCAGCAGGAGATTCTGGAGCTCACTCCAGGCTGAGAGACACCAAAGCACTGACAGCTTGTTAGTGCTCAGAGCTGGAACTTATACCCAGTGCTTGCAGCTGAGTGGATGAACGGCTCACATGACAGAGAGAGAATCTGGGTTGGCTCCTGGAGAATCAGCTGACTGGAGACTGTCATGGCACTGCCTATGGAGAGGGCCAGTGGAAACTGCATGCTGCGGCCTGGTCCAACGGTCACTAGAAGGGAGACGCTGGAGCACAATCATGGATACCGCAGCGAGCGGCAGGACACAGCGGAGACATGCTTGAATGAGGGATCGCGCCCAGGCTTATGGCGGAGGTAGACCAAGGCACGACTGGGGAGCGCTGGTAACCTCCATTTTGTGACAGGGGGTCTCTTTCTGTGTAACTAAATAGTGGCAGACATTTTATATCAGTGCATTAATGTGGAGTGGGGGCAGTAGCCTGTCAGGAAGCTGCAGTTACATCATGTGACTTCCTCTCATTTCCATATTCCCTTCTGGTGTGTGTGTGTGTGTGTGTGTATATATATATATATATATATATATATATATTTATTTTTATTTTTTTTAAATAAATGTCTGTTCAAATGTTCTGGGTGTTTTTTTTACTTGTAGGTGAATTAGTGTTCTTGTATTTAAAAAAACAACTTACCTGACTCTTGCCTGGAAATGTCCATGTATGAAGGTATAGGAGATACCTGCTGCAGTCACTTCTACTTACATTTGGGAGGTACGGTTGTTTTTGGGGAATCAGCAGCAAATATTAAATGATACATTGGCTCCATAATGTCTCGCTGACCCTCTGATTTTTACAAAAATATGTTACACAAAATGACATTTGCATTAACAACCATTAATTAAACAAGAAAAACACGACGCAATAATTTTTATCTTCAAAAAACTTTATATATAAAAAAAATAGAAGAAAATCATCAATTCTGGTCTGGATTGAGAAATTCAGGTTATTTCTAATACATATTTAAAATGCCAGTGTTAATATACGCTGCGGACGCAAGGCGCATCTTATTATCATATACGATAAAAGTGCGCTGTACGTCGCAAACACTACATCCCTTAAGAGAAAACAAGCACTCGCACACATTTTCTGAGTTCCAACGCTCAGTGATGTATATATTTGATATTCATAGGGTATGCATACAATATAGCACATGTACAGTATATATATGGTTACTAAGTAACAATTACACAGGAAGCAGATAGTTACAAAAGAATCCATTACAGCCAGCATACATACAAACATTACCCTTTCCCATAGAACATTTCCTCCATCTCTCCCTCTTTCTCTTCCTCTCAGCAAGCAAAAACAACTATGTCCTAGAAACTGCATATATCAAAACTGTTGGAGTTAACAGGTTGTTGGTTTCAGACTCCTTCCATTGGTACAGGAGAGGGAGGTCTCTCATCCATGATGTGTGTTCATATGCAAGCAACGTCCAGCCTTGAATCAGACATCATAGGAATTGGTCACTGGGATCCTGCCCACATGCTTTCTTTGGAATGTCATTTTGTTCTCATTAGAATTGTGGCTTCATATTCCTACACTTGGTCATAACCCATTGTTGCAGTGTGCTATAATCTAACCACATCTATCAAATTAACACACTCCCCTGATTATGTTGACACCACGCATGACATGTTTATCTTGTTCCGTTCCATTAATACATATATATGATGTTATAACTCTTTTATATAATTTAATACACTATAATGTCTAGTGCTTGACATGTTTAATTTATGTGTTGTATGAAATATGTGTTGAATATATCTTTGTGGCTTGTCTGTGTGAATGCGTATGCTACCATATATATCGCTGTACTAGCTGCGTGTATTCACACGTACAGCGACCCATCAAAGTGGAGTTTGTATGTGGTGTGTATGTAATATTTTTGACTTCGACAGTCCACCCTTTGACAGTAGACAATAACTCACACTAAACATAATTACAAAAAAAATATCAAACACATAATCGGTGACCTAGACACACGTATGCATTCTTTTCACAAATCAGACATTGACTATATTTGGAAAAGACAGGGAGGAGGACGGGACATCCATTATATGCACTCGGCGGTCATGGGACCGCTGGTTGGGTGTGGGATGACATTCAACCTATAGAGTGTGCTGGGACAGTGCTATGGCCTATGATGTCTGATTTGAATGAACGTTGCACACATACATCTACCTACATCTTTGTACACGGATGTTCAGATTCGATAGAGGTTTTGCTGGGTAGAGGGAGAAAACACAAACAAATCGCGAAAGAGACATATGAAATTTTCATGGTATATATTCCTTTCACTCCCTGAACATTGTTTTCATTTCTGGAACATATGCCAGGCCTGTTTCATCATTGAACAAGGGTTATTATTTCAGGTAATATTCTTCCTAGATAACATAAACCTTCAGAGTTTGGGGAGAGCCAGACATAAACCTTTCTTCTACATATATTAATGAGCTCTTTATCTGCTATGTGTGAATAGCCATTGTCTGATTGTTCCTGATTACCTCCCAATTTCCTGATTTCCTGAAACTGGTGAGATTTAAACATACCAAGGATTTATCTATGGTACTGGTGGATCTGAAAACTAGGGGGTCTAGTTATATTATATTCCTTGTCCACCGGTCCCCCTTCCCCCCTCTTTTTGTGTAATTCAAGTACCTCAACTTACTCTAAAGGATATGGCACTAATCCTGCATTATTTGGTCTTAGTTTAAGACCTTACCCACTAGTGAGTATTAATCACTCAAGGGATGTCTGTCAAATGCTGCCTTATTGCTAGACTGACATCCCTGGATGCACTCATCTTCAATCATAGGGTCACAATAACTACAAAATTCAGTATTCCTTAGACAATAGCCTATCACATTACCTCTGAACTCCGTAACTACTAGACCTTTGATTTCTCTGGCTTTAACAAAGTGATAGGCTGATCCTGAGATCCTATAAAGACATCACTTCCTTCTCCAGAACCAGTTCCAGTCCCACACTCGACTCCTCATGAAAACAAAAATAGAATGTCCTAAAAAAAAAGTTTGTCAACAGGAAAAAAAAAGGAAGAACAAAACAAATCTTGCCCATAGTAAATCCATTACAACAACTGGTCTTTCTGTAATCCTTTAGTACACTCAAGTAGTGTTCAACAGTGCTGCCTCTTCACGGAACAGACTCTCGGGTGATACTTCTGCGATCTCACTCCCTTTACGAGTTCCTTCCGGACTACCGACTTTCCTGCAATGGGAATCATGGACCTAAGTCTCTCAGCTACTTTCGCTGGGATCGTGCTGTCAATAAAACTTGGTACGGTCCTTCCCACCTGTCTATTAGGCAACCTGGAGAGAAGTAAGGTTGCCACAGACCTTATTTGTAATGTTATAGGAAAAATGTTACTCCCAGCGCTTGTTCGATATCACACATATAGCTTGTAGGTTGTAAAATAAATTTTTGTTTTTATTCAAAATTTATACAGAAAGTCATAAATATACAGGTTGAGTATCCCATATCCATATATTCCGAAATACGGAATATTCCGAAATACAGACTTTTTTGAGTGAGAGTGAGATAGTGAAACCTATGTTTTTTTATGTTTAATGTACACAAACTTTGCTTAATACACAAAGTTATTAAAAATATTGTATTAAATGACCTTCAGTCTGTGTGAATAGGGTGTATATGAAACATAAATGAATTGTGTGAATGTAGACTCACTTTGTTTAATGCACAAAGTTCTAAAACATATTGGCTAAAATGATCTTCAGGCTGTGAGTATAAGGTGTATATGTAACATAAATGCATTCTGTGCTTAGATTTAGGTCCCATCACCATGATATCTTATTATGGTATGCAATTATTCCAAAATACGGAAAAATCCCATATCCAATATACCTCTGGTCCCAAGCATTTTGGATAAGGGAGACTCAACCTGTATATAGTAATAATATATATATATGTAAGGCTTATAAAAAATTTTGAAATACCGGTATATACTAATAACACAAACAAAAACACATAAACAAGACAGAAATAGGACAAAAATAAGAATAAGAAAGACTTAGAGTTTAGTGAAAATAGAAAAGTACCAGATGGAGAAAAATTCTTAAGGATGTTTTGCATAAAAAACGGGTAGACACGCTGTTAAGCGTTTTACTCTATCCAATATGTATGTGCACAGTAAGTTGCTTTTAGGCATTCAGAATTGTTTATGAAAAGCAGTATGGGTGGTAATAGTCCTGGAGAATGTAACAATGTTGCTGCTAAGTTTCCGTCAAGTAGGATTTTAAGATGGATACAGTGTATCAGTTCAAGTCTGTATCGTTACTGTATCGTTACTAACAGTCTCTGAGATTTGAAAGTGCTGCTGCGCTCGTCCCGGGGACGAAAGAGAAATTTGTGTGTATCCTGACGAAGCCTGAGATCACAGGTGAAACGCGTTCATTGGCCACGGGTCCGGACACTGACACTGTCCTCCTGCGGCAAAAGCTCCATTCAGTCTGCTGGCAGACAACAACGGACTACGTCCTTATACCAGTGCCCGCTTACACGCCGCTGAGGGGAGCCTCAGGCTGAACACAGAAGACCGCCCGGACGGGTGCATGCAAACACACCGGCACGCTACAAGCAGCGGCATCCAGCAGGACACGGAGGATCCCCTGGACGAGTGCAGCAGCGCTTTCAAATCTCAGAGACTGTGAGTAACGATACAGTAACGATACAGACTTGAACCTGACCCTGTTACCACGGACCGGAAGTACGGGTTTCTGTGGTAACAGGGACGCGGCTAGACGCGGAAGTCACACACACAGACGGGTTACCAGGACAACAAGGGAAGTGACGCACAGGTCCAGCAGAGGACCACGGAACTTTAGGTGATTAATGTATAGGGTCCAGCTGGACCTGCTGGACAATGATTGGTGGATCGTTTTGTTAAATATCCGGAGTTAGAAGGAGAGTGACATTGCACTATTTGCACCTTGAAAAAGACCCCAGCCCGGGGTGGAAACGCGTTGGTGAGATCCAGGGAAGCGTTTACAGGTCTGCAGTGGAGTGGAGACGCGGTTATAACATCATTGGACCGAATACTGGGGGAAATCCGGAATCCCTGCAGTTAAATCTCTATGCCCATTTAGAACTGTTTAACCACAGTTCTGGAACATCTGGTAATTATCCACTGCACCTATTAACACTCCAGGATTTGTGCTATTCACTATAATTGTTTTACTTGTTTATGTTGTGTATAATAAAAGGGTGTTATGCTATATACATCTTTTTTTATTCACATGATCTACTATGAGGACGAATAGATAAGGAATACATCAGACCTTGATCATCTAAACACAAGCGCTGGTTAAGTTTTCTCTCCATTTTATACGTATATTTGATGACACAGAGGTAGCTACAGCCGTGGCCTACCGTACTGCGTCTGCTAGTATAGATAATATAATAAATATATTACTACTGTAGGTATATAATATAATGGCGGACCTGGTGGACACTGTCAGCAGACTGCTAAACTACTAGCATGAAGAAGATAGAAAAAAAAACCCCACCACAGGTAGGTATACAATTATGGACGAGTGACGACACAGAGGTAGCTACAGTCGTGGACTACCGTACTGCGTCTGCTATTATAGATAATATAATAAATATATTACTACTGTAGGTATATAATATAATGACGGACCTGGTGGACACTGTCAGCAGACTGCTAAACTACTAGTATGAAGAAGATAAAAAAAAAAACCCCACCACAGGTAGGTATACAATTATGGACGAGTGACGACACAGAGGTAGCTACAGTCGTGGACTACCGTACTGCGTCTGCTATTGTAGATAATATAATAAATATATTACTACTGTAGGTATATAATATAATGACGGACCTGGTGGACACTGTCAGCAGACTGCTAAACTACTAGTATGAAGAAGATAGAAAAAAAAAACCCACCACAGGTAGGTATACAATTATGGACGAGCACTGACGACACAGAGGTAGCTACAGCCGTGGACTACCGTACTGTGTCTGCTAGTATAGAGATGATAATGATATAAAAAATATATATATATATCACTACTGTAGGTATATATAATATAATGACGGACCTGCTGGACACTGTCAGCAGACTGCTAAACTAACTAGTACTAGACTAGTATGAATGAAGATAGAAAAAAGAAAACACCACACAGGTAGAGGTATATTATTTACAATATTGGCCGAGCACTAGTAGTCACGACACAGAGGTAGCACTAGCTACAGACGTGGACTACCGTACTGCGTCTGCTAATTTAGAGATGATAAAGATGATAGAGATGAAAAAAAATATATAACACTACTGTAGGTAAATATTTATATAATATAATGAATGACGGACCTGCTGGACACTGTCAGCAGAATGCGTTTATAGAATATTAAAAAAAAATCCACAGGAGTGTTTAACTTTTTCAGGCAGACAATATACTGGTGGTCACACTGGCAGCAAAAGTGTGCACTGTACTCCTGCTATAACTGCTCCCCAGTCTCCCCCACAATTAAGCTGTGTGAGCAGTGAGCACTCAGCACAGTCAGATATACATAGATAGATATATCATGCAACACACTGAGGCTGAGCACAGTCAGATATGGTATGGAGCATTTTTTTCAGGCAGAGAACGGGGAAAAAAACTAGCAAAACTCTGCACTGACTGTACTCCTCCTAACAGCTGCTCCCCAATCCTCCCCACAATAAGCTAAGCAGTAGCAAATAGCAATCAGATCAACTAACTAACTAAACGGAGAGGACGCCAGCCACGTCCTCTCCCTATCAATCTCAATGCACGTGTGAAAATGGCGGCGACGCGCGGCTCCTTATATAGAATCCGAGTCTCGCGAGAATCCGACAGCGGGATGATGACGTTCGGTCGCGCTCGGGTTAACCGAGCAAGGCGGGAGGATCCGAGTCTGCTCGGACCCGTGCAAAAAAGGCTGAAGTTCGGGGGGGTTCGGATTCCGAGGAACCAAACCTGCTCATCTCTATGTATAATAGGATGATGTCAAAGTCAAAAATATTACATAGAGATAACATACAGACTCCACACATTATGAGTCGTTATGCTTGCAAATACGCGCAGTGAGCACAGCAAAATATGGTAACACGCATTTACACAGACATGCCACAAAGATATATTCAACACATATTTCATACAGCACATACATTGAACATACCAAGCACCAGACATCATAAAGTTTTAAATTATATAATGGAATATAACGTCATGTATGTGTATCATTGGAGCGGAGCAAGATGGACATGTCGTGCTTTGTGTCAAAGTAACCAGATTAATGTGTAGATTCATTTGATGCCTGTTACTAAGTTGTAGCACATTGCCATGAGTAGATATGATTGAATGTATGAATATTAAGCCACAATTCAACTGACGACAAAGGACATTCCATTTAAAGCATGTGGACAGGAAACTTAGGCCAGCCCTTTTGATGTCTTCAAGGCTTGCATATGAACTGACCAATGACTCATCATGAATGAGAAAGTTCCCTCCCCTAGACTAAGAACAAGAGACCTGTGCACACCCCCAACTCTCAGTGTATTGCTGATCACACCACAGCAGGCTGCCCTTTTTGTCCCAGATGATGGTGGTGATGCTGTCTGTCCAGTGGCTGCATGATTTTACTGAGAGAGAGTGATATGGAGTGGAGAGTGTATTTGAGCAAAATATGGTAATCGTATTGCTGGCCGTGTCTGTATTTGAATTAGTTTGTAATAACTGCTTACTGTGTAAATTGTAACCATGTAACTATATATATATACTGTACATTGTGATATATTGAATACATATCCTTTTAATAACAAATATATACATCAATGAGCTTTGGAACTCAGATAATGTGTGGGTGTATTGTTTTCTCTTATGGCATGCAGTGCTTTTTGCGATATATAGCGCACATTCATAGCACATGGTAATAAGATGCGCAGGCGTCCACAGTATATAATAGAGCTGGCATTTTAAAATAAGATTTTACTTACCGATAAATCTATTTCTCGTAGTCCGTAGTGGATGCTGGGACTCCGTAAGGACCATGGGACTCCGTAAGGACCATGGGGATATAGCGGCTCCGCAGGAGACAGGGCACAATAATAAAAGCTTTAGGATCAGGTGGTGTGCACTGGCTCCTCCCCCTATGACCCTCCTCCAAGCCTCAGTTAGGATACTGTGCCCGGACGAGCGTGCATAATAAGGAAGGATATTGAATCCCGGGTAAGACTCATACCAGCCACACCAATCACACCGTACAACCTGTGATCTGAACCCAGTTAACAGCATGATAACAGAGGAGCCTCTGAAAAGATGGCTCACAACAATAATAACCCGATTTTTGTAACAATAACTATGTACAAGTATTGCAGACAATCTGCACTTGGGATGGGCGCCCAGCATCCACTACGGACTACGAGAAATAGATTTATCGGTAAGTAAAATCTTATTTTCTCTGACGTCCTAGTGGATGCTGGGACTCCGTAAGGACCATGGGGATTATACCAAAGCTCCCAAACGGGCGGGAGAGTGCGGATGACTCTGCAGCACCGAATGAGAGAACTCCATGTCCTCCTTAGCCAGGGTATCAAATTTGTAGAATTTAGCAAACGTGTTTGCCCCTGACCAAGTAACTGCTCGGCAAAGTTGTAAAGCCGAGACCCCTCGGGCAGTCGCCCAAGATGAGCCCCCTTCCTTTTGGAATGGGCTTTTACAGATTTTGGCTGTGGCAGGCCTGCCACAGAATGTGTAAACTGAATTGTATTACAAATCCAGCAAGCAATCGTCTGCTTAGAAGCAGGAGCACCCATCTTGTTGGGTGCATACAGGCTAAACAGCGAGTCAGATTTTTTGACTCCAGCCGACCTGGAAACATATTTTTCAGGGCCCTGACAACGTCAAGTAACTTGGAGTCCTCCAAGTCCCTAGTACCCGCAAGTACCACAATAGGTTGGTTCATGTGAAAAACAGAAAACACCTTAAGGAGAAATTGAGGACGAGTCCACAATTCTGCCCTGTCAGAATGAAAAATTAAGTAAGGGCTTTATATATGATAAAGCCGCCAATTCTGACACACGCCTGGCTGAAGCCAGGGCTAATAAAATATCTCACATGGAAGGTGACGATGCTAAGTCCACAGTGGTGAGTGGTTCAAACCAATGTGACTTTAGGAAACTCAAAACAACACTGAGATCCCAAGGTGCCACTGGGGCACAAAAGGAGGCTGTATATGCAGTACCCCTTTTACAAACATCTGAACGTCAGGCACTAAAGCCAGTTCTTTCTGGAAGAAATTCGACAGGGCCGAAATTTGAACCTTACTGGACCCTAATTTTAGGCCCATAGACAGTCCTGTTTTCAGGAAATGTAGGAAACGACCCAGTTGGAATTCCTCTGTAGGGGCCTTCTTGGCCTCACACCACGCAACATATCTTCGCCAAATGCGGTGAAAATGTTTTGCGGTTACATCCTTCCTGTCTTCGACCAGGGTAGGGATGACTTCATCTGGAATGCCCTTTCAGGATCCGGCGTTCAACCGCCATGCCGTCAAACGCGGCCGCGGTAAGTCTTGGAACAGACAAGGCCCCTGCTGGAGCAGGTCCTTTCTTAAAGGTAGAGGCCACGGGTCTTCCGTGAACATCTCTTGAAGTTTCGGGTACCAAGTCCTTCTTGGCCAATCCGGAACCACGAGTATCGTTCTTACTCATCTCCCTCTTATGATTCTCAGTACTTTTGGTATGAGAGGCATAGGAGGGAACACATACTCTGACTGGTACACCCACAGTGTTACCAGAGCGTCCACCGCTATTGCCTGAGGGTCCCTTGACCTGGCGCAATATCTGTCTAGTTTTTTGTTCAGGCGGGACGCCATCATGTCCACCTTTGGTTTTTCCCAACGGTTTACAATCATGTGAAAGACTTCCCGATGAAGTCCCCACTCTCCCGGGTGGAGGTCATGCCTGCTGAGGAAGTCTGCTTCCCAGTTTTCCACTCCCGGAATGAACACTGCTGAGAGTGTTATCACATGATTTTTCGCCCAGCGAAGAATCCTTGCAGTTTCTGCCATTTCCCTCCTGCTTCTTGTGCCGCCCTGTCTGTTTACGTGGGCGACTGCCGTGATGTTGTCCCACTGGATCAATACCGGCTGACCTTGAAGCAGAGGTCTTGCTAAGCTTAGAGCATTGTAAATTGCCCTTAGCTCCAGTATATTTATGTGGAGAGAAGTCTCCAGACTTGATCACACTCTCTGGAAATTTTTTCATTGTGTGACTGCTCCCCAGCCACTCAGGCTGGCATCCGTGGTCACCAGGACCCAGTCCTGAATGCCGAATCTGCGGCCCTTTCATAGATGAGCACTCTGCAGCCACCGCAGAAGAAACACCCTTGTCCTTGGAGACAGGGTTATCCGCTGATGCATCTGAAGATGCGATCCGGACCATTTTTCCAGCAGATCCCACGGAAAGGCTCTTGCGTGAAATCTACCGAATGGGATCGCTTTGTAAGAAACCACCATTTTTAACAGGATCCTTGTGCAATGATGCACTGATACTTTTCCTGGTTTTAGGAGGTTCCTGACTAGCTCGGATAACTCCCTGGCTTTCTTCTCCGGGAGAAAACATCCTATTCTGGACTGTGTCCAGAATCATCCCTAGGAACAGTAGACGTGTCGTCGGAAAAAAATGCAATTTTGGAATATTTAGAATCCACTCGTGCTGTCGTAGAACTACTTAAGATAGTGCTACTCCGACCTCCAACTGTTCTCTGGACCTTGCCCTTATCAGGAAAGCGTCCATATTTCTTTTAAGAAGAATCATCATTTCGGCCATTACCTTGGTAAAGACCCGGGGTGCCGTGGACAATCCAAACGGCAGCGTCTGAACTGATAGTGACAGTTCTGTACCACGAACCTGAGGTACCCTTGGTGAGAAGGGCAAATTTGGACATGTAGGTAAGCGTCCCTGATATCCAGTGACACCATATCGTCCCCTTCTTCCTGGTTCGCTATCACTGCTCTGAGTGACTCCATCTTGATTTGAACGCTTGTATGTAAGTGTTCAAATATTTCAGATCTCACCGAGCCGTCTGGCTTCAGTACCACAATATAGTGTGGATTAATACCCCTTCCCTTGTTGTAGAAGGGGTACTTTGATTATCACCTGCTGGGAATACAGCCTGTGAATTGTTCCCAATACTGCCTCCCTGTCGGAGGGAGCCGTTGGTAAAGCAGACTTCAGGAACTTGTGAGGGGGAGACGTCTCGAATTTCCAATGTACACCTGGGATACTACGTGTAGGATCCAGGAGTCCACTTGTGAGTGATCCCACTGCGTGCTGAAACTCTTGAGATGACCCCCTACCGCACCTGAGTCCGCTTGTACGGCCCCAGCGTCATGCTGCGGACTTGGCAGAAGCTGTGGAGGGCTTCTGTTCCTGGGAATGGGCTGCCTGCTGCAGTCTTCTTCCCTTTCCTCTACCCCTGGGCAGATATGACTGGCCCTTTTGCCCCCTTGCCCTTATGGGGACGAAAGGACTGAGACTGAAAAGACTGTGTCCTTTTCTGCTGAGATGTGACTTGGGGTAACAAAAGGTGGATTTTTCAGCTGTTGCCATGGCCACCAGGTCCGATGGACCGCCCCTTTATACGGCAATACTTCCATGTGCCGTCTGGAATCTGCATCACCTGACCACTGTCGTGTCTTCGTCTGGCAGATATGGACATCACATTTACTCTTGATGCCAGAATGCAAATATCCCTCTGCGCATCTCGCATATATAGAAATGCATCCTTAAAATGCTCTATAATCAATAAAATCTTGTCCCTGTCAAGGGTATCAATATTTTCAGTCAGGAAATCCGACCAAGCCACCCCAGCGCTGCACATCCAGGCTGAGGCGATTGCTGGTCGTAGTATAACACCAGTATGTGTGTATATACTTTTAGGATATTTTTCAGCTTCCTATCAGCTGGCTCCTTGAGGGCTGCCGTATCTGGAGACGGTAACGCCACTTGTTTTTATAAGCGTGTGAGTGCCTTATCCACCCTAAGGTGTGTTTCCCAACTCGCCCTAACTTCTGGCGGGAAAAGGTATACCGCCAATAATTTTCTATCGGAGGAACCCCACGTATCATCACACACTTCATTTATCTGATTCAGGAAAAACTACAAGTAGTTTATTCACACCCTACATAATACCCTTATTTGTGGTACTTGTAGTATCAGAAATATGTAACACCTCCTTCATTGCCCTTAACATGTAACGTGTGGCCCTAAAGGAAAATACGTTTGTTTCTTCACCGTCGACACTGGAGTCAGTGTCCGTGTCGACCGACTGAGGTAAATGGGCGTTTTTACAAGCCCCTGACGGTGTCTGAGACGCCTGGACAGGTACTAATTTGTTTGCCGGCCGTCTCATGTCGTCAACCGACCTTCCAGCGTGTTGACATTATCACGTAATTCCTAAATAAGCCATCCATTCCAGTGTCGACTCCCTAGAGAGTGACATCACCAATACAGGCAATTTGCTCCGCCTCCTCACCAACATCGTCCTCCTACATGTCGACACACACGTACCGACACACAGCACACACACAGGGAATGCTCTGATAGAGGACAGGACCCCACTAGCCCTTTGGGGAGACAGACGGAGAGTTTGCCAGCACACACCAAAAACGCTATAATATGTATAGGGACAACCCCTTATACAAGTGTTTTCCCTTATAGCATTTTTATATATGTAATCATATCGCCAAATAAGTGCCCCCCCTCTCTGTTTTAACCCTGTTTCTGTAGTGCAGTGCAGGGGAGAGCCTGGGAGCCTTCCTCACAGCAGAGCTGAGCAGGAAAATGGCGCCGTGTGCTGAGGAGAATAGGCCCCGCCCCCTTTTCGGCGGGCTCTTCTCCCGGAGTTTGTGAGATCTGGCAGGGGTTAAATACATCCATATAGCCTCAAGGGCTATATGTGATGTATTTTAGCCATAAAAAAGGTATTATACATTGCTGCCCAGGGCGCCCCCCCCCCAGCGCCCTGCACCCTCAGTGACAGTTGGTGACTGTTTGTGAGGTGTGCTGACAACAATGGCGCACAGCTGCAGTGCTGTGCGCTACCTTATGAAGACTGAAAGTCTTCTGCCGCCTGTTTCTGGACCTCTGGAGCTCTTCAACTTCGGCATCTGCAAGGGGGGTCGGCGGCACGGCTCCGGACTCCATGGCTGGGCCTGTGTTCGATCCCTCTGGAGCTAATGGTGTCCAGTAGCCTAAGAAGCAAATCCATCCTGCACGCAGGTGAGTTTACTTCTCTCCCCTAAGTCCCTCGTAGCAGTGAGCCTGTTGCCAGCAGGACTCACTGAAAATAAAAAACCTAACTTAAACTTTTATTCTAAGCAGCTCAGGAGAGCCACCTAGATTGCACCCTTCTCGTCGGGCACAAAAATCTAACTGAGGCTTGGAGGAGGGTCATAGGGGGAGGAGCCAGTGCACACCACCTGATCCTAAAGCTTTTATTATTGTGCCCTGTCTCCTGCGGAGCCGCTATATCCCCATGGTCCTTACGGAGTCCCATGGTCCTTACGGAGTCCCAGCATCCACTAGGACGTCAGAGAAATATTTGTTAGAAACTAATTTGACTTGCACAATGGGGATACAATTAGGAGTAATGGATGTGGTATTTGAAATCACTTTGTCACTATTGTCTACTAAACTTATCAATGTCATTCCTTCAATTTCCTCCCCCTATTTAAATGTGGTATTAGGCTGCTCTGTTTACTATAGTGCCCTGAGGAAGCCTATATGAGCGAAATGCGCATTGGTCATCTAGAGCGATGTGTTCCTTGCATACTGTATAATCACATACTAAAGTTCACTATCATGAGCATTAACCTGTAATATTAATGGGAGCGCAATTATTTCAATAAAGAGTGAGGAGGATTTATTATATTTTTTAATATTTGAGAACTCAGATTGCTATGCTACACATATGAGATGCTTTGCCTACTAAGAGAATTGTCTGTTGGTAGCCGGAATTAAACTCCATGCAGATAACAGAGAATCCTATTGGTAGCCTTATATATATCTGGTTACACCACGGATAGTGGAACACTGACACAGAGAACCAGAGTGCCGGCATTCATCCGGCACACGCTGCGGCACTATACATTATACTGGCCGCTGCTGATACTATGGCAGAGAACCAGAGTGCAGGCATACATCCGGCACACGCTGCGGCACTATACATTATACTGCCCGCTGCTGATACTATGGCAGACACCCTTCCCTGATAACAGTGATTTGTTCACACTGATCATCCATCTGAATAAGAATTTATATTTCATGTTATGTATGTACATTGTGATTTATGGGAACGAGTCAGACGGTATGAGGATGTCTTATGAATTGCACTTACAGCCACACAATCATATGGTTGTATGCTAGCATCTAATTACATTACATTGCAGCAATTACATTCTGATATAACTGTGGTATAAAGATCACTACATTATAATCCTTCACTTGTTCATATTGATCCTCATACGGGGTAATCAATGTACTTCCATTATACTGATTTCTGCTCCCATGTGTTATGGCTGACTAACACTGACTGCTCTATTCTGCATTCATTTGGAAACAATAACACATTCTATGCAGAATAATAGAGACAGTCACACACTGGTGTATCCACATAAAGTAACAATCATTACAATATTGTAACAGTGCACAAACTTACCAGACAGGATTACTTTTCTCTAAAAAGATCCAGTTCTCAGCACTGTAATATTGATGCCCGCATAATAATCATAGGTTATAATACATACCTAGCACTGTTACAGTACCTGATGCAAACAATATTTTATTCAATATAATACTCTTTATTCACTTTATTTTTCATATCTTTTCACATATTCCTTTATTTTAATACTTTGCTTGATATTTGTAATAAAGGACATTTCAGTCCGAATAATACATATCGGTACATCAGACAACTAGTGGTAATAAACTATTATTATGTAAGATTGCGGGTGCAGCAAAAAACTGACCGCACCTTCTGCTCCTTCATTTTCTCTATTTACACCTACACTCATCTATTTTATATGGATTGGACGGATACATCAAGTAACAAAGGTCGGGAGGAAAGTTTTTGGAGATGTTTACCCTTTATTCACACATTACCATCTGAGGTAAAACACTTAGACAAAGCTTTCAGTTCCCCTCATGGTACATTCTGGCTGTGTTACACACAGGTACACCTTATTACACAGCTAGTTTCCTCTAATGTATACTATACTCTGACTCCGGTTACTGCTCGGTGTCTTGTTCTTATGTATCTGCATTTCCTGTCACATGACTCTGTACCTTATTACACAGCTAGTTTCCTCTAATATATATATACTCTGACTCCGGTTACTGCTCGGAGTCTTGTTCTTATGTATCTGCATTTCCTGTCACATGACTCTGTACCTTATTACACAGCTAGTGTCCTCTAATGTATATATCCTCTGACTCCGGTTACTGCTCGGAGCCTTGTTCTTATGTATCTGCATTTCCTGTCACATGACTCTGTACCTTATTACACAGCTAGTTTCCTCTAATGTATACTATACTCTGACTCCGGTTACTGCTCGGAGTCTTGTTCTTATGTATCTGCATTTCCTGTCACATGACTCTGTACCTTATTACACAGCTAGTTTCCTCTAATGTATACTATACTCTGACTCCGGTTACTGCTTGGAGTCTTGTTCTTATGTATCTGCATCTCCCTGTCACATGACTCTGTACCTTATTACACAGCTAGTGTCCTCTAATGTATACTATACTCTGACTCCGGTTACTGCTCGGAGTCTTGTTCTTATGTATCTGCATTTCCTGTCACATGACTCTGTATCTTATTACACAGCTAGTTTCCTCTAATGTATACTATACTCTGACTCCGGTTACTGCTCGGAGTCTTGTTCTTATGTATCTGCATTTCCTGTCACATGACTCTGTACCTTATTACACAGCTAGTTTCCTCTAATGTATACTATACTCTGACTCCGGTTACTGCTCGGAGTCTTGTTCTTATGTATCCGCATTTCCTGTCACATGACTCTGTACCTTATTACACAGCTAGTTTCCTCTAATGTATATATACTCTGACTCCGGTTACTGCTCGGAGCCTTGTTCTTATGTATCTGCATTTCCTGTCACATGACTCTGTACCTTATTACACAGCTAGTGTCCTCTAATGTATATATACTCTGACTCCGGTTACTGCTCGGAGCCTTGTTCTTATGTATCTGCATTTCCTTGTCACATGACTCTGTAACTGTGTAACTCCTGTCACTGTGCAATGTATTATTTAATGATTTTATGTTCATCAATAAAAATTATTATAAAAACAAAACAAAAGTGGAAGCCAGGAAGAGGCAACAACTACAGACCAGCGAGTCTTACATCAGTAGTAGGGACATTGGTGGAAACACTCATAAGAAAGTGTTGTAGATTATCTCAAATCCAGCAATTTACTGGATCCCACACAGCATGGAGTCACCGGGGGGAGACCATGTCACTCAAATCTTACTGACGTTTCTGTGTGACTAAAGTGATGGATAAAGGTGGAGCCGTGGATATAGCTTATCTAGACTTTAGTAAGGCTTTCACACTGTCCCACATCGCAGACTGCTAAATAAACTCAAAAGTTTGGGATCGGATACTAAGATTGTTGAATGAATAAAATATTGGTTGCAGGATAGAAAACAGAGAGTTGTAGTAAATGGAGTGCATTCACAGGAGGGAACTGTTACCAGTGGAGTACCCCAGGGATCTGTACTTGGACCAGTGCTTTTTAATATATTTATTGGTGACATTGCAAATGGCATTAAAGGGAAAGTATACCCTTTTTGCAAATGACACAAAGGTATGCAACAGGGTAGACACACCAGGAGGGGTAAAACAAATGATTGAGGATCTAGGTAGACCAGAGGAATGGTCGAGTGCGGCAATTACAGTTTAATGCCAAAAACTGCGAAATCATGCACTTGGATCTCAAAAATCCAGATAATAAATATCGTATTAATGGCACTATACTGGAAACTACTGAGGAGGAAAGGGATCTATGAGTCACTATGTCAGGTGATATAAAGGCAGGTAAGCAATGTAACACAACAATGAGGAAGGCTAGTCAGGTGCATGGCTGCATTGGGAGAGGAATCAGCAGCAGAATGACACTGTATAGGTCATTGGTAAGCTCTAATCCAGAATACTGTGTCCAGTTCTGGAGGCCATATCTCCAGGATATTTATACATCAGGGTGTTTCTATGTGTATAGGCCGGGTGTCACACACAGAGCAGATATATATATATATGTGTGTGTATATTATATATATAATTATATATATATATATATATATATATATAAAGAGAGAGACTTTAAACAAATGCACACTCCCCAGCAATTCTCAGGTGGTGCTCCCTTCAGTCCGTTCCTTCACAGGTCCAGGATATTTAAACTTTGTAGTTAAAGGGCACTCAAACTTCTTAATTAATATATGAAAGTTTATTGTTTCCAAAAAAAGACACTTTAAAAAAAAAAACCCATAACAAATGGCAATGGTGAAGGAAAAATGCTTATATATCAATAAATGTTCAAGCCAAAAAAGCAAATGTTTCTCTCCAATCCAAGAGATATTCAACATCAATGCAGCACTTAGAAATATATGATTGAAAGTCAAACTTATACGTTAGTCGTCCTCGGTCATCTAGTGACCGTCAAAGACTCCGGCATCCCAGCACAGATCACCCTGTTGCCACTGCCATCCACACACACTTCTCTGGGAACATACCCTATATACCAAATGTACCAAGATGATTCAATTACCGTAATTCACACCTGCCTATTCCGGGGACAGTGTGTTGTCATCTTCCCCCTCCAGCTCCACATCCTCTGGTAGTTCAGTGTCAGTGTCAGACTGGAGCACCTGTGGGAGTGTACGTTTATGAGAGACCACCAGGGGGGGCTGACTTGGCTGTCTGATCAGCAGTCTTAATAATGAACTCTTCTACAGACTGTCTCAGGGTTTGTCTCTCCTGCTTTGCAGCAGGTGACTTTATATCTGTAATCATTGTTTTGAATGAGTCCAACCATGCAGGTTCCTGCAAAGCACTACCCTGTGAAGGTAGAGAACACTGGGTACAGAGCAGGGACCCCTGGGAAGAGGGTGTAAACTTGGTGTTGCAAGAAGGACACAGACATGCTTACAGCAGAAAACACAGATATATCACAGTGCAGTGACACACAATAGGGAACAGCACAGTAACCCAGACAACCCTGATTGGAGGAACACAGAGAGGAATGGGACCAGCACACAATACCTCAGCTCAGGGCAGGGCTCCGCTGGGTATATTTTACACATGTTATGTGTCCAGCGGTGTAACCGCTATATATGCGCTCCCCCCTTTTCTATCAGACCCCCTGGTACCAGTACAAAACGTGGTGCATTGGCCTCTGTGGAGGAGCAGATTGAGCGTGCAGTCTGTAACCAGCAGCAGGAAATGGCGCCTTTCCAGTCTCTGGACCCGCTCTCTGGGAAGCCCCGCCCCTTACATGGCATGCGGACCCTAGCAGATTATACTGACATAAATAGTAAAACCACCTTGTAATACATGTGTATATAAAGAGAGTAACCCTATGTTCAGTGTGCCAGTGTGGAGTCCACAGCAGGCACCGCAGCTCGAGGCCTGTGACTGCCGCACCCTTTTGCCGCCATTTGCACCAGGGACCTGCTTACTGGGACCCCTGCGTATTACTCAATGCATCTACTTCGGCATGTTAGGGGTGGCGGCATGCTACTGGTGTGGGCTCACACCCGAGTGTCCTGTCAGCGGGGATATGAACCATTAACTCTTTATTAAGTTGGTTCGGTTCCCACCCTAAGTGCCACGATGCAGGCAGACTGGTGCCAACCAGCGCTGCCTGAAAATAATAAACTAACATAAATTTTGATGAAAACTCTCTGGAGCTCCAGAGAATGCACCCGGCTCCTTGGGCACATTTTTCTAAACTGAGTCTGCTTGAAGGGGCATAGAAGGGAGGAGCCAGCACACACTAATGGACTCGATATATACCCCATGGTACGAATACCATCCACTAGGATGAAAGAGAAAGACAGGTTACCTGCATAGCAGTGGTAGACCAGGGTATGAGATATGATTGTTTCACCCAGTAGCAGCATGCATATTGCAAAAAGCAAAGGAGATAGGACAGGAACTTGAGAAACAATGCATGGCAATTGTGATGATGAGATTAAAAAGGTTTCTCACCTGTGTGATGTCTATTGTGTGAAACAAAGCTGATTTACTTCTCACACTCAGAACATGGAAATGGTTTCTCACATGTGTGAGTTCTTTGATGCCTAACAAGAGCTGATTTCCCTGTGAAACATTTTCCACACTCAGAACATGGAAATGGTTTCTCACCTGTGTGACTTCGATGATGTATAACAAGTTTTGATTTTCGGGTAAAACATTTCCCACACTCAGAGCATGGAAATGGTTTCTCACCTGTGTGAGTTCTCTGATGTGTAAAAAGATTTGATTTCTGTATAAAACATTTCCCACACTCAGAGCATGGAAATGTCTTCTCACCTGTGTGACTTCTTTGATGTGCAACAAGATCTGATTTCTGTGCAAAACATTTCCGACACTCAGAACATGGAAATGGACTCTCACCTGTGTGAGTTCTTTGATGTCTAACAAGAGCTGATTTCCCTGTGAAACATTTTCCACACTCAGAACATGGAAATGGTTTCTCACCTGTGTGACTTCGATGATGTGTAACAAGTTCTGATTTTCGGGTAAAACATTTCCCACACTCAGAACATGGAAATAGTTTCTCACCTGTGTGAGTTCTCTGATGTGTAAAAAGATTTGATTTCTGTATAAAACATTTCCCACACTCAGAGCATGGAAATGGCTTCTCACCTGTGTGACTTCTTTGATGTGCAACAAGATCTGATTTCTGTGCAAAACATTTCAGACATTCAGAACATGGAAATGGCCTCTCTCCTGTGTGAGTTCTTTGATGTCTAACAAGAGCTGATTTATGTGTAAAAAATTTCACACACTCAGAACATGAAAATGGCTTCTCACCTGTGTGAGTTTCCTGATGTGAAACTAGATGTGCTTTACTTAAAAAACATTTTCCACACTCAGAACATGGAAATGGTTTCTCACCTGTGTGCCTTCTCTGATGTGTAACAAGAACTGATTTGTATGTAAAACATTTCCCACACTCAGAACATGGAAATGGTCTCTCACCTGTGTGCCTTCTCTGATGTGTAACAAGAACTGATTTGTATGTAAAACATTTCCCACACTCAGAACATGGAAATTGCCTCTTGCCTGTGTGCCTTCTCTGATGAGTGACAAGATCTGATTTGTATGTAAAACATTTCCCACACTCAGAACATGGAAATGGCCTCTTGCCTGCCTTATCTGTCTGATGGGTAATAAGCTTTGTTTTCTGTGTAAAACATTTGGCATCTATAGAACAGGGAAACACTGTATCTACTCTCAGAGCTGTAACAGATGCACCAATATCAGAGTGATCAGGAGAACATTTCCCTGGATCAGAAGGACCAGCTGATAGAACTGGATGTATAATTGGGGTAATGGGGTTATCTCCTGGAGAATCCTGTCTACTGTCATTATCTTTTATGTCACAATCCGGGGATAACATAAGATGTCCTTCTGAGATATTCCTGCTTGTGTGCCCATCTGCTGGAAATAAAATACATTATGCACATATGAATTTTCATGAAACAAAATAAATATTGTATAGGTTATGTTCAAAAATGGCAAAATACTATAAATGAGTAGAAAACACCCAGGATGTGTCAAAGTCGAAAAATATTGTAATGCATATACCATGTACTAACCCCATGCACATGCCCGCTGCGCGTGCACTCAGTCCGCCGTGCGTGCACATATCCACAATTTGCGTAGGATCGCTCCTGCGATCATGCGCATGGTATGGGTATTTACGGTGGAGTTTGTGAGCGCGTAGAGGGTTATTAGAACATTACATATTAAACCCAAATAGTGCATTTTATACCCATAGTTCCCCTGTACCACATCAGTGAGTATGATCAGTTTAAATAGTTCCAGGACTAAGGGATTCGCCTTTGCATGATAGGAAGGGTCAGATAAAGGTTGGAAGGTGATGTCTAGTATCCAGCTGTAGGGTATTTTAAGGGTAACATTCCGGTGTTGGTTAGAGAAAGATCGTATGTACCAGCGCATAGTTATGTGCAAAAGTAGAATATAGATATTAACTGTATTTACTGTATATTATGTATGCGGCGGGAATCCAGAGGATACCACCCACAAGAGCAGTTGGGGAAAGACATCGCCCACATTTTCAAATCAACCTATGACCTCTCCTGTAATGTAAAGGCACATCTCTGTGTGCAATGGACAATGAGATTACAGTGACCATTGTATTGTGTATGTAAATTGTGTATAAAAAGCCCATTGTTGCCTGTCCGGTCAGAAGACTCTGAACGATTTCTACCTGACAAGCGGAGGACCGGCCGGGTTGCGCTTGCGAACATTCTCACTTATGTAAATTCTCTGTAGCCATTATTCTGTTGTAGATTTATCTTGTTAGCCTGTAGTGTATAATTTATACTGTTTTACCTTTTGAAATAATCCACTGTGGCCTTAGAACCCTGTGGTTTCACTACATATCGGTGTTGTGTCCTCACTTTCCTGCTAGGGTTTAAAGCGGATTTTACTGTATAAGGTTATAGAGTGTATTGATAAGGTGTACGCACTGCGGGTACTTTATACCGCCAGCGCTACTTAAGGTTTAAAGTATAAACATCATTACAGTGCTTCGCGGCACATGGTTTAGAGTGTAACATTACATTGCATTACTAATAAGGTTTAAAGGTTATCAATTGTGTGTGCGCGCGCTGTGCGAACTCTGTACAATCAGCGCAGTGTGTGTACGCCAATTACGTACCACGTATGGGACTCCGTACGCAAATAGTGTACAAAGTGCATAGCGCATGTATTCAGTATAACGGCCATAGAGGCTCCACGGTGAAAGTGTATCTAGAAGTATAGCTTTATGGTTTAAGATGATATCAACATTATCAGATGTTACATTGTACATTATATAATTCTGTAACTGAAATTAACCAGTACTATAGTTCTGCCATTCCTTTTATGCTTAATTAAAAATACTAGGAAGCTTGGACTGGAGTAAAATATGCACTCAAAGAGTGTGAGGAGACTGGTCAGATCTCTAGGCTGGTAAAATACAGTGACATGATGTGAGGAGGAGAGCAGGAGTATAATAGGGGCTGATGGCTCATGCTGTATGAGATACACCAGCGAGTGTGGGGAGGAGACTGGTCAGATCTCTGGGCTGGTAACACACAGGGACATGATGTGAGGGGGAGAGCAGGAGTATAATAGGGGCTGATGTCTGCTGATGTATGAGATACACCAGAGTGTGGGGAGGAGACTGGTCAGATCTTTGGGCTGGTAACACCCAGTGACATGATGTGAGGAGGAGAGCAGGAGTATAATAGGGGCCGATGGCCCCTGAAGTATGAGATACACCAGAGAGTGTGGGGAGGAGACTGGTCAGATCTCTGGGCTGGCAACACACAGTGACATGATGTGAGAGGGAGAGCAAGACTATAATAGAGGCTGATGGCTCCTGATGTATGAGATATCTGTTAGGCGCCGAGGGTCCGCGCCTAGCAACGGGGACGCCACTGTCGGACCACGTTCCCCGTTGCTGGGTCTAAGTTAATCACCTCATTGGTTTCCTGGCTGTGTAGCATGCAGCTGCACGGCATGTTGTAATTAATCACTCATCTGTTTCCCTGGCCAGGCAGCTTGACAGCTGCATGGCATTTAATCCAATCAGCCTCCAAACAGCTGATTGGAGGACTCTCTGTTAAGAACACTTCCTGGGCTTCTCACAGACGCCGGTGATAGCTTCCTGTTTGCCTGAGTCTGCTACAGAGAGTTCCCAGTCCCGGTCTATTCGGTTGTTCCTGTCCTCAGAGATCCTGTACTCGGAAGTTACCATCTGTTCCTGGAGTCTGACCGAGCACCTTTAACATCTGGTGGTGTTCGTGAGTCGCGGCGCAGCCGTGTGTTGCGGCTTGTCCGCTACAGTTTATTATTTCGTTTATATTGTGTTCTGGAGCTTTGCAGAGGATTCCGCTTCCACAAGATCCACTCTGGTGTCCAGCGGTGCCGGATAGGAGTGTCGGATCAGTGGATCTTTGGTTGTCCTTTTCCTTGGCGGCTAGTCCGCACATACCTTTTGATTTAGTTAAGTTAGCTTGTAACCCCTGGCTTGGTTGCTTAGTCAGAGGGCCCCTTGTTATCACCCTGTCTCGGACTTCCCCTTGTCTCCCATTAAGACCTGCGGGGGCATCGGGGTTGGGCAGACATAATCCGCCCTTCGAACGCGGCTGCCATGGGCTCAAGCAACCATAGTCTCGCAGGGGATTTCTGATAACACGGGCGAGACAACGGAGTTAGGGCGCCAGGGGTTACTAGGCTCTCCAGCTCCCACAACCAGCATATTGTTCCTGTACTCAGATCCCTGCCATAAGATCTTCTCCGGTCTGGAGTACAGGAATCATAACATTATCACCGGCCCAACAAAGAAAAGATTTAACTTACAGTAAATTTTTTCATTTTTTAGTTGGGAGAATTTGTCGGCCTTATGAATCCCGCCGGTGTTGGGCCAAATCATGGCCAGCTTCTTGTTAGTCAGATTCAGGAACTTACTCAGATGGTTCAGGATCTGTCCCTCCGGGTGAGGTCACAGGAAGATCTGTTACGGACTTCCCCGAGGGTCATCCCTGAACCAAAAATGCATCTGCCTGACCGTTTTTCTGGGGATAGAAAACAGTTTTTTAATTTTAAAGAATCTTGCAAACTGTATTTTCGTTTAAGACCAGTTACCTCAGGTACAGAGGCTCAGCGGGTTGGGATTATTATTTCTCTGCTTCAGGGGGATCCTCAGACCTGGGCTTTTGGTTTAAAGACAGACGATCCGGCCTTATCGTCTGTAGACGCCTTTTTAAAATCTTTAGGGCTATTATATGACGACCCTGATAGAGAGGCGTCCACAGAAAGTCACTTGCGTGCTCTTAGACAGGGTAGGAATCCTGCAGAGAATTATTGTACGGAGTTTCGCCGTTGGTCGAACGACTGTGGCTGGAATGACCCAGCCCTGCGCAGTCAGTTTCGCCTCGGCTTATCTGAATCTATAAAAGACAGTCTCCTCCAGTATCCCGCTCCTGAGACCCTCGATAACCTCATGGAGCTCTCTATTAAAATAGATCGTCGGCTCAGAGAGCGGAGGGCTGAAAAAGGGGCATCTGTCGGGTCCTCTCCCTGGGTTCCTTCCATTCCTGTTGACATAGAGGAGCCTATGCAGATTGGTCTCTCCAAATTGTCTCCGGAAGAAAGAACCAGGAGGCAAAATTCTGGTCTGTGTTTATACTGCGGAGGTAAGGGACATTTTGCCCGTAGTTGTCCAAATAAGTCGGGAAACTTCCTGACCAAGTGAGTTGTGAGGGGGTTCACTTTGGTCTACAGCTCATCTCCTCAAATAATTCACTGTTGGTTCCTGCTAAAGTTTCCTATGGCAGCCTCTGTTCCTCGGTCTCTGCTTTTGTGGACAGTGGAGCTGCAGGAAACTTTATGGATTTAACATGGGCCAAGGCCTTAGGTATTCCTCAGCTAACCTTGGGTAGATGTGTCACCATGCATGGTTTAGATGGGAGTCCCTTATCCAATGGGGTTATTTCTCTATGTACACCTCCTGTTTTGCTCTCGGTGGGAGCTCTGCACTCTGAAAAGATTGAGTTTTTCCTTACCCATTGTCCAGCAGTTCCTGTGGTTCTGGGTCACCCTTGGCTGGCCTTTCATAATCCCATCATAGATTGGCAGTCTGGGGAGATCCTACAATGGGGTACCATCTGTGATAAAGAATGTATTATGCTTCCTATCCGAGTAGCTGCCGCCGCTTCCGCACATATTCCTGGGGAATACCAGGATTTTGTTGATGTGTTTTCCAAGGGCAATGCGGATATTTTGCCTCCCCATAGGCCTTATGATTGTACCATTGAGTTAATTCCTGGTGCCACGTTGCCTAAAGGAAGGTTATATGCATTGTCTGGTCCTGAAACTGTGGCCATGAATGAGTATGTGAAAGAAAGCCTTGAGAAAGGATTTATCAGGCCATCTAAATCCCCTTTAAGTGCAGGTTTCTTCTTCGTAGAGAAGAAGGATGGTTCACTCAGACCCTGCATTGACTTTAGAGCTTTGAATAAGATCTCAGTAAAGAATACTTACCCTCTGCCGCTGATCTCTGTCCTCTTTGATCAGCTGCGTTCGGCTGTTATTTTTTCTAAGATTGACCTGAGAGGAGCATATAACCTCATCAGAATCAGGTCAGGGGATGAGTGGAAAACGGCATTCAGTACTCAGTCAGGCCATTATGAGTATCTGGTCATGCCATTCGGCCTATCTAACGCTCCGGCAGTTTTCCAGGATCTCATTAATGATGTGCTCCGTGAGTTTCTGGGAAGATTTGTTGTGGTCTATTTAGACGATATTTTGATATATTCTGACTCTGTAGAACAACATGTTACCCAGGTGCGTCAGGTGCTAAAGAAATTACGTGAAAATCACTTATATGCCAAGCTGGAGAAGTGTGAATTTCATGTCACGGAGGTATCCTTTTTAGGGTACATTATTTCCCCTCAGGGATTCTGTATGGAACCAAAGAAGCTCCAAGCCATCCTTAGTTGGGCGCAACCCACCAACTTAAAAGCAATTCAGCGCTTTTTAGGGTTTGCGAACTACTATAGAAGATTTATTCACTCTTTCTCTGACCTAGTTGCTCCCATTGTGGCACTAACTAAGAAGGGAGCAGATCCTACCAATTGGTCACGTGAAGCTGAGTTATCTTTTCAGGCCTTGAAACAAGCCTTTGTCTCAGCCCCTGTCCTCAGACATCCCAACCCAGAATTGCCTTTCATTGTTGAGGTTGATGCCTCGGAGGTTGGAGTAGGGGCTATCCTTTCTCAGAAGGATCCTGATTCCCTTGAATTACATCCTTGTGCCTTCATGTCCAGAAAATTCTCATCTGCAGAATCCAACTACGATGTTGGTAACCGGGAATTGCTGGCTATTAAATGGGCTTTCGAGGAGTGGAGGCATTGGCTTGAAGGAGCGACCCATACCATTTCAGTTTTGACTGATCACAAAAATCTTCAATACATAGAATCAGCTAAACGACTGAATGCCCAGCAGGCTCGTTGGGCTTTATTTTTTACTCGTTTCAAATTCATTATCACCTTCAGGCCAGGTTCCAAGAATACCAAGGCAGATGCCCTGTCACGCAGTTTTCTTTCGGTTCAAGACAACAGTCCTGCTACTCCCATACTTCCGTCTTCAGTCATTCAGGCAGGCCTCACACAGGATGTATTTTCCCAGTTAAAGCTGCTTCAACATCAAGCTCCTGGAAATACTCCTGCTGGTCGTCTTTTTGTCCCTGAGTTTTTGAGAGCAACTGTTTTGACGGAGTTTCATGATAGCAAAGTTGCCGGGCATCCGGGAATCGCTAAGACTTTGGAATTAGTCTCCCGCTCAGTATGGTGGCCTGGTCTTTCCAAAGACATTAAAGAGTTTGTTTTTTCATGTCAGGTCTGTGCACAGCATAAAGTTCCCCGTTCTTTGCCTATAGGTCAACTTATGCCCTTGAATGTTCCTCTTAGGCCATGGTCGCATATCTCCATGGATTTTGTGGTGGACCTCCCTCTGTCAGCCGGATGCCGAGTCATATGGGTGGTAGTGGACCGTTTTAGCAAGATGGCCCATTTCATTGCTCTTCCCCGATTGCCATCTGCCCAGGGATTGGCAGTCTTGTTCCTCCGCCATGTTTTCAGACTCCATGGCTTACCCACTGACATTGTTTCTGACAGGGGTCCACAATTCATTGCACAATTTTGGAAGTCTTTTTGTGCTTCGTTAAAGATGAAATTATCATTAACCTCCGGCTATCATCCACAATCCAATGGACAGACTGAGCGAGTTAACCAATCACTAAAACAATATTTGCGTTTGTACTCGGCCAAACTCCAAAATGACTGGTCTGAGTTTCTTCCATTGGCGGAGTTTGCTTATAATAATGCCTGTCATTCCTCCACCAATGTGTCTCCATTTTTTGCAGTTTTTGGTTTTCACCCCAGAGCTAATTCATTTTTTCAACATTCCTCTGTCTCCTCTCTGGCCCTGACCTCTCATCTTAAACTTATTTGGAAAAAAGTGCACCTGGCTCTCAGAAAAGCAGCTTTCCGGGAAAAAAAAATTTCTGACAGGCTCCGGCGGCCGTGCACTTTTAAAGTAGGAGACAGGGTGTGGTTGTCGACTCGCAAACATTAAACTTCGACAAACCTCAGCCAGATTGGGTCCTAGATTTATTGGACCATTTCTCATTATCAAAAAAGTCAATCCAGTTGCTTTCCGGTTACGTTTACCAAAAACTTTACGGATCGGAAATACCTTCCATTGCTCATTGCTTAAACCATATGTTTCGTCCAGCAGAATTCCTCGTAAAATATCTCAGGGGAGATCACCAGTTAATGTACAGGGTCAGCAGGAGTTCTTGGTGGAGAAGGTTCTCGATTCCAAGTTGTCCCGGGGTCGGCTTTATTTTTTGGTACATTGGAGAGGTTATGGGCCAGAGGAAAGGTCTTGGGTCCTGGATGAGGATCTCCATGCCCCAAGGCTCAAAAAGGAATTTTTTCGAGAATTTCCTCAGAAACCCGGCCTTAGGGGTTCCTTGACCCCTCCTCAAGGGGGGGGTACTGTTAGGCGCCGAGGGTCCGCTCGTCAGTGCGGCCCAGCGCCTAGCAACGGGGACGCCACTGTCGGACCGCGTTCCCCGTTGCTGGGTCTAAGTTAATCACCTCATTGGTTTCCTGGCTGTGTAGCATGCAGCTGCACGGCATGTTGTAATTAATCACTCATCTGTTTCCCTGGCCAGGCAGCTTGACAGCTGCATGGCATTTAATCCAATCAGCCTCCAAACAGCTGATTGGAGGACTCTCTGTTAAGAACACTTCCTGGGCTTCTCACAGACGCCGGTGATAGCTTCCTGTTTGCCTGAGTCTGCTACAGAGAGTTCCCAGTCCCGGTCTATTCGGTTGTTCCTGTCCTCAGAGATCCTGTACTCGGAAGTTACCATCTGTTCCTGGAGTCTGACCGAGCACCTTTAACATCTGGTGGTGTTCGTGAGTCGCGGCGCAGCCGTGTGTTGCGGCTTGTCCGCTACAGTTTATTATTTCGTTTATATTGTGTTCTGGAGCTTTGCGGAGGATTCCGCTTCCACAAGATCCACTCTGGTGTCCAGCGGTGCCGAATAGGAGTGTCGGATCAGTGGATCTTTGGTTGTCCTTTTCCTTGGCGGCTAGTCCGCACATACCTTTTGATTTAGTTAAGTTAGCTTGTAACCCCTGGCTTGGTTGCTTAGTCAGAGGGCCCCTTGTTATCACCCTGTCTCGGACTTCCCCTTGTCTCCCATTAAGACCTGCGGGGGCATCGGGGTTGGGCAGACATAATCCGCCCTTCGAACGCGGCTGCCATGGGCTCAAGCAACCATAGTCTCGCAGGGGATTTCTGATAACACGGGCGAGACAACGGAGTTAGGGCGCCAGGGGTTACTAGGCTCTCCAGCTCCCACAACCAGCATATTGTTCCTGTACTCAGATCCCTGCCATAAGATCTTCTCCGGTCTGGAGTACAGGAATCATAACAATATCCCAGAAAGTGTGGGGAGGAGACTGGTCAGATCTCCAGGCTGGTAACATACAGTGACATGATGAGAGGGGGAGAGCAGGAGTATAATAGGGGCTGATGGCACCTAATGTAAGAGATACACCAGAGAGTGTGGGGAGGAGACTGGTCAGATCTCTGGGCTGGTAACACACAGTGACACGATGTGAGGAGGAGAGCAGGAGTATAATAGGGGCTGATGGCTCCTGACTCCACACTGGGAAAATACATATTCCTCCTTAGTTTGTACTGACAGAGGAGGGTGTAGAATTAGAGATTGCTGTAGTCACTGAGCAAGAATATGTTACTCTTATCTGTAATAAGTGTTTATTACTCACCTGTGCTGATATCTGTAGGGATTTCCTCCTCCTTACACTGCTGATCACCCCTCACATACGTCTCTTCTTCTCCCTCTGTATCTTCTGCCTTTATATCAGCCACATACGTCTCTTCTTCTCCCTCTATATCTTCTGCCTTTATATCAGTCACATACGTCTCTTCTTCTCCCTCTATATTAACTGCCTTTATACAAGTCACATACGTCTCTTCTTCTCCCTCTATATCTTCTGTTTTAATATCAGACAGATGTTCTACCTAAAAGACAAACAAACACTATAATGACATTTGCACACAGTCAGATTAAACTGAAGTGAAACAGTATAATATCAAGACACACACAGCTCCTCTACAGATCATATAGTAACAGTAACTTTGGGTGAGACCCTAAATCCCACCTACCTGATCCTCCTGTGGGGTCCTGTAATTCTCCTCTGTACAGTCCTGGGAATACAGAGGACGGGGACATCTCTCTGGGGTATCTCTGTTACTGGGCCCATCTGTAGGAGACACACAGTGAATGAGTACAGTGTATATATGTGATTATCAGGTGATGTGTGTATATAGGGGTCCCCATACCTGCTCTCCCCTGTACAATACATGACAGTCTTCTCTTACCCAGTGATGTGAGGGGCCGGTGATTCTTCATCATCACATCCTTGTACAGACCCCTGTGTTCCTCTATATACTCCCCCTCCTGCATGGAGACATAGATAGTGACATCCTGACAACTTATAGGAACCTGACACACACACAGTGATACAGTCATCACCCAGACACATCCCCTGGTGTTACTGTATAATGTCCCATTCCCTGTAGTCACTTCTCCAGTCATCACCCAGACACATCCCCTGGTGTTACTGTATAATGTCCCATTCCCTGTAGTCACTTCTCCAGTCATCACCCAGACACGTCCCTCGGTATTACTGTACAATGCCTCATTCCCGGCAGTCACCTCCCTAGTCAGAACCCAGACACGTCCCCCGGTGTTACTGTATAATGTCCCATTCCCAGCAGTCACCTCTCCAGTCATCACCCAGACACGTCCCCCGGTGTTACTGTATAATGTCCCATTCCCAGCAGTCACCTCTCCAGTCATCACCCAGACACGTCCCCCGGTGTTACTGTATAATGTCCCATTCCCAGCAGTCACCTCTCCAGTCATCACCCAGACACATCCCCTGGTGTTACTGTATAATGTCCTATTCCCAGCAGTCACCTCTCCAGTCATCACCCAGACACATCCCCCGTTGTTACTGTATAATGCCCCATTCCCAGCAGTCACTTCTCCAGTCATCACCCAGACACATCCGCTGGTGTTACTGTATAATGCCCCATTCCCAGCAGTCACCTCCTCAGTCATCACCCAGACACATCCCCTGGTGTTACGGTATAATGTCTCATTCCCGGCAGTCACCTCCGCATTCATCATCCAGACACGTCCACCGGTGTTACTGTATAATGCCTCATTCCCAGCAGTCACCTCTCCAGTCATCATCCAGACACGTCCCTCGTGTTACTGTATAATGCCCCATTCCTGGGGCAGTCACCTCCGCAGTCATCATCCAGACACGTCTACCAGTGTTACTGTATAATGCCCCATTCCCAGCAGTCACCTCTCCAGTCATCATCCAGACACGTTCCCTGGTGTTACAGTATAATGTCCCAATGCCACCAGTCATCTCTCCAGTCATCACCCAGACACATCCCCTGGTGTTACTGTATAATGCCCCATTCCCAGCAGTCACCTCCTTAGTCATCACCCAGACACGTCCCCCGGTGTTACTGTATAATGTCCCATTCCCAGCAGTGACCTCTCCAGTCATCACCCAGACACGTCCCCTGGTGTCACTGTATAATGCCCCATTCCCAGCAGTCACCTCTCCAGTCATCGCCCAGACACATCCCCTGGTGTTACTGTATAATGCCCCATTCCCATCAGTCACCTCTCCAGTCATCACCCAGACACATTCCCTGGTGTTACTATATAATGTCCCATTCCCAGCAGTCTCCTCTCCAGTCATCACCCAGACACATCCCCTGGTATTACTGTATAATGTCACATTCCCAGCAGTCACCTATCCAGTCATCACCCAGACACATCCCCCGGTGTTACTGTATAATGCCCCATTCAGAGCAGTCACCTCTCCAGTCATCACCCAGACACGTCCCCTGGTGTAACTGTATAAAGTTTCATTCCCAGCAGTCACCCCGCCAGTCATCACCCAGACACATCCCCTGGTGTTACTGTATAATGTCCCATTCCCAGCAGTCACCTCTCCAGTCATCACCCAGGCACGTCCTCTGGTGTTACTATATAATGTCCCATTCCCAGCAGTCACCTCTCCAGTCATCACCCAGACACGTCCCCTGGTGTTACTGTATAATGTTCCATTCCCAGCACTTACCTCTCCGGTCGTCACCCAGACATATCCCCTGGTGTTACTGTATAATGTCCCATTCCCTGCAGTCACCTCTCCAGTCATCACCCAGACACGTCCCCTGGTGTTACTGTATAATGTCCCATTCCCAGCAGTGACCTCTCCAGTCATTACCCAGATACACCCCCTGGTGTTACTGTATAATGTCCCATTCCCAGCAGTCACCTCCCCAGTCACCACCCAGACACATCCCCTGGTGTTACTGTATATTGCCCCATTCCCAGCGGTCACCTCTCCTGTCATCACCCAGACATCCGCTGGTGTTACTGTATAATGTCCCATTCCGAGTAGTCACCTCTCCAGTCATCACCCAGACACATCCCCCGGTGTTACTGTATAATGCCCCATTCCCAGCAGTCACCTCCCCAGTCATCACCCAGACACATCTGCATGTTACTGTATAATTTCCCATTCCCAGCAGTCACCTCTCCAGTCACCACCCAGACACGTCCCTCGGTATTACTGTACAATGCCTCATTCCCGGCAGTCACCTCCCCAGTCTGAACCCAGACACGTCCCCCTGTGTTTCTGTATAATGTCCCATTCCCAGCAGTCACTTCTCCAGTCATCACCCAGACACATCCCCTGGTGTTACTGTATAATGTCCCATTCCCAGCAGTCACCTCTCCAGTCATCATCCAGACACATCCCCTGGTGTTACTGTATAATGCCCCATTCCCAGCAGTCACCTCCTCAGTCATCACCCAGACACATCCCCTGGTGTTACTGTATAATGCCTCATTCCCAGCAGTCACCTCTCCAGTCATCATCCAGACACGTTCCCTGGTGTTACAGTATAATGTCCCAATCCCAGCAGTCATCTCTCCAGTCATCACCCAGACACATCCCCTGGTGTTACTGTATAATGCCCCATTCCCAGCAGTCACCTCCTCAGTCATCACCCAGACACATCCCCTAACCTCCCCAGTCATGTCCCTGTATTATTACTATAGATACAAGTGATGTAACTGTGATGCTCCCAGATCCCCTCACCTTACCAGTCATGGTATTATTACTACAGATATGTGATGTTAGTGTGACACTCTCAGACCCCCTCACCTCCCCAGTCATGTACCTGTATTATTACTACAGATATAAGTGATGTCACTGTGACGCTCCCATATCCCCTCACCTCCCCAGTCACGTCGCTGTATTATTACTATAGATGTAAGTGACGTCACAGTGACATTCCCAGATCCCCTCACCTCCCCAGTCACGTCTCTGTATTATTACTATAGATATAAGTAATGTCATTGTGACATTCCCAGATCCCCCCTCACCTCTACAGTCATGTCCCTGTATTATTACTATATATATATAAGTGATGTCACTGTGTTGCTCCCAGATACCTTCACCTCCCCAGTCATGTCCCTGTATTATTACTATAGATATTAGTGATGTCACTGTGACATTCCCAGATCCCCTCACCTCCCCAGTCATGTCCCTGTATTATTACTATAGATATAAGTGATGTCACTGTGATGCTCCCAGATCCCCTCACCTCCCCAGTCATGTCCCTGTATTATTACTATAGATAAGTGATGTCATTGTGACATTCCCAGATCCCCTCACCTCTCCAGTCATGTCCCTGTATTATTACTATATATATAAGTGATGTCACTGTGTTGCTCCCAGATACCTTCACCTCCCCAGTCATGTCCCTGTATTATTACTATAGATATAAGTGATGTCACTGTGATGCTCCCAGATCCCCTCACCTCCCCAGTCATGTCCCTGTATTATTACTATAGATATAAGTGATGTCACTGTGATGCTCCCAGATCCCCTCACCTCCCCAGTCATGTCCCTTTATTACAATAGATATCAGTGATGTCACTGTGATGCTCCCAGGAGTCTGATAAACATTTGATTCACACTGCTGCAATTATCATCTGTTACACATGCCAGGTATATTATGGTGCAAAAGAAAAGAAAGACAGTACCCTTGTTTGGCGCACTCATTATTAAACCAAGAAGGTTTATTTTAGGAAAGTCAATGAATTTATTACAACATAACTTTTATTTTTTGTTCAAATTAAAATATATTATCCCTCAATCAAAAGATATTAAAGTGAACAAATCCGAGTCACATATATTTGTGACAGTAAAAATTATTATTTATTAAGGCTGTATTGCCTATTATGCAGCAGAAGTGATCAGATTTTTCAAAATGGCACACTCAAAAAAGCTTGTATTGATATTTATCTTAATCCTATATTGGATTTATAGCACCTGGTATATGCAACAGTGTGACCGCCTTCCAAGTAAGAAACTTGATGTCCATCTCCTGTAAAGGCTCAAACCAATCCGATTGCAGGTACTGCAGCACCACATTAAGATCCCAAGATGCCGTAGGAGGCACAAAGGGTGGTTGGATGTGCAGAACCCCTTTCAAGAAAGTCTGAACCTCAGCGAGAGCAGCCAATTGTTTCTGGAAGAAAATGGATAAGGCTAAAATCTGGACCTTTATAGAGCCCAAGCGTAGGCCCACATCCACACCTGCTTGCAGAAAGAGAAACCGTCCCAGTTGAAACTCCACCGTAGGAAACTTCTTGGATTCACACCAAGACACATACTTTTTCCAAATCCGATGGTAATGTTTAGATGTTAATCCCTTCCTAGTCTGTATCAGGGTAGGAATTACCTTGTTCGGAATGCCTTTCCGAGCTAAGATCTGTTGTTCAACCTCCATGCCGTCAAACGTAGCCGCGGTAAGTCTTGAAAGGCGAACGGCACCTGTTGCAGAAGGTCCTTTCAAAGAGGAAGAGGCCTTGGATCATCCAGTAGTAATTCCAGAAGATCCGCGTACCAAGCCCTTCTTGGCCAGTCCGGAGCAATGAGGATCGCCAGAACTCTTGTTCTTTTTTATTAGTTTGAGAATCCTTGGGATGAGTGAAAGTGGAGGGAACACCTATACGGACTGGAATGACCACGGAGTTACCAGTGCGTCCACCGCCACTGCTTGTGGGCCTCTCGACCTGGAACAGTACCTCCAAAGCTTCTTGTTGCGGCGAGAGGTCATCATGTCTATCTGAGGTACACCCCATCGGCTTGTCACCTCTGTGAACACCTCCGGGTGGAGGCCCCATTCTCCTGGATGGAGATTGTGTCTGCTGAGGAAGTCCGCTTCCCAGTTGTCCACTCCTGGAATGAAGATTGCTGACGGCACCACTTTTCTGCCCAGAGGAGGACTCTTGTTACCTCTGACATTGCTGCTCTGCTCTTCGTTCCACCCTGTCGGTTTATGTAGGACACTGCCGTTACATTGTCAGACTGAACCTGAATGGCCTGGTCTTGCAGAAGATGTGCCACTTGTAGAAGGCAGTTGTATATGGCCCTTAGTTTCAGAATGTTTATCAGAAGGATGGATTACAGACTTGACCACTTTCCTTGGATGTTTTCCCCTTGGGTGACTGCTCCCCAACCTCTGAGACTTGCATCCGTGGTTAGAAGGATCCAATTCTGAATTCCGAACCTGCAGCCCTCGAGTAGGTGAGAAGTTTGCAGCCACTAGAGGAGTGAAATTCTGGCTTTTAGCGACAGGCGTATCAGCTGGTGCATGTGAAGATGTGATCCCAACTATGTGTCCAGGAGATCCAGCTGGATGGACTGCGCATGGAATCTTCCATACTGTAAAGCCTAGTAGGAGGCTACCATCTTCCCCAGAAGGCGAATGCACTGATGAACCGATACCCGGTCTGGCTTCAGGACATCCCGTACCTTTGATTGGATCACCAGCGCTTTTTCCACCAGTAGAAACACCCTCTGCACTTCCGTGTCAAGTATCATCCCCAGAAAGGGCAGTCTCCTTGTCGGCTGCAAATGTGACTTTGGAAGGTTCAGGATCCACCCATGATCCTGGAGTAGTCGAGTTGAGAGAGCAATACTCCGTAACATCCTCTTCCTGGAAGAAGCTTTTATCAGCAGATCGTCCAGATATGGAATTATGTTCACTCCCTGCTTGCGGAGGAGTAGCATCATCTCTGCCATGACCTTGGTGAACACCCTCGGTGCTGTGGAGAGGCCAAATGGCAATGCCTGGAACTGATAGTGACAGTCCAGCAGCACAAATCTTAGATAAGCCTGGTGAGGTGGCCAGATCAGAATGTGAAGGTATGCATCCTTGATATCATGGGATACCAGGAATTCCCACTCCTCCAGACCTGAGATCACCGCTCTCAGAGGCTCCATCTTGAATGGGAAAACCCTCAAGTTAGGGGTTCAACGACTTCAGGTTTAATATAGGCCTTACTGAACCGTCCGGTTTTGGTACCACAAACAGGTTTGAGTAATAACCCTTGTGTTGTAGGTGAAGTGGCACTGGATTAATGACATTTGTTTGAACCAATTTTTGAATGGCTTCCTGTAGGATAGCACTTTCTATCAGCGAAGCTGGTAAGCCTGATTTGAAGAATCTGTGAGGTGGGAACACTTGAAACTCCAGTCTGTACCCCTGGGCAAGAATATCCTTTACCCATGGGTCTAGGCATGATGACGTTCAGATGTGACTGAAATCCTTTAGTCTTGCTCCCACCTGCACTATCTCCAGGCTAGGAGGTCCACCATCATGCTGAAGACTTTGAGGAAGAAGAAACTGGTTTCTGTTCCTGAGAACCTGTTGTTGCAGGTTTTTGGATTTTCCCCCACCTCCTCTAAAGACAGTGGAAAGGGGTTTGGACTTTTTAACTTTTGCGGTCCGTAAGGACTGCAGTGAAGACGTAGGATAAGATTTCCTAGCCGGTGGTGCTGCTGAGGGAAGAAATGATAACTTACTTGCAGTGGAGATCCACGCATCCAATGTGTCCCCAAACAGAGCCTGACCTGTGAAGGGTAGGTTCTCCACACTTTTATTGGACTCTGCATCTGAGTCCTATGCGTGCCAAGACTGCCATGGAAGTAGCCCTTGTGTTCAGCATGCCAAGGTCCTTCATGGCCTCCACCATGAAACCTGCAGAATCCTGTATGTGACGCAAAAACAATTCAATGTCACTCCTATCCATAGTGTCTAAGTCCTCTAGTATGGTGCCTGACCACTTTACTATGGCTTTAGAAATCCACGCACAAGTAATAGTGGGCCTTAAAGCCACGCCTGTAGCAGTGTATAGTGATTTGAGCGTAGTCTCAATCTTGCGGTCAGCCGGCTCCTTTATGGCGGTTGAACCAGGGACAGGTAAAAGCACGTTTTTAGACAGCCTAGTGTCACAACTGAGGGCCTGAGCTGACGGGAGGCAGCCTCAGTTGTAGGGGCTGAGATGTACCGGAACCTGGGAGGTTGTATCAGACCCCTGGACATGTAAGTAACATGAATAATAACTGCCCGAAGGCGTGACCACGACAACTTAGATAAAAGTCAATGATGTTTATTATGACAACTCCGCATCACAGCAGCAATAAAAGAAAACGTAAAAGTCAGCAAAGAATAAATACAGTTCCTGAGTACTACAGCATGGCAGGAGCCACAGGGCACTGGTAGTGTGAGATAGTTCTTATGATCTTCTAGATGGAAAGTCCTTACCAGACCCGGCTGTAGCAATGGAGATAACCCAGGATTGTACCAGCTGGTGTTCCAGGAAGAGCTGGGTTGCTGAAGGTAAAACAGCTGCTGTGGATACTGGCTGGAACCAGACTGTTGTTAGCACGGAGTGGATACTGGCTGGAACCAGTTAAATAATAAATGAACTTTGGGAGCGATGAAATGTGAACTGAAATGTAGAACTTGAGAGCGGAGAAATAATAATTCCGGTGGAGAGTGGTAAAGTGTAGAAAGGACACCGGCCCTTTAAGGGAAGCTGTACTCTGCTGGAAGCTGAGGCTGGAAGCAGGTAGTGTTGTAGCTGGAAACAAATGAATCCACAATGGATTGGAGAGTCAGGCTACACCGCAGGTGGAATGCTGGTGCGGGTCTCTATGGTGGAAGTCTTGAGACAGGAGCTGGAACCTGGAAGACAATCATAGAAGAGAGACAAACAGGAACTAGGTTTGACAACCAAAGCACTGACGTCTTCCTTGCTCAGGTACAGCTTACTTATACCTGCAGCAAGGAAGGGGTTGGCTAGGCAATTATGCAAATCAACAACACAGACAGCAGATTGGTGGAAATGATCAGATGACAGAATCCAAGATGGCTGCGCCCATGCAGACACTTGGAGGGAAGTTTGGTTTGTAATCCATGTGGTCTGGGAAACAGTAATGGCGGCGCCGGCCACTGGAGACAGGAGACGCCAGGCTGATAGATGCACATTTAACCACGCGGGCACAGCGGAGGCCGCGGCTGATGAAAAGACCACTCTGCATGTGGAAACTCAGGAACAGCGGAATCCGGTCCTGGAACGCTGAGCCCGCCTTAGGAGGCATCTGAAGGGTAAGTAATGGCGTCCAGATACCCGGATCGTGACAGCACCCCCCCCCTTTAGGAGTGGCCCCAGGACACTTCTTAGGCTTTAAAGGAAACTTTGCGTGGAAATTTCGGACCAAGGCAGGAGCATGGACGTCAGAGGCATTGGTCCAAGAGCGTTCTTCAGGACCATAGCCCTTCCAGTCAATGAGATACTGAAGTTGACCGTAACGGTGACGTGAGTCCAGGATCTTGGCCACTTCATACTCAACGCCTCGTTGAGTTTGAACTTTCGGAGTTGGTGGAAGTGAGGAATGAAACCGATTCAAGATTAGTGGTTTCAACAGGGAAACATGGAATGTCCTGGGTATTTTTAAGAAGGGAGGTAACTGGAGTCTGTAAGCAACAGGATTGATGACTTGATCAATTTTAAAAGGACCGATGTAGCGAGGTGCAAACTTCATACTGGGAACTCTTAACCTCAAATTCTTCGTGGATAACCATACCCGATCACCCACCTTGAGAGCAGGAACTGCTCGACGCTTCTTATCCGCAAACTTCTTGTACCTGAACGATGCCTTGAGCAGAGCTGATCGTACGCTCTTCCAGATATTGGCAAACTGATGCAAGGTGATATCCACTGCGGGAACAGAAGTTGCTGGAAGCGGTTGGAACTCAGGGACTTTAGGGTGGAATCCAAAGTTGGTGAAGAATGGTGTTGAGGAAGATGAAGAATGATACTGGTTGTTATGACAGAACTCGGCCCAGGGAAGTAATTGAACCCAGTCATCTTGAGAGGAGGACACATAGATGCGGAGGAAGGCCTCCAAGTCCTGATTCACCCTCTCAGTTTGACCATTGGTCTGAGGATGGTAAGCCGTGGAAAACTTTAACTTGACTTGGAGGACTTGACATAAACTTCGCCAGAATTTGGCTGTGAATTGAACTCCTCGATCTGAGATAATTTCTTCTGGAAGACCGTGGAGTCGGAAGATCTCTTGTATGAATACTTGAGCCAACTTGGAAGCTGACGGAAGACCGGTGAGAGGAATGAAGTGTGCCATCTTGGTGAACCGGTCAACTACCACCCAGATGGTATTGAACTTGTTGCACATGGGCAAATCTGTAATAAAATCCATCGACAAATGGGTCCATGGTCGACGGGGAACAGATAGTGGAACCAGTTGCCCCGCAGGCGACTGGCGGGATACTTTATGTTGAGCACACTTTGGGCAAGATGCAATAAACTCCAAAACGTCCTTTTTCAGAGTTGGCCACCAATAGGACCTAGAGATAAACTCCAGGGTTTTTTGGATACCTGTATGTCCGGCAAAACGGGAAGCATGGGCCCAATGCATGAGCTTCTTCCTTAGTGTCGTCTTCACAAAACTTTTCCCTGATGGGGGCGTAGAGTCCATCCCTACCGTGGAGAATGCCAACGGATTTATAATAGGATGCTTGTCTGAAGACTCTGACTCATTTTCTTGCTCCCATGAGCGGGAAAGGGCATCGGCCTTGCGATTCTGAGAGCCCGGACAGAACTGGAGTTTAAAGTCGAACCTGGAAAAGAAAAGTGCCCATCTGGCCTGACGAGGGTTGAGACATTGTGCGCCTTTTAGATATAGAAGGTTCTTGTGGTCTGTAAGGATGGTGATTGAATGAGAAGCTCCCTCCAACAGATATCTCCACTCCTCTAGAGCGAGCTTGATGGCTAGCAACTCCTGGTCGCCAATGGCATAGTTGCGCTCCGCTGGGGAGAACTTCCGTGAGAAGAAACTGCAAGGATGTAAATGACCATCTTTAGCCCTCTGAGATAACACCGCTCCTACTCCAACGGAGGAGGCATCCACCTCTAAGATGAAAGGAGAGTCGATGTCAGGCTGTTTCAGGACAGGTGCAGAGATGAACCTCTGTTTTAAAAGATGAAAAGCTTGCATGGCTTCTTCAGACCACTTGGACGGGTTAGCACCCTTCTTGGTGAAAGCAGTAATAGGCGCCACAATGGTGGAAAAGTCTCGTATAAACGTTCGGTAATAATTGGCGAACCCTAAGAACCTCTGGACCCCTTTGAGGGTTAAGGGTACCGGCCAATTCTGGATTGCTTGTAGTTTCTCAGGATCCATCTCTAGTCCGGAACCGGACACAATGTACCCTAGAAACGGAATGGACTTGACTTCAAAGACGCATTTCTCTAATTTGCAGTAGAGATGATTGACACGGAGACGGGACAGAACCTCCTTTACCCAAAAACGATGTTCCTCTAAATCGTTGGCAAAAATGAGGATATCATCTAGATAGACCACGACATGACGGTATAGAATGTCTCTGAAGATCTCATTGACGAAATGCTGGAAGACAGCTGGAGCATTGCTCAATCCGAAGGGCATGACGAGGTACTCATAATGTCCGTCACGGGTGTTAAATGCGGTCTTCCACTCGTCACCCTCACGGATCCGGATGAGATTGTATGCACCTCTCAGGTCCAGCTTTGTAAAGATGGTAGCTCCGCTAACTCTGTCAAAGAGCTCAGTAATCAGGGGTAAAGAATAGCGGTTTTTGATGGTAATGTCGTTCAAACCTCTGTAGTCGATGCACGGCCGCAGACCACCATCTTTCTTCTTTACAAAAAAGAAGCCTGCGCCGGCTGGAGAAGAAGAAGGTCGAATGAACCCCTTTGCTAGGTTCTCTTTAATGTATTCCTCCATAGAATGTGTCTCGGGGAGAGACAACGGATAAGTTCGGCCTCGAGGTGGAACCTTCCCTGGAACGAGATCAATCGGGCAGTCCCATTCTCTATGAGGAGGAAGGATATCAGCAGAAGCTTTACTGAACACATCCGTGAAATCTTGATATGGAGGAGGTGGAACATCAGACGACCTGGGGGAGGAAGAACAGACAGGCAATACTTTAAACAAACATGTCTTAGTACAGGAGGAACCCCATGCCAGGATTTGCGTAGTCGTCCAATCAATTGTAGGATTGTGAAGACGGAGCCATGGAAGGCCCAGGACCACAGGATGTGTGGCTCTTGGAATCACTAAAAATGAAATAAGTTCGGAATGAAGAACTCCCACTCTCAGACGAACTGGTAGAGTCCTTAGAGAAATAACTGTATCAAAAATTTTACTGCCATCCACAGCAGTTAAGGAAAAGGACAAAGGAAGTCTCTCGGTGGGTAGGGACCACCGTTTAACATAGGCTTCAGTAATAAAGTTCCCAGCTGCTCCGGAATCCAGGAGGGCAATGACGTTCTGATAACGTTGAGCAACTTGAAGCGAGACTGGGAGGTTACAATCTTGAGGAGATGGAGAGGAGATCATTACTCCTAGCCGGCCCTCTCCTTGGCGAGCTAGGATTTGGAGTTTCCCGGACGTTTGGGACAGGCATTAATGGTGTGAGACGGAGCTGCACAATACAGACAGAGAAACTCGGAGAGACGTCTTCGGCGCTCAGCAGGAGTTAAACGGGAACGGCCAATTTGCATGGGTTCATCTGTAGTTGGTGACAGTTGGCGAGGAGGAGGAGTAGAAGATTTTGGAGCAGATGATCTTCCACGCTCAGTTGCTCTCTCTCTGAAACGTAAGTCAACTTTCGTACAAAGTGAGATTAGCTCATCTAACTTGGAGGGTAAGTCTCTGGTAGCTAACTCATCTTTAATACGCTCGGATAAACCATGCCAGAATGCAGCATACAGGGCCTCGTCGTTCCATGCCAGTTCGGATGCCAGGATCTGGAACTGTATAAGATATTGTCCTACAGTACGTGATTCCTGGCGTAAACGGAGAATCTCAGACGAAGCTGAAGTTACCCGGCCTGGCTCGTCGAAGATGCGCCTGAATGTTGACACAAATGCAGTGTAAGAAGATAGCAGGGTGTCGGACCTCTCCCATAACGGTGATGCCCAATCAAGGGCTGAGCCACTGAGAAGAGAAATAATGTAGGCAATTTTTGTACGGTCACTGGGAAAATTGCCAGGTTGTAGCTCAAACTGAATCTCACACTGGTTGAGAAATCCCCTGCAGAATCTTGGAGATCCGTCAAATTTTGCTGGCGTTGGAAGATGAAGACGTGGAGCAGAAATGGGTAAGGTGGGTGGGGTTATAGCTGGAGTCACTGTGGTTGACGCACCAGACGCGCCTGATCCACGGAGAGTTGTCTGAATCCCATCCAGCCGAGTAGAGAGATCCTGGAGACAGCGGATGATGTGGCCCTGTGCAGCCTCCTGATGTTCTAGTCGGGCTGCCAGTTCTTGCATCGGCCTGGCCGCTTGATCCTGGTCTCCGGCTGGATTCATTAGGTCAGTGCTTACTGTCACAACTGAGGGCCTGAGCTGACGGGAGGCAGCCTCAGTTGTAGGGGCTGAGATGTACCGGAACCTGGGAGGTTGTATCAGACCCCTGGACATGTAAGTAACATGAATAATAACTGCCCGAAGGCGTGACCACGACAACTTAGATAAAAGTCAATGATGTTTATTATGACAACTCCGCATCACAGCAGCAATAAAAGAAAACGTAAAAGTCAGCAAAGAATAAATACAGTTCCTGAGTACTACAGCATGGCAGGAGCCACAGGGCACTGGTAGTGTGAGATAGTTCTTATGATCTTCTAGATGGAAAGTCCTTACCAGGCCCGGCTGTAGCAATGGAGATAACCCAGGATTGTACCAGCTGGTGTTCCAGGAAGAGCTGGGTTGCTGAAGGTAAAACAGCTGCTGTGGATACTGGCTGGAACCAGACTGTTGTTAGCACGGAGTGGATACTGGCTGGAACCAGTTAAATAATAAATGAACTTTGGGAGCGATGAAATGTGAACTGAAATGTAGAACTTGAGAGCGGAGAAATAATAATTCCGGTGGAGAGTGGTAAAGTGTAGAAAGGACACCGGCCCTTTAAGGGAAGCTGTACTCTGCTGGAAGCTGAGGCTGGAAGCAGGTAGTGTTGTAGCTGGAAACAAATGAATCCACAATGGATTGGAGAGTCAGGCTACACCGCAGGTGGAATGCTGGTGCGGGTCTCTATGGTGGAAGTCTTGAGACAGGAGCTGGAACCTGGAAGACAATCATAGAAGAGAGACAAACAGGAACTAGGTTTGACAACCAAAGCACTGACGTCTTCCTTGCTCAGGTACAGCTTACTTATACCTGCAGCAAGGAAGGGGTTGGCTAGGCAATTATGCAAATCAACAACACAGACAGCAGATTGGTGGAAATGATCAGATGACAGAATCCAAGATGGCTGCGCCCATGCAGACACTTGGAGGGAAGTTTGGTTTGTAATCCATGTGGTCTGGGAAACAGTAATGGCGGCGCCGGCCACTGGAGACAGGAGACGCCAGGCTGATAGATGCACATTTAACCACGCGGGCACAGCGGAGGCCGCGGCTGATGAAAAGACCACTCTGCATGTGGAAACTCAGGAACAGCGGAATCCGGTCCTGGAACGCTGAGCCCGCCTTAGGAGGCATCTGAAGGGTAAGTAATGGCGTCCAGATACCCGGATCGTGACACCTAGATACAGAAGCGTCTACTATAGGTGGGTTTTCCCACTTCTTCCTGTTCTCTTCAGGGAAAGGGAAAGCAATGAGAATTCTTTTAGTGATCTGGAATTTTTTCTCTGCTTTTTTTCCAGGATTTTTCAAACAAAGAAGTTAACTCCTTAGAAGCCAGGAAGATAAGCGAGGATTTCTTACTTTCTGTAAAATAAGATTCCTCTACCTGCTCAAGAACCTTCTCAGTAATATGTAAAATGTCCCTAATGGCTTCAATCATTAGCTGCACCCCTTTAGCAAGGGATGCATCCCCCCTACATATCCCCATCACCGTCCCCTGTATCAGTCGGTATCAGTGTCAGCTTGCATTATCTGGGCAAGTGTACGTTTTTGTGGGTATGTAGGTGGGGTTTTAGATGAAGATGAAGTAGTGAGAGCTGAATACTTCAAACCCACTACAGATTGTCTCAAAACCTGCGTCTCTTTCTCAGTATGTGACATCCTTGTTGAAATCTGGGATATCATTCCCTTAAAGAATCCACCCATGGGGGTTTGGAGTCAGAAGGGTGAGACAGCACATTGCAGTCCTGAGTACATGGAATAGACTCCTCAGGAGAAGATACACACTCTGCAGCACAGGACACAGAGTCCTTAGACATGGTAATGTGGATACACACACACACACACAGGAAAATGTCAGACACAGTTTTCCCCAGAGTACCTTCAGAGATACACAGAGAATAAGGAGCCAGCCACACAGCGCCCCTGTAGGCAGTTCTTATACCCCCCCCCCGGTACCGCAGAGGTATGCTGGAGTTATGTGGAGGGCAGCGCTCCCTGTCAGCGTCTCTTCCTGTGATCTGCAGGGAGAAAATGGCGCTGGAGAGTGCTCTGAAAAGCCCCGCCCCCTCTAATGGCGCGTCTTCCCTCACTAATTGTTTATACTGGCCTGAGGATTTTAGTGATAACAGGGGGATTAGCCCCTGTTAGCTGCGTGACCAGTGTAGGGTTTATCCGCACTGGCTCAGGACGCTCCTCAAAGTGCCTACACTGTGTGTTGCTGAGCCTTCCTGGAGCGCAGCCTGTCAGAGCTGCACTCCCACCCTTGTGCCACCATACCCGCTGGTGACCCGCTAACCGGGCCGCCGGCGCTATAATCACCACTCTTCTTTCTTCTGGCTTTGTTAGGGGGTGGCGGCCGTGCTGCAGGAGTGAGCGGTCGCCTCGTGGGCTTGCGATCAGCACCATCAGGAGCTCAGTGTCCTGTCAGCGGAGTAGAGAACCATTAACTTCTAGAGTTGGTTCCTACTCCCCCCCATAGCCCCACGAAGTCCTAACTAACAATGACAGCACAGGATGCTCCCTCTGTATACTATGACAGCACAGGATGCTCCCCCTGTATATTATGACAACACAGGATGCTCCCCCTGTATATTATGACAACACAGGATGCTCCCCCTGTATATTATGACAACACAGGATGCTCCCCCTGTATACTATGACAACACAGGATGCTCCCCCTGTATATAACAACACAGGATGCTACCCCTGTATATTATGACAGCACAGGATGCTCCCCCTGTATATTATGACAACACAGGCTGCTCCCCCTGTATACTATGACAGCACAGGATGCTTCCCCTGTATATTATGACAACACAGGCCGCTCCCCCTGTATATTATGACAACACAGGATGCTCCCCCTGTATATTATGACAACACAGGCCACTCCCCCTGTATACTATGACAACACAGGATGCTCCCCCTGTATATTATGACAACACAGGCCACTCCCCCTGTATACTATGACAACACAGGATGCTCCCCCTGTATATTATGACAACACAGGATGCTACCACTGTATATTATGACAACACAGGATGCTCCCCCTGTATATTATGACAACACAGGCCGCTCCCCCTGTATATTATGACAACACAGGCCGCTCCCCCTGTATATTATGACAACACAGGATGCTCCCCCTGTATATTATGACAACACAGGATGCTCCCCCTGTATATTATGACAACACAGGATGCTACCCCTGTATATTATGACAACACAGGATGCTCCCCCTGTATATTATGACAACACAGGATGCTCCCCCTGTATATTATGACAACACAGGATGCTCCCCCTGTATATTATGACAACACAGGATGCTCCCCCTGTATATTATGACAACACAGGATGCTACCCCTGTATATAACAACACAGGATGCTACCCCTGTATATTATGACAACACAGGATGCTACCCCTGTATATAACAACACAGGATGCTACCCCTGTATATTATGACAACACAGGATGCTCCCCCTGTATATTATGACAACACAGGCCGCTCACCCTGTATATTATGACAACACAGGATGCTACCCCTGTATATAACAACACAGGATGCTACCCCTGTATATTATGACAACACAGGATGCTCCCCCTGTATATTATGACAACACAGGCTGCTCCCCCTGTAGATTATGACAACACAGGCTGCTCCCCCTGTATATTATGACAACACAGGCTGCTCTTCCTGTATATTATGACAACACAGGCCGCTCCTCCTATATACTATGACAGCACAGGCCGCTCCCCCTGTATACTATGACAGCACAGGATGCTCCCCCTGTATATTATGACAACACAGGATGCTACTCCTGTATATTATGACAACACAGGCCACTCCTCCTATATACTATGACAGCACAGGCCGCTCCCCCTGTATACTATGACAGCACAGGATGCTCCCCCTGTAGATTATGACAACACAGGCTGCTCCCCCTGTATATTATGACAACACAGGCTGCTCTTCCTGTATATTATGACAACACAGGCCGCTCCCCCTGTAGATTATGACAACACAGGCTGCTCCCCCTGTATATTATGACAACACAGGCTGCTCTTCCTGTATATTATGACAACACAGGCCGCTCCTCCTATATACTATGACAGCACAGGCCGCTCCCCCTGTATACTATGACAGCACAGGATGCTCCCCCTGTATATTATGACAACACAGGATGCTCCCCCTGTATATTATGACAACACAGGCTGCTCTTCCTGTATATTATGACAACACAGGATTCTCCCCCTGTATATTATGACAACACAGGCTGCTCTTCCTGTATATTATGACAACACAGGCTGCTCCCCCTGTATATTATGACAACACAGGATGCTACTCCTGTATATTATGACAACACAGGCTGCTCCCCCTGTATATTATGACAACACAGGCTGCTCCCCCTGTATATTATGACAACACAGGCTGCTCTTCCTGTATATTATGACAACACAGGATGCTCCCCCTGTATATTATGACAGCACAGGATGCTACCCCTGTATATTATGACAACACAGGATGCTCCCCCTGTATATTATGACAACACAGGCTGCTCCCCCTGTATATTATGACAACACAGGATGCTCCCCCTGTATATTATGACAACACAGGCCGCTCTCCCTGTATACTATGACAGTACAGGATGCTACCGCTGTATACCATGACAACACAGGCCACTTCCCCTGTATACTATGACAGCACAGGATGCTACCCCTGTATATGATAACACAGGCCGCTCTCCCCGTAAATTATGACAACACAGGCCACTCCCCCTGTATGTTATGACAACACAGGCCACTCCCCCTGTATGTTATGACAACACAGGCCACTCCCGCTGTATATTATGACAGCACAGGATGCTACCCCTGTATATTATGACAACACAGGCCACTCCCCCTGCATACTATGACAACACAGGTCGCTCTCCCAGTATATGATGACAACACAGGCCGCCCCCCCTGTATTCTATAACAGCACAGGATGTTACCCCTTTATATTAAGACAACACAGGCCGCTCCCTCTGTATACTATGACAGCACAGGATGCTACCCATGTACCCCTGTATATCATGACAACACAGGCCGCTCCCCCTGTATTCTATGACAGCACAGGCTGATCCCTCTGTATACTATGACAACACAGGCAACTCTTTCTGTATAGAAAGACAATACATGCAGCTCACCCTATATAATAACAGTAACAAGACACCACAGGTCCCTCCTCCTGTAGAGTAGGACAACACATGCCGCTCCCCCTGTATAGTACAATGCCACAGGACACAACAGCTGTAATGTCCTGTGTATAGAATTACGGTAACAGCGGGGTCTGCGCCGCTTATATTACGGTAACGGCGTGGTCTGCACCACATGTATTACGGTAATGGCAGGGTCTGCGCCACCTGTATTACGGTAATGGCGGGGCCTGCGCCACCTGTATTATGGTAACGGCGGGGTCTGCGCCACCTGTATTATGGTAACCGCGGGGTCTGCACCACCTGTATTACGGTAACGGCGGGGTCTGCACCACTTGTATTAGGGTAACGGCGGGGTCTGCGCCACCTGTATTACGGTAAGGACGGGGTCTGCGCCACCTTTATTACAGTAACGGCGGGGTGTGCGCCACCTGTACTACGGTAACGGCGAGATCCGCGCCTCCTGTATCATGGTAACGGCGGGGTCTGCGCCTCCTGTATTACGGTAATGCCGGGATCTGCACCAGCTGTATTACGGTAACGGCGGGGTCTGCGCCACCTGTATTACGGTAACGTGGGGGCATGCGCCACCTATATTACGGTAGCAGCGGAGCCTGCGCCATCTGTATTATGGGAACGGTGGGGTGTGCGCCACCTGTACTACGGCAACGCGGGATCTGCTCCAGCTGTATTACGGTAAAGGCGGGGTCTGCGCCACTTGTATTACGGTAATGCCGGGATCTGCACCAGCTGTATTACGGTAACGGCGGGGTCTGCTCCACCTGTATTACGGTAACGACGGGGTTTGCACCACCTGTATTACGGTAACATGGGGGCATGCGCCACCTGTATTACAGTAACGGCGGTGTGTGCGCCATCTGCATTACGGTAACAGCAGAGTCTGTGCCATTTGCATTATGGTAACTATGGGGTCTGCGCCACCTGTATTACGGTAACGGCGGGGTCTGCGCCACCTGTATTACGGTAACGGTGGGGTCTGCGCCACCTGTATTACGGTAACGGCGGGGTGTGCGCCACCTGTACTACGGTAACGGCGAGATCCGCGCCTCCTGTATCATGGTAACGGCGGGGTGTGCGCCACCTGTACTACGGTAACGGCGAGATCCGCGCCTCCTGTATCATGGTAACGGCGGGGTCTGCGCCTCCTGTATTACGGTAATGTCGGGATCTGCACCAGCTGTATTACGGTAATGGCGGGGTCTGCGCCACCTGTATTACGGTAACGTGGGGACATGCGCCACCTGTATTACAGTAACAGCGGAGTCTGCGCCATCTGTATTATGGTAACTGTGGTGTCTGCGCCACCTGTATTACGGTAACGGCGGGGTGTGCGCTACCTGTACTACGGTAACGGCGGGATCTGCACCAGCTGTATTACGGTAATGGCGGGGTCTGCGCCACCTGTATTACGGTAATGCCGAGATCTGCACCAGCTGTATTACGGTAACGGCGGGGTCTGCTCCAACTGTATTACGGTAACGGTGGGGTCTGCTCCAACTGTGTTACGGTAACGGCGGGGTTTGCACCACCTGTATTACGGTAACATGGGGGCATGCGCCACCTGTATTACGGTAACGGCGGGGTCTCCGTCACCTGTATTACGATAACGGCGGGGTCTGCGCCACCTGTATTACGGTAACGGCGGGGTCTGCGCCACCTGTATTATGGTAACGGCGGGGTCTGCACCACATGTATTACGGTAACGGCGGGGTCTGCGTCACCTGTATTACGGTAACGGCGGGGTCTGCGCCACCTGTATTACGGTAACGGCGGGGTCTGCGCCACCTGTATTACGGTAACGGCGGGGTCTGTGCCACCTGTATTACGGTAACGGCGGGGTCTGCGCCACCTGTATTACGGTAATAGTAACTAGAGTGTCAGCCACCTGTACAGGGATAATGCAGCACCAGAGGCTGCTCCAGCTGCACTATAACAAGGCACCAGAGGCTGCTCCCCCTGTAGTACAGAACCTGACACCAGAGCTGCTCAGCCTATAGAATAATAATAATAATATCATTACCTGCTGCCAGACACAGCAATGGCTGCTCTCTGCTCCTGCTGCCTTGTGGGAATGATAGAAGGAAGGCGGAGCTCAGACCAGGGGAAAATGGCCGCCGCTTCCGACGTCACTACACGGCCAGGGAACCTATTGCTGCTGCCGGACTGATCTGCAAGAAAATGTCCGCCGGCCTCCTGCACTGAGGACATGTATTGTATTAGTCATTACAGGTGAGGGGTGTAGGAGGGGAGGGGCCAGTAACCAGGAAGCAGCCTGTGCCAATCATACCTTACTTCCGGCCTGTGCGTTCCACCTTTCTCTTGCTTCCGGCCTGTGTGTTCCACCTTACTTCCGGCCTGTGCGTTCCACCTTGCTTCCGGTCACTGCATTCCATTCCACACAAAGGAAGCCTCGGTATCCGTAGAGATCAGGTAATGGCGTCTTAATATACAGGGGGAGCAGCCTGTAGTGTCCTGTTATTATTATTATTATACTGGAGTATCAGCCTGTGGTGTCCTGTTATTATTATTATACAGGGGGAGCAGCCTGTGGTGTCCTGTTATTATTACTATACAGGGGGAGCAGCCTGTGGTGTCCTGTTATTATTACTATACAGGGGGAGCAGCCTGTGGTGTCCTGTTGTTGTTATTATTATTATACAGGAGGAGCACCCTGTGGTGTCCTGTTATTATTTACTATACAGGGGGAGCAGCCTGTGGTGTCCTGTTATTATTACTATACAGGGGGAGCAGCCTGTGGTGTCCTGTTGTTGTTATTATTATTATACAGGAGGAGCAGCCTCTGGTGTCCTGTTATTATTACTATACAGGGGGAGCAGCCTGTGGTGTCCTGTTATTATTACTATACAGGGGGAGCAGCCTGTGGTGTCCTGTTATTATTATACAGGGGGAGCAGCCTGTGGTGTCCTGTTATTATTATTATACAGGGGGAGCGGCCTGTGGTGTCCTGATATTATTACTATACAGGGGGAGCAGCCTGTGGTGTCCTGTTATTATTACTATACAGGGGGAGCAGCCTGTGGTGTCCTGATATTATTACTATACAGGGGGAGCAGCCTGTGGTGTCCTGTTATTATTACTATACAGGGGGAGCAGCCTGTGGTGTCCTGTTATTATTACTATACAGGGGGAGCAGCCTGTGGTGTCCTGTTATTATTACTATACAGGGAGAGCAGCCTGTGGTGTCCTGTAGTATTATTATTATTATTAAAATTATTATTATTATTAAAATTATTATTAGCCAAGAAGAGCAGCCTGTGGTGTCCTGTTGTTGTTGTTGTAATAATAATAATAATAATACAGGAGGAGCTGCCTGTGGTGTCCTGTTATTAATATTATACAGGGGGAGCAGCCTGTGGTTTCATGTTATTATTATATTGGAGGAGCAGCCTGTGGTGTCCAGGTATTATTATTATTATTATTTTTATTATTATTATGTCAGCTGCAGAGCATTACTACACCACTGGCACTGTGACATAACTCACTGTGTGACACGTCAGCTGCAGAGCATTACTACACCACTGGCAGTGTGACAGCTGCAGAGCATTACTACACCACTGGCAGTGTGACAGCTGCAGAGCATTACTACACCACTGGCAGTGTGACAGCTGCAGAGCATTACTACACCACTGGCAGTGTGACAGCTGCAGACCATTACTACACCACTGGCAGTGTGACAGCTGCAGAGCATTACTACACCACTGGCAGTGTGACTGCTCCAGAGCATTACTACACCACTGGCAGTGTGACAGCTGCAGAGCATTACTACATCACTGGCAGTGTGACAGCTGCAGAGCATTACTACACCACTGGCAGTGTGACAGCTGCAGAGCATTACTACACCACTGGCAGTGTGACAGCTGCAGAGCATTACTACACCACTGGCAGTGTGACAGCTGCAGAGCATTACTAAACCACTGGCAGTGTGACAGCTGCAGAGCATTACTACACCACTGGCAGTGTGACAGCTGCAGAGCATTACTACACCACTAGCAGTGTGACAGCTGCAGAGCATTACTACACCACTGGCAGTGTGACAGCTGCAGGGCATTACTACACCACTGGCAGTGTGACAGCTGCAGAGCATTACTACACCACTGGCAGTGTGACAGCTGCAGGGCATTACTACACCACTGGCAGTGTGACAGCTGCAGGCTGAGCCCCTCATTGCCGTCCCCCCCAGCAGTCACGTCACTATAATGGTGTAACATGTGACATTCGCGCTAGGAGGCGCCACACGTATAACGACGGCCATCTTCTGTAGAGACACCGGTTTGTATTATATAATGCCAGTATCAGAAGAGACTTACGTCACGTATGTAACAAGAGTTTCTGCAGCAGCTGTGCCTGGCGTTTACTATTATTCTATAGGCAATCTATTATTTTGTATGCGTGCCGGCAGCCGGGCCTTTACTGTGCCCCATGCTGTGTGCGCTGCCAACATCTGCACCCATGCAGCAAGTAGGGGAGGGCAGCATCTAGAAGCAGGCACAGAGAGCGGCACTTACTCCTCCAGGGGGCTTCCTCGCTCATCCGCCTCAGGGGGCTCCCAGCAGCTCATCCTTCCTAGGCTGCAGAGGGTGTGGGTAGGAGGCAGGGGGCTGCGGGTGTAACATGGCAGGAGCCTCTGGTATGGGAGGGCCGGGTTATAGCCTGCAGGCAGCTGGCACTGTACCCCGCTCGTGGCTGCTGCTGCTGACCCCGTCCGAGCCCCATCTCATGTTACTTCATGCGGCTGCTCCCCTGCCTATCTCCTGCCGCCTTTACCCTGCCTGTCTCCAGCCGCCTTTCCCCTGCCTGTCTCCAGCCGCCTTTCCCCTGCCTGTCTCCTGCCGCCTTTCCCTTGCCTGTCTCCTGCCACCTTTCCCTTGCCTGTCTCCTGCCGCCTTTCTCCTGTCTGTCTCCAGCCGCCTTTCCCCTGTCTGTCTCCTTCCGCCTTTCCCTTGCCTGTCTCCTGCCGCCTTTCCCTTGCCTGTCTTCTGCATCCTTTCCCCTGCCTGTCTCCTGCCGCCTTTCCCTTGCCTGTCTCCAGCCGCCTTTCCCCTGCCTATCTCCTGCCGCCTTTACCCTGCCTGTCTCCAGCCGCCTTTCCCCTGCCTGTCTCCAGCCGCCTTTCCCTGTCTGTCTCCTGCCGCCTTTCCCCTGTCTGTCTCCTGCCGCCTTTCCCCTGTCTGTCTCCTGCCGCCTTTCCCTTGCTTGTCTCCTGCCGCCTTTCCCTTGCCTGTCTTCTGCATCCTTTCCCCTGCCTGTCTCCTGCCGCCTTTCCCTTGCCTTTTTCTCCTGCATCCTTTCCCCTGCCTGTCTCTTGCCGCCTTTCCCTTGCCTTTTTCTCCTGCCGCCTTCCCCCTGCCTGTCTCCAGCCGCCTTTCCCCTGCCTGTCTCCTGCCGCCTTTCCCCTGCCTGTCTCCTGCCGCCTTCCCCCTGCCTGTCTCCTGCCGCCTTTCCCCTGCCTGTCTCCTGCCGCCTTTCCCCTGCCTGTCTCCTGCCGCCTTCCCCCTGCCTGTCTCCAGCCGCCTTCCCCCTGCCTGTCTCCTGCCACCTTTCCCCTGCCTGTCTCCTGCCGCCTTTCCAAGAGACCCTGTGCCTTCACAGTGTAGCGAACATCAGTTCATTGTGACTCCACCCACAATAGCGCTACAATCTAGATCAGGCACACTATGCAGTACAGCCTTATAGGGCTGGGTCACAGGAACCTCGGAGACACTGACCAGGACCCTATGACTGTGGGGAAATAGGAGACTTAATGGCCACTCTGTTCCATATTTACTATGTTACATGTGCAATATGTTTTATGAATTATATTTATTCCAAGGAACTCCAGCTGTGAGGAACAGAGTCTTTATTACACATCACATGTTCTGTATTCTCTCTGATTCACCGAGGATGGACAAGGACAGGAGTCACAGAACTGAGAGGATAATAAATATCACTCTGGAGATCATCTACCTGCTGACTGGGGAGGTGAGTGGATCTGGGAGCGTCACAGTGACCTTATATCTATAGTAATAATACAGGGACATGACTGGGAAGGTGAGTGTATCTGGGAGCATCGCAGTTACATCACTTTTATCTATAGTAATAATACAGGGACATGACTGGGGAGGTGAGAGGATCTGGGAGCATCACTGTGACCTTATATTTCTAGTAATAATACAGGGACATGACTGGGGAGGTGAGGGGATCTGGGAGTATCACTGTGACCTTATATCTATAGTAATAATACAGGGACATGATTGGGGAGGCGAGTGTATCTGGGAGCGTCGCAGTGACATCACTTATATCTATAGTAATAATACAGGGACATGGCTGGGTTGGTGTGGGGATCTGGGAGTGTCACAGTGACCTTATATCTATAGTAATAATACAGGAACATGACTGGGGAGGTGAGGAGATCTGGGAGCATCACTGTGACCTTATATCTATAGTAATAATACAGGGACATTACAGGGGAGGTGAGTGTATCTGGGGGCGTCGCAGTTACATCACTTATATCTATAGTAATAATACAGGGACATGACTGAGGAGGTGAGAGGATCTGGGAGCATCACTGTGACCTTATATTTCTAGTAATAATACAGGGACATAACTGGGGAGGTGAGGGGATCTTTGAGCATCATTGTGCCTTATATCTATAGTGATAATACAGGGACATGAATGGGGAGGTGAGGGGGTCTGGGAGTGTCACAGTGACATCTCTTAAATCTATAGTAATAAAACAGACATGACTGGGGAGGTGAGGGGATCTGGGGGTGTCACAGTGACATCACTTATATCTATAGTAATAATACAGGGACATGACAGGGGAGGTGAGGGGATCTGGAAGCATCACAGTGACATCACTTATATCTATAGTAATAATACAGGTATATGACTGGGGAGGTGAGGGGATCTGGGAGTGTCACAGTGACATCACTTATATCTATAGTAATAATAAAGGGACATGACTGGGGAGGTGAGTGAATCTAGGAGCGTCACTGTGACCTTATATCTATATTAATTGTTATGATCCTGATACTAAGGTCAGGGGAGATCTTATACGGTGGGACCTGAGTACCAGGACGTAATGCTGGGAAAGGGAAATGGAATGGAAATAGCCCCTGGCACCCTATCTCCGTTGTCTCACCCGTGCTGTCAGTACACTCTTGCGAGACTATAGTTTCTTGGGCCCATGGCAGCCGCGTTTGAAGGGCGGATTACGTCTGCCCAACTCCGATGCCCCCTCAGGTCTTAATGAGAGACAAAGAGTGAACTGAGACAGGGTGATAACAAGGGGCCCTCTAACTAAACAACAAGGCCAGGGGCTACTGGCAAACCTGAAACTAAAAGTATGCGCGGATTACCGCCAGGGAAAAGAACAGCCAAAATATTTCACTTGTCCACTCTCCTACACGGCACCGCCGAGTACCGGAGATGATTATGGAAGCGGAAACCTCCGCAAATGCACCTGTACATACAATGAAACAATACTAAAGTGGCCTAGGCCGCAACATGCAGCAGGGCCGCCACTCACGAAACCAAGAGAGAACCTCAATCAACTGCCACAGGTAACTTAGGACCAGAAGAACTTCTTGGGACCAGGTGACTAACTCCAAGATACAGGAACTCAGAGAACTGGAGGGACCGGACACAGCTAACCAGGAACAGACGTTCACCAAACATGAGCAGCATGCAGGAAGCTATCACCGGCGTCTGTGTGAGGCTCTGAGGAGGCATTTAACAGGGAACCCTCCAATCAGAGTACAGAGCCTAATTACAGTAAATGTCGTGCAGCTGCCTTGCTGCACGACCAGAGAAACATGTGTGAATACTTTAATTAATCAACCCTGCAACGGGGAATGGGGTCCGCCTGTGGCGTCCCCATTGCTAAGGTCCCGGCGGCTCTGCGCGCCCGGCGTCCTAGCGTTGCTAGGGACCCGGCGGCTCAGCGCGCACTGCGTTCCTAGTTGCTAAGCGCCGGGCAAGGAGGAAGCCCCGGACCGCGGCGCCTAACAGTACCCCCCGTTGAGGAGGGGTCAACAAACCCCTAAAGCCAGGTTTCTGAGGAAATTCCTGAAAGAATAATCTCTTGAGTTTAGGGGCATGTAGATCCTTATCCAGGACCCAAGACCTTTCCTCCGGACCATAGCCTTTCCAGTGAACCAAAAAATAAAGCCGGCCCCGGGAAACCTTTGAATCTAAAACCTTCTCTACCAAGAACTCCTGTTGTCCCTGCACATCCACCGGAGACCTACCCTGGGGAGACCTCCGAGGAAATCTCCTGGAAGAAAAATACTGTTTCTAAAGGGAACAGTGAAAGGTATTTCCGATTCTGAGAGATCTTGGCAAGCGTAGCCGAAAAGCAACTGGATTGACCTTCTTAATGATAAGGAATGGTCCAATAAATTTGGGTCCCAATCTAGCCGAGGGTTGTCGGAGCTTGATGTTGCGAGTTGACAACCACACCTTATCTCCCACCTTAAAAGTGCAAGGACGTCGGAGCCTATCAGAAAAAAATTTTTTCTCGGAAGGCAGCTTTTTTTAGGGCAAGGTGCACTCTTCTCCAAATAGTTCTGAGATTGGAGGTTACGGTCAAGGTGGAGACTGGAGAATGATGAAAAAAAGAGTTGGCTCTAGGATGAAATCCAAAGACTGAAAAGAATGGGGACTCCTTGGTGGAGGAATGACAGGAGTTATTATAAGCAAATTCAGCTAAAGGAAGAAATTCAGACCAATCATTCTGGAGTTTGGCCGAATACAAGCGTAAATATTGTTTTAATGACTGGTTGACTCGTTCGGTTTGCCCGTTAGACTGTGGATGGTAACCAGATGTTAAAGACTGTTTCATATTCAATGAGGCACAAAAACGTTTCCAGAATCGTGCGATAAATTGCGGCCCCCGATCAGAGACCACATCAGTGGGCAAACCATGGAGCCTGAACACATGGCGGAGGAACAAAACTGCCAACCCTTGAGCAGAGGGTAACCGGGGAAGAGCAATAAAATGAGCCATTTTACTAAAACTGTCCACTACCACCCAAATGACTCGACATCTGGCTGAAAGGGGAAGGTCCACCACGAAATCCATGGATATATGAGACCATGGCCTGAAAGGAACGGCTAAAGGTATGAGTTGCCCGATCGGCAACGAACGAGGGACCTTATGCTGTGCACAAACCTGACAGGAGTGGACAAATTCTTTTACGTCTTTAGAAAGACTAGGCCACCACACCGAGCGAGAGACCAGCTCCAAGGTCTTAGTGATACCTGGATGACCAGAGACCTTGATGTCATGAAACTCAGTTAAAACAGTGCCTCTCAAAAATTCAGGTACAAAATGACGACCAGCAGGAGTAAGTCAAGGAGCCTGGTGTTGAAGCTGGTTTAACTGAGTAAATAAATCCTGTGTGAGGCCTGCCCGGATGACTGAAGATGGAACTATGGGGGTAGTAACAGGATTTCTATTGTGAACTGGAAGATGGCAACGTGACAGGGCTTCAGCTTTCGTATTCTTGGAACCAGGCCTGAAGGTGATAATAAACCTGAAACGAGTAAAAAACAATGCCCAACGTGCCTGCCGAGCATTAAGCCGTTTAGCTGACTCAATATATTGCAGATTTTTATGGTCAGTAAATACTGTAATAGTATGCCTAGCTCCCTCCAGCCAATGCTTCCACTCCTCGAAAGCCCATTTTACTGCCAGTAATTCTCGATTACCAACGTCATAGTTGGATTCTGCGGAGGAGAATTTCCTGGACATGAAGGCACAAGTGTCAGGAATCGACTCACCAAGCTGACATCTGTCCGCCGCTGCGGACTCCGTCCTGGGTTCCTGCGGTCACCTGTCGTCCACGTCCCTGTCATCGGACGCCATCATGGGCCTGGGAGCGCTCCTGTGACAGCGGGCGTATAGCGCGCCGCGTTCCCGCTGGGCCGCGGCATGGGCGCCGCCATGACAGCTTCCCTCAGTCAGCATACGGCGGCCAATCCGGTGCTTGGCCGCACCCACTATTCCTCACTCCACCAATGACTGTTTAACCAGGGGTATATAACAAGCTGCAGGATCAGTCTGCAGGCATCCTGGACTTTGTGTCACTCCTGCGACTCATGTGAAAGGATCTGGTTCCTGTTTCCTCCGTGTACTTGGATAACCTACCTGCTGTTCCTTGTTCCTGGCTTCTACCTGAGACTCAGTACTCCTGGTTACTTCACACAGCTCCGTGGAACTTCAAGTCCCAGCAATACCTGCATTTACCAACAGGCTTCACACTCATCAACATCTTGTGTGCTTCAGCCTAGCAGTAGAGACTGACTCCAGGTGTGTTCCATCTCTCCACCTGTGATACAGCTTGCTTGCTGTCAGTGCTTCACCACCTGCACTGTGGATATAGTCAGACTCCTGCTTCTGCTACCAGGTTTGCCATAAATAACATCATCTCTGCTAAGTTCCATGTTTTAACCTGCACTGGTTCCTATACCAGAATCATCTCTACAAGTTATCATTTCATCTGTTTATCTTCATTACCGGTTATTATTTCTTCAGTCATCATTCACTCTGCTTCCATAGACTTTCAGCTATTACGCTGTATAATTGACATTGCATTTATTATTATTATTTCTGCTGCCGTTCTGTGTATCATCTGTCTGAATAAATATCATTGCGCTCATGCGCAGAAACATTATCCAGCCTCCTCGTTTTCTCCCATCCACCTCCACTGACCCACTAGCGCCCCCTCCGGGGACACAGTCAAAACCAAATCTGACAGTAAGTCCAGGAACGATGGACTCGGATGGTGGACGGAGTGTGGGGTCAGAGGCCTTGCAAAATCTGGTCTCCCGTCTGGATGGTCAAGAGGCTGCGCAGCAGCAGATGTTCCAGTTCCTGCAAGGGATGTCCTCCCGAATAGATACACTACAGCAATCCCTGCCTAGTGTACATGTTTCCACAGTTCCTATTACTCCAGCACCTGCCAGTACTGTGAGTTCCTCTATGCCGGCTGCATCAGCTCCAGTGTCACGTCTGCACCTGCCCGTGCCAAGCAAGTATGATGGCAGTCCAAAGTTATGTTGCGGGTTTCTCAACCAATGTGAAATCCAGTTTGAGTTGTTGTCACATAATTTCCCCACGCCAAGATCCAAAGTTGCCTACATCATTTCTTTACTTTCTGGATCTGCTCTGAGCTGGGTGTCTCCTCTGTGGGAACGTGCTGATCCTCTGATTAACAACTACACAGAATTCGTGTCAACCTTCAGACGGATCTTTGACGAGCCTGGTCGTGCAACATCAGCTTCTGCTGAACTAATCCAACTTCGTCAAGGTACCCGTAGTATGGGACAATATGTCATTCAGTTCCAGACGTTGGCCGCAGAGATTCAGTGGAACAATCAGGCCCTGGTAGCAGCTTTCTGGCATGGACTCTCTGACCGGATCAAAGACGAACTGGCGACCCGCGATCTTCCTGTACAATTGTCTGAATTAATCTCCTTGTGCATCAAGTTGGACTCTCGCATCCGCGAACGCAATAATGAACGTGCTCGGAGTGAACCACGCAGTTCAAGGATGATACCTTCCGTACAGTTCCAGTCTCCTTCTTCTGACGAGCCTATGCAAATAAATAGGTCCCGCCTAACTCCTGAAGAGCGGTCAAGAAGACTTCGTGAGAGACTTTGTCTGTATTGTGCGGCTGCAGGTCACCAGATTAACTCCTGCACAGTGCGTTCGGGAAACGCCAGATCCTGACTTGTAAAGGAGGAGTCAAGTTGGGATCTTCTAGACAAGCTCCTTCTAATCAAGACCTTATCCTTCCTGTGACATTAGAGACTTCAGTTGGGCTCCAGTCTGCATCAGCACTAGTGGACTGTGGAGCTGCAGGAAATTTCATCACCCAAGCTGCGGTAAATAAATTCTGCTTGCCTGTATGTGAACTTTCTTACCCAGTCTACATTACCGCCGTGGATGGAAGCCGAATCTCCAAGGGGAATATTTCTCACCAAACTGCACCAGTGGTTTTGGGAGTTGGGTTTCTACACTCTGAATTAATCAAGTTCTTAGTCATTCCTCAAGCCACCCAGGAGATCGTTTTGGGCATGCCCTGGCTCCAGCTACATAATCCACAATTTGACTGGTCAACATTACAGCTTACCTCATGGGGTTCACATTGCCATCAGTCCTGTTTAGCCCAAGTTTGTCCAATAAAGTCTACTGAAGTAAAGTCACAGTCAAGTCTTCCTGCGGCTTATCAAGATTTCTCTGATGTCTTTAGTGAGAAGGCCGCGGATGTCCTGCCGCCCCATAGAGAATGGGATTGTCCCATCGATCTCCTTCCAGGCAAGAAGCCACCTAGGGGGCGTACCTACCCGTTATCTGTTCCCGAAACTGAGGCGATGAGTGATTATATCAGGGAGAATTTACAAAAGGGATTCATCCGTCCTTCATCATCACCCGCTGGTGCAGGTTTCTTCTTTGTTAAAAAGAAGGATGGAGGACTGCGTCCATGCATTGACTACCGGGGACTCAATGACATTACCATTAAAAATAGTTATCCATTACCACTCATTACTGAATTATTTGACAGAGTTAAAGGAGCCCGCATCTTCACCAAGTTAGATCTCCGCGGTGCCTACAATCTCATCAGAATCAGGAGTGGTGACGAATGGAAGACAGCTTTTAACACTCGAGATGGTCATTACGAGTACCTGGTAATGCCATTCGGGTTGAGTAATGCCCCAGCAGTGTTCCAACACTTTGTGAACGAAATCTTCCGTGACGTTCTGTATAAATACCTCGTTGTTTATCTGGATGATATTCTCATCTTCTCTCAAGACCTTCCATCTCATCGTTTACAAGTCCGTGAAGTTCTCCGACGTCTTCGTGAGAACCGGCTCTACGGTAAACTATCCAAATGTACTTTTGAAGTTCCCTCTATACCCTTCCTGGGTTATATAATTTCCGGATCGGATCTCCAGATGGACCCGACAAAGTTGGAAGCCATTGCCAATTGGTCCATTCCAAATTCTCTCAAGTCTATTCAGCGGTTCCTGGGATTTGCCAACTACTATAGGAAATTTATTCGAGGATTCTCCACTCTCATCGCTCCTATAACCAACCTGACTCGGAAAGGGGCGAACCATTCTAACTGGTCAGAAGAAGCCTTAGCAGCCTTCCAGAAGATCAAGCTGGCCTTTATGTCTGCTCCAGTTCTGTCCCAGCCAGATGTAAACAGACCGTTCGAGTTGGAGGTAGATGCCTCTACAGTTGGGGTTGGAGCTGTTCTCTCCCAGAAGGGAACCGATGGGAAAATCCACCCCTGTGGATTTTATTCTCGCAAATTCCTCCCTGCAGAAGCTAACTACTCCGTTGGAGATCAAGAACTACTGGCGATTAAGCTGGCCCTCGAGGAATGGAGGTATCTCCTGGAAGGGGCCAAACATCCGTTCAACATCTACACGGATCATAAGAACCTGCTATATCTAAAGGCAGCTCAGTGCCTTAATCCTCGCCAGTCCAGGTGGGCTATGTTTTTCTCACGTTTTAACTTTAAGCTTCATTTCCGCCCAGGTTCGCAGAATGTTAAAGCAGACGCTTTATCCCGATCTATGGAATCCGAAGAGGAAACGCCTGACTCAGTACCACATTCCATCCTGAGTCCAGTGGTATTTGCTGCATCTCAAGTCTCCCCAGCTCCTCCTCCTGGTAAGACTTTTGTTTCCTCAGAACTCCGTCCCAAGTTGCTGTCTTGGGCCCATCAATCCAAGTTCACTGGTCATCCCGGTGTCCTGAAGACCTTCAAGTTCCTCTCTGAAACATACTGGTGGCCAAAGATGAAGGCTGACATCAAGGATTTCGTGGCATCCTGTCCTAAGTGCGTGCAGCACAAGACTCCTCGTCAGTCTCCAGCAGGTCAGTTACAACCATTGTCTGTTCCTAGTCGTCCCTGGTCACACCTGTCCATGGACTTTATCACCGACCTTCCTCCTTCTCAAGGATACAATACCATCTGGGTCGTAGTGGACAGATTTACCAAGATGGCTCATTTTGTTCCTCTCCAGGGTCTCCCTTCTGCCCCGAAACTTGCCCAAATCTTCCTACGGGAGATTTTCCGCTTACACGGTTTACCCTCAGAAATAATATCTGACCGAGGTGTACAGTTTGTAGCGAGGTTTTGGAGGGCTCTCTGTTCTGCCATGCAGGTCAAGCTGAAGTTTTCGTCATCTTACCACCCTCAGACGAATGGGCAGACAGAGAGGGTAAATCAAGAACTAGAGACGTTTTTAAGATTGTATGTTTCATCTTCTCAGGATGACTGGTTCGACCTGCTCCCATGGGCCGAGTTTGCCCACAACTTCCGTTACCACACTGCTACTGGGACAACACCATTCTTTGCAGTATATGGGCAACATCCTCGTGTTCCAGATTTCCAAGAACTCCCTCATATGGATGTTCCTGCTGCTACTACTGCTCTGAACCAGTTTTCTTCAATTTGGAGGAAAATTCATATCTCTCTCAAGAAGGCCTCCAGCCGGTATAAATACTTTGCTGACCGCAAAAGACGCGCAGTTCCTAGCCTGAAACCTGGGGACAAGGTTTGGCTGTCAACCCGTAACCTCCGTCTTAGGGTCCCGTCTATGAAATTTGCACCACGTTTCATTGGTCCCTTTCCTGTTGAAAGAGTCATCAACCCTGTGGCCTACAAACTGAAGTTACCACCTTCTCTGCGAATACCTAATGCTTTTCATGTTTCTCTCCTCAGACCTCTAGTCTTGAACCGTTTCCAAAGAGCTCTTCCAGTTGGCCCCAAAATTCGAACTCAGCGGAGCGTGGAGTTCGAGATTGCCAAGATTCTGGATTCCCGTTGCCGGTATGGTCGTCTTCAATACCTTGTCGATTGGTCCGGTTATGGCCCAGAGGAGAGAAGTTGGGTAAATTCGTTGGATGTCCATGCTCCAAGGTTGGTCCGTGTCTTCCATAACACTCATCCTTCCAAGCCACGTGGGTGTTCGGTGCCCACCCTTAAAGGGGGGGGTACTGTCAGGAATCGACTCACCAAGCTGACATCTGTCCGCCGCTGCGGACTCCGTCCTGGGTTCCTGCGGTCACCTGTCGTCCACGTCCCTGTCATCGGACGCCATCATGGGCCTGGGAGCGCTCCTGTGACAGCGGGCGTATAGCGCGCCGCGTTCCCGCTGGGCCGCGGCATGGGCGCCGCCATGACAGCTTCCCTCAGTCAGCATACGGCGGCCAATCCGGTGCTTGGCGGCACCCACTATTCCTCACTCCACCAATGACTGTTTAACCAGGGGTATATAACAAGCTGCAGGATCAGTCTGCAGGCATCCTGGACTTTGTGTCACTCCTGCGACTCATGTGAAAGGATCTGGTTCCTGTTTCCTCCGTGTACTTGGATAACCTACCTGCTGTTCCTTGTTCCTGGCTTCTACCTGAGACTCAGTACTCCTGGTTACTTCACACAGCTCCGTGGAACTTCAAGTCCCAGCAATACCTGCATTTACCAACAGGCTTCACACTCATCAACATCTTGTGTGCTTCAGCCTAGCAGTAGAGACTGACTCCAGGTGTGTTCCATCTCTCCACCTGTGATACAGCTTGCTTGCTGTCAGTGCTTCACCACCTGCACTGTGGATATAGTCAGACTCCTGCTTCTGCTACCAGGTTTGCCATAAATAACATCATCTCTGCTAAGTTCCATGTTTTAACCTGCACTGGTTCCTATACCAGAATCATCTCTACAAGTTATCATTTCATCTGTTTATCTTCATTACCGGTTATTATTTCTTCAGTCATCATTCACTCTGCTTCCATAGACTTTCAGCTATTACGCTGTATAATTGACATTGCATTTATTATTATTATTTCTGCTGCCGTTCTGTGTATCATCTGTCTGAATAAATATCATTGCGCTCATGCGCAGAAACATTATCCAGCCTCCTCGTTTTCTCCCATCCACCTCCACTGACCCACTAGCGCCCCCTCCGGGGACACAGTCAAAACCAAATCTGACAACAAGGATGTAACTCCTGAGACTCCGGATCTTCCTGAGAAAGGATAGCCCCCACTCCAACCTCTGAGGCATCAACCTCAACAATAAAGGGGAGCTCCGGATTAGGGTGTCTGAGGACAGGAGCCGAGACAAAGGCATGCATCAAGGCCCGAAAGGCAGACTCAGCTTCAGGCGACCAATTGGAAGGATCCGCTCCTTTTTTAGTCAAAGCTATTATAGGAGCGACCAGGTCAGAAAAGGTATGAATGAAGCGCCTATAATAATTTGCAAACCCTAAAAAGCGCTGAATTGCTTTTAAATTAGTGGGTTTGCGCCCAATTAAGGATGGCCTGAAGTTTTTTCAGTTCCATAAAAAATCCCTGGGGAGAAATAATATACCCCAAGAAGGACACTTCTGTGATGTGAAAATCACACTTCTCAAGCTTAGCGTATAAATGATTCTCTCGTCATTTTTGAAGAACCTGACGCACCTGGGCAACATGTTGTTCCATAGACTCAGAGTATATCAAAATGTCATCTAAATAAACGACCATGAACTTCCCAAGGAAGTCACGGAGAACATCGTTGATGAGGTCTTGAAATACCGCAGGAGCATTTGACAGCCCAAACGGCATCACCAGGTATTCATAGTGACCCGACTGAGTGCTGAAAGCCATCTTCCACTCATCCGCAGATCTTATTCGGATGAGGTTGTAAGCTCCCCTAAGATCGATTTTTGAAAATATCACGGCGGAGCGTAACTGATCAAAAAGCACTGAAATCAATGGTTAAGGATAGGTGTTCTTAACAGAAATTTTATTCAGAGCCCGAAAATCAATACATGGCCTGAGTGACCCATCTTTTTTCTCAACAAAGACAAAACCTGCACTCAACGGAGATTTTGAAGGCCTAATAAAGCCTTTTTTCAGGCTTTCCTGAATGTAATTATTCATGGCCGTGGTTTCTGGCCCGGACAGGGCATATAATCTCCCCTTGGGCAAAGTGGCACCTGGTACTAACTCTATCGCACAGTCATAGGACCGATGGGGAGGCAGAATGTCCGCATTGCCTTTTGAGAACACATCGGCAAAATCCTGATATTCCACAGGAATAAATTCTGGGACGACTGCCGCAACCCGGACTGGATGGGAAATACATTCCTTAACACAAAAAGGACCCTATTGGGAAATCTCCCCAGACTGCCAATCTATGGTGGGAATATGATAGGCAAGCCAGGGGTGACCCAAAACTACAGGAACTGCCGGACAATGTGTAAGGTAAAATTCTGTCTTCTGAATGTAAGGCAACAATACTGGAGGTGTGCGGTGAGTGATTATCCCATTGGAAAGTGGACCCCCATCCAAGCCGTGCATGGTAATACGTTTTTCCAATGGTATCTGTGGAATGCCTAAAGCCTTAGCCCAAGCTAAGTCCATAAAATTTCCTGCAGCTCCACTGTCGACGAAGGCCGACACCAATGAACTGAGGCTGCCAAAGGAAATCTTAACAGGAACTAAAAGAGAATCATTTGAGGAGATAAGCTACAGACCCAAGTGAACCCCCTCACAATTCACTTGGTCAGAGCGTTTCCCAACTTATTCGGGCAGTTACGAGCAATATGTCCTTTACCACCACAATACAAACAAAGACCAGACGTTAATCTTCTGGTTCTTTCCTCTGGGGACAGCCAGGAGAGACCCATCTGCATGGGCTCCTCGACGTCCTCAGGAAAGGTATAAACACAAGGATTAGGTCTAAAAGTTGTTCCTCTTTCAGCCCTCCACTCTTGGAGACGACGATCTATTTTAATAGCAAGCTCCATGAGTTTGTCGAGAGTCTCAGGAGCGGGGTACTGAAGGAGACTGTCTTTAATAAGTTCAGACAAACCGAGGCGAAACTGACTGCGCAGGGCCGGGTCATTCCAGCCACAGTCGTTCGACCAACGGCGAAATTCGGTACAATACACCTCTGCTGGATTTTTGCCTTGTTTTAAGGGCACGCAGGTGACTCTCAGCTGAAGCCTCTCTATCTGGGTCATCATATAACAGGCCTAAAGATTTAAAAAAGGCGTCTACTGACAACAAGACAGGATCATCTGTTCTTAACCCAAACGCCCAGATCTGAGGATCACCCTGGAGCAATGACATAACTATCCCAACCCGCTGAGACTCAGTACCAGAGGAACGAGGCCTTAAACGAAAATAAAGCTTACAAGCTTCATTAGAATTAAAGAAATCATTTCGGTTACCCAAAAAATGGTCAGGTAAATGCATTTTTGGTTCTGGGACCACACTCGGGGAGGCTCGCAAAAGATCTCCTGCGATTTCACCCGAAGAGTAAGGTCCTGAACCATCTGAGTTAGTTCTTGAATTTGGTTGACCAAAAGCTGACTGGGATTCGGCCCTAAAACTGCCGGATTCATGAAGCCGAATTTTTAGACTAACCAAAACAAAGAATGGAAAAAATTAAAGTAATAATACAGGTATATGACTGGGGAGGTGAGGGGATCTGGGAGTGTCACAGTGACATCACTTATATCTATAGTAATAATAAAGGGACATTACTGTGGAGGTGAGTGAATCTAGGAGCGTCACTGTGACCTTATATCTATATTAATTGTTATGATCCTGATACTCAGGTCAGGGGAGATCTTATACGGTGGGACCTGAGTACCAGGACGTAATGCTGGGAAAGGGAAATGGAATGGGAATAGCCCCTGGCACCCTATCTCCGTTGTCTCACCCGTGCTGTCAGTACACTCTTGTGAGACTATGGTTTCTTGGGCCCATGGCAGCCGCGTTTGAAGGGCGGATTACATCTGCCCAACTCCGATGCCCCCTCAGGTCTTAATGAGAGACAAAGAGTGAACTGAGACAGGGTGATAACAAGGGGTCCTCTAACTAAACAACAAGGCCAGGGGCTACTGGCAAACCTGAAACTAAAAGTATTACCGCCAGGGAAAAGAGCAACCAAAATATTCCACTTGTCCACTCTCCTACACGGCACCGCCGAGTACTGGAGATGACTATGGAAGCGGAAACCTCCGCAAATGCACCTGTACAATGAAACAATACTAAAGTGGCCTCGGCCGCAACATGCAGCAGGGCCGCCACTCACGAAACAAAGAGAGAACCTCAATCGACTGCCACAGGTAACTTAGGACCAGAAGAACTCCTTGAGACCAGGTGACTAACTCCAAGATTCAGGAACTCAGAGAACTGGAGGGACCGGACACAGCAGACCAGGAACAGACGTTCACCAAACATAAGCAGCATCCAGGAAGCTATCACCGGCGTCTGTGCGAGGCACTGAGGAGGCATTTAACAGGGAACCCTCCCATCAGAGTACAGAGCCTAATTACAATAAATGTCGTGCAGCTGCCTTGCTGCATGACCAGTGAAACGTGTGCATACTTTAATTAATCAACCTTACAACGGGGAATGCGGTCCGCCTGTGGCGTCCCCGTTGCTAAGGTCCCGGCGGCTCCGGCGTCCTAGCATTGCTAGGGACCCGGCGGCTCAGCGCGCACGGCGTCCTAGCGTTGCTAGGGACCCGGCGGCTCAGCGCGCACGGCGTCCCTAGTTGCTAGGCGCTGGGCAAGGAGGAAGCCCCGGTCCGCGGCGCCTAACAATTAATAATACGTATATGACTAGAGGTGAGGGGATCTGGGAGTGTCACAGTGACATCACTTATATCTATAGTAATAATACAGGGACATGACTGGGGAGGTGAGGGGATTTAGAAGCGTCACTGTGAAGTCACTTATATCTATAGTAATAATACAGGGACATGACAGGGGAGGTAAGGGGATCTGGGAACATCACATTGACTTCACTTATATCTATAATAATAATACAGGGTCATGACTGGGGAGGTGAGGGGGTTTGAGAGTGTCACAGTGACATTACTTATATCTATAGTAATAATACAGGGACATGACTGGGGAGGTGAGGGGATTTAGAAGCGTCACTGTGAAGTCACTTATATCTATAGTAATAATACAGGGACATGACAGGGGAGGTAAGGGGATCTGGGAACATCACATTGACTTCACTTATATCTATAATAATAATACAGGGACATGACTGAGGAGGTGAGGGGGTCTGGGAGTGTATATATTGATATTTGATGTCTCCTCCATTACACAGGATTACACAGTAGTGAAGAAGACATCCAATGAGTGTGAGATACTCAACAGCCATCCCCGTGTGTCAGGAGGACTAAGTAGAACCCAGAACCCCATCCCAGTGCCTCCACCTCACTCACTAATACATAAGAGACACAATGACCAGAAGATCCTGGAACTCACCAACAAGATCATTCAGCTGATGACTGGAGAGGTGACTGCTGGGAATGGGGCATTATACAGTAACACCAGGGGAAGTGTCCGAGTGATGACTGGAGAGGTGACTGCTGGGAATGGGGCATTATATAGTAATACCAGGGGACGTGTCTGGGTGATGACCTTGAGAAGTGACTTCTGGGAATGGGGTATTATACAGTAACACCAGGGGACGTGTCTGGGTGATGACTGGAGAGGTGACTGCTGGTAAATGGGGTATTATACAGTAACACCAGGGGATGTGTCTCGGTGATGATTGGAGAGGTGATTGCTGGGAATGGGGCATTATACAGTAACACCAGGGGAAGTGTCTGGGTGATGACTAGAGAGGTGACTGCTGGGAATGGGGCATTATACAGTAACACCAGGGGATGTGTCTGGGTGATGTTTGGAGAGGTGACTGCTGGGAATGGGAATTATACAGTAACACCAGGGGACGTGTCTGGGTGATGACTGGAGAGGTGACTACTGGGAATGAGGCATTATACAGTAACACCAGGGGATGTATACCAAATAAATGGAAGATCGGGCGCTTCTAGGTGCTGTGTTTCTAATGCTGCTGCTATAACGTATGGGGGAAGTTACACCCCAACCATAAAGAAAAAACACACAAAACAAGGATAGCAGCGCTGGAAATATTTGTGAGTGATTTAAAAATTACCAAGAAGGATTGAGTGATAATTAATATAACAATTTAATGTATAATTAAAAAATAGAATATCAGCCGTTTAAATAAAAAGTGGATGAAAATCCACACACTTTAGCAAAACAATTAAGATCAATACATATGGGTCAAAACATGATGACTGTCTATCACAATGGCATCCGTTCCTAATTTATAACCTGGACAATTTTGGCAGATAGAGACAGACTGACAGCGCAGTCATACCAGTGCACTTTACCCAAGTACCGCTAGAGGTGTAGTCCCTTTTGGAATGTCTCTGGTGTTTTTGTTGCTCAAAGATCGACCAGATTGGGAATCCTCATTTGGACGGTGTCCTCTTTATCAGGATAGGGTAGATGGTATTCCTTAGTGATGGAAAGGATTGTCTCAATCAGACTGCAGATGGCAAAGTCCAGTGTTTGGTCCGGATGTGATGTGACAGTCAAACTTAGAGTGATGAGTGACCCAGGTAGCCTCCTCCTTACGCGTTTCACTGCTAGGCACTGCAGCTTTATCAAAAAGGCCTGGGGATGTGTCTGGGTGATGACTGGAGAGGTGACTGCTGGGAATGGGACATTTTACAGTAACACCAGGGGACGTGTCTGGGTGATGACTGGAGAGGTGACTGCTGGGAATGGGACATTATACAGTAACACCAGGGGATGTGTCTGGGTGGTGACTGGAGAGGTGACTGATGGGAATGGGACATTATACAGTAACACCAGGGGATGTGTCTGGATGATGACTGGAGATGTGACTGCTGGGAATGAGGCATTATACAGTAACACCAGGGGCTGTGTCTAGGTGATGACTGGAGAGGTGACTGCTGGGAATGGGACATTATACAGTAACACCAGGGGACGTGTCTGGGTGATGACTGGAGAGGTGACTGCTTGGAATGGGACATTATACAGTAACACCAGAGGAAGTGTCTGGGTGATGACTGGAGAGGTGTCTGCTGGGATTGGGACATTATACAGTAACACAAGGGGAAGTGTCTGGGTGATGACTGGAGAGGTGACTGCTGGGACTGGGACATTATACAGTAACACCGGGGGACGTGTCTGGGTGATGAATGTATCACTGTGGGTGTCAGGTGTCTATAAGGTGTCAGGTTGTCACTGTCTATGTCTCCATGCAGGAGGGGGAGTATATAGAGGAACACAGGGGTCTGTACAAGGACGTGATGATGGAGAATCACTGGCCCCTCACATCACTGGGTAAGAGGAGACTGTCATGTATTGTACAGGGGAGAGCAAGTATGGGGACCCCCTATATACATACATCACCTGATAATCACATATATACACTGTACTCAGTCACTGTGTGTCTCCTACAGATGGGCTCAGTAACAGAGATACCCCAGTGAGATGTCCCCGTCCTCTGTATTCCCAGGAGTGTACAGAGGAGAATCACATGATCCCACAGGAGGATCAGGTAGGTGGGATTTAGGGTCTCCTTCATATACTAAAGTGACTGTCACTATATGTTGTGTAGAGGAGCTGTGTGTCATTATATTTGTCTTGTTTACATAGGGTGAAGCCCAATTAAATAATATTAAAATAAAAGATATAGAGGGAGAAGAAGAGATGTATGTGACTGATATAAAGGCAGAAGATATAGAGGGAGAACAAGAGACGTATGTGACTGATATAAAGGCAGAAGATATAGAGGGAGAAGAAGAGACATATGTGACTGATATAAAGGCAGAAGATATAGAGGGAGAAGAAGAGACGTATGTGACTGATATAAGGGCAGAAGATATAGAGGGAGAAGAAGAGACGTATGTGACTGATATAAATGCAGAAGATATAGAGGGAGAAGAAGAGACGTATGTGACTGATATGAAGGCAGAAGAAGAGACGTATGTGACTGATATGAAGTTAGAAGGTACAGAGGGAGAAGAAGAGACGTATGTGGCTGATATAAAGGCAGAATATTCAGAGGGAGAAGAAGAGACGTATGTGACTGATATGAAGGCAGAAGATATAGAGGGAGAAGAAGAGACGTATGTGACTGATATGAAGGCAGAAGATATAGAGGGAGAAGAAGAGACGTATGTGACTGATATAAAGGCAGAAGATATAGAGGGAGAAGAAGAGACGTATGTGACTGATATGAAGGCAGAAGATATAGAGGGAGAAGAAGAGACGTATGTGACTGATATGAAGGCAGAAGATATAGAGGGAGAAGAAGGGACGTATGTGACTGGTATAAAGGCAGAAGATATAGAGGGAGAAGAAGAGACGTATATGACTGTTATAAAGGCAGAAGATATAGAGGGAGAAGAAGAGACGTATGTGACTGATATGAAGGCAGAAGATATAGAGGGAGAAGAAGAGACGTATGTGACTGATATAAAGACAGAAGATGTAGAGGAAGAAGAAGAGACATATGTGACTGATATGAAGGCAGAAGATACAGAGGGAGAAGAAGAGATGTATGTGAGGAGTGATCAGCAGTGTAAGGAGGAGGAGATCCCTACAGATATCAACACAGGTGAGTAATAAACACTTATTACAGAAGTCACATATTCTCATTGCTCAGTCACTACAGCAATCTCTTATCCTACACCCTCCTCTGCCATCAGCCCTGTTCTCAGTTGGGTGTTTATAACAGAAGGTTATCCATGACAAATATCACATGGAGAGTAATAAACAGTTTTCTGCAGCGGGGTACACTGTGATTCCACAGGGAATTACATTGGGGTGTAGAGTTGGAACTTGATCCAAGGCACCAACAGGCTAAAAGCTTTGACGGTTCCCAGGATGCATAGCGCCGCCTCCTCTATAACCCCGCCTCCAGGCACTGGAGCACAGTCTGTAAGTTGGTGCTGCAGTGCAGGCAGGTAACAGGGGGGGGCTGCGCTAGGCAGCCCTGAAAAGAGCTTTCTAAGAAGAAAGAAGACTTCAAGGGCCGCTGCACAGACACTAGATGCTGTGTATGTCATCCTGACATATGCTGCGGCTCCCTCACATCCCCCAGCGGCGCTGTATACTCCCGCGCCCTGGTTGCCGGGTACTTACAGCGGAGGGGCTCCGGTCCCATCAGGCACACATACCACCGCTGCTCTCCTGGATCGTGTGGCCGCAGATGCAGGGAAGAGGTAAGAGGGTCCCCCAGGTGGGACCCGCCGAAATCACAATTAGGCGCGGTCTACAGAGACGGACCGCGCCGCTGGTGTGGACACTGTGGCCGTGCAGGGACCCCACTATATCCACCAGGGCAAGTGGCTCGGGTCGGATTTCCTAAGATCCATTTAGTATAGGCCCCGCAGTACCTGGTGGTGAAGTCCAGCAGAGGGGATAAAGCTATATATATATATATATATATATATATATATATATATATATAGTGTTTCACAGGATATACTCTTTGGTATTTTTCTCTGTGTATTACAGTCACCATATACCTCTTAAATCCTCCGTGTGTGCTCTGCTTTGTCACACTGTACATGTTTTTTTTGTCAGGTACTTTGTCTACTATATTGTACTATTACGCCCTAAGGCTATGCTTTCATATAATGTCGGCTAAACTGGGCGATCCTGCAACATGCAGTGCTGATGCCACGTATTGCTCTGAGGAAAACATAGCAGCTGAGGGTTTAGGTATTGGGGGTTCTATACCCCCCAGTTAGCCTGCAGCCTATCAGGCTGATTCTTTTGATGATGAATCTGCACCTCAAGATACGTCTAAGAAACCTGATAAGTTCAAACGTCAGAAGGCCACTAAATTAATTTTGCCCCTTTCTGACCATTTAGTTGACATACGTCAGGAATCTTGGGAGTTTCCAGGGAAGAAAGTCTCTCTGTCTAGGAAGATGCTAGCTCGTTATCCCCTTGCTGGAGAGATAAGTAAAAATTGGGAGATACCGCCACCGGTGGACTCACAGGTCGCGCATCTGGTGGTGTCGTCTGCTCTGCCTGTCACCTCTCTGAAGGAACCGACGGACAAGCGTGTATAGGGTAATTTGAAGTCTACACTCTCGCAGGTGCTGTACATAGGCCCACTATAGCGGCTCCTTGGGAAGCAAAGGCTATTGAATCCTGGGTTCAAGAAGTCGAAGCGGAGCTACCTTCTAACTTTTCGGAAAATGCCAGACAGTGTCTTTCCTATATTATCACAGTCTCACATTATATTCAGGAGGCGGCCTTTGATACCGTTGTCCTGGCGGCCAAAGCGTCTACTACGTCCATTCTGGCTCGCAGGGTTCTGTGGTTGCGGTTCTGGTCTGTGGATCTGGACTCTAAAAGGACCTTGGAGGTCATCCCTTTTAAGGGAGACATCCTTTTTGGGTAAGATTTGAATAAGATTGTTGCTGGCTGACTTAGTGTCCGCTAAAACTGCATGTCTGCCTAGTACTAATCCTTCTGCTCTGAAGGCTAAAAGTACAGCTTTTCGTTACTTTTGAACTACAGGATAGGCCAAAGGTCAGGCATACCCAAACAAGACACGCACTTCCAAAACCTCTGAGCCCAAACCTAAACGCTCTTGGGCAGCCCATCAGCCTGCTTCCAAATCCGAAAAGCCTGCTGCATGATGGGACGGGCCTCCCTTTGGGGGATCCCAGGGTGGGAGGCCAACTTCTACGGTTCGCCTAGGTATGGTTACGGACCACTTCGGATGCCTGGGTAAGGGAAGTAGTCATTCACGGATACGCTGTCTCTTTCAGGAATGCACCCCCTCATCCGTTTTGCTTAACAAACATCCCTTCGGATCCGGTAAAAGCAAAAACTCTCCAATTGGTGGTACAATCTCTTCTGGACACAGGAGTGATTGTGCTGGTGCCTCTGGATCAGAGAGGCAGGGGGTACTATTCAACGCTGTTCCTAGTTCCGAAACCGAATGGTTCCTCCCGACCCAATCTCAACCTCAAGTCTTTGAACACATTTGTTAAGGTTTCAAAGTTACGTATGGAAACTCTTCTATCGTTCTGGCTTTGGAGCCCATGGACTATATGGTATACCTGGACATACAGAATGCTTACCTACATATCCCTATTGCCATCTCGCATCAGCAATACCTGAGGTTTGCTATTGGCAACCTACATTATCAATTTCAGGCCTTACCTTCTGGACTAACCACGGCTCCGCGAATCTTCACCATGGTCATGGCAGTTATGACGGCTCTGCTCCACCGTCAGGTTATCAGGATCCTCCCATATTTGGATGACTTGTTGAGCCTGGCGAACTCCCCGGAGGTTCTCCTCCGTCATCTGGACCTGACGGTTCAATTCCTGCAAGCCCATGGGTGGATCATCAACTGGAAGAAGTCATCCCTGGTCCCTGCTCAGAGCATGGTGCATCTGGAGGCATTATTTGACATTCACAACCAATGGTTGTTTTTGTCCCAGGTGAAGGTCCTAAAACTTCAGGACAGGATACGGTGTTTCCTTTCTCGGCCATGAGTGTCTATACACTATACGATGCAAGTACTAGGCCTCATGTTGTCTGCTTTTGACATGGTGGAGTATGCTCAGTTTCACACTCGCCCTCTGCAGAAGCTAATCCTTGCCAAGTGGGATGGCCTTCCTCACTGGATCAGGTCTCGCATGATCTCTTTGACTCCGGAGGTACGCCTGTCGCTGACATGGTGGCTACGGAACCAACAATTGAGCAGGGTCTGTCCCTTTCTAGATCTCCAACTGGGTCCTTCTGATGAGTGACGCCAGTCTGTGGGGCTGGGGCATGGTGTTGGAGCAACTCTCTTCAGGGTCAGTGGACCAAGGAGGAATCTCTTCTCCTGATAAATATTCTGGAGTTGCAGACAGTGTTCAATGCTTTGAAACTGGCCCTTCCTCTGGTACAGAACAGGCCTGTTCAAGTACAGTCAGACAACGCCACCATAGTGGCATACATAAATCCTTAAGGTGGCACTCAAAGTTGCATGGCGATGTTGGAAGTGTCAAAAATGATTCTATGAGCGGAACGCCATCTGCCAGCCATATCGGCAGTGTTCATTCCTGGGGGTCCTCAAATGGGAAGCAGACTTCCTCAGTCGTCAGGACGTACACACCGGAGAGTGGAGCCTTAATCCTGAAGTTTTTCAACTCCTAGTGGACAAGTGGGGCCTACCAAATGTAGACCTGATGTCGTCTCAACTCAATCACAAGGTTCCGGTCTTCGGACCAAGGACAAGAGATCCTCAAGCAGCGTTTGTGGATGCACTGGCAATTCCATGGAACTTTCGGCTGCCATATGTGTTCCCTCCGATGTCATTCCTGCCCAGGGTAATCAGGAAGTTCAAGCAAGATGGAGGACTACTACTTCTAATCGCTCCAGCGTGGTCCAGACGGCATTGGTTCTCAGACCTGCAGGGTGTCTCGATAGAGCATCCTCCTCTGCAAATGCCCAGACCTCCTCGTTCAGGGCCCTTGTGTCTATCAGGATTTGGCCCAACTGACTTTAACAGCGTGGCTCTTGAAGCTTCGGTCCTGAGGTGGTTATTCAAACAATGTTGAAAGCCCATAAACCAGCTTCAGCTCGGATTTATTATAGAGTCTGGAATTCTTACGTCACCTGGTGTGCAGCTAAGAATTATAATGCATACAAGTTCAGCACTGCCAAACTTTTGGCGTTTCTGCAACACAGCATGGACTTAGGCCTTCATCTGGCCTCCCTCAAGGTTCATATTTCAGCCTTGTCGATATGGTTTCAGCAAAAAATTGCGTCTCTGCCTGACGTTCATACTTTCACTTAGGGTGTCTTACGGATTCAACCTCCCTATGTCCACCTGTGGCTCCTTGGGATTTGTCTGTCTGTTCTGGATGCCCTACAAGAGTCTCCGTTTGAACCTCTTGAATCTGTGGACCTTAAATGGCTTACACTTAAGGTCATGTTCTTGCTGGCTATTGCCTCTGCTAGAAGGGTTTCGGACTTAGGTGCCATTATCTTGTTGGTCACCCTTTCTGATTTTTCACCGTGACCGTGCGGTTCTTAGAACTCGCCCTGGTTATCTACCGAAGGTGGTGTCATCTTTCCACCTTAACCAAGATATTGTGGTTCCGGCCTTTATCTCTCCTGGTCTGTCGTCTTTGGATGTGGTACGGGCTCTCTGTGTATATGTGAAGAGAACCGCCTCTCTTCGGAGATCTGATTCTCTTTGTCCTTTTTGGTTTTCACAAACGTGGCTGGCCTGCGAATAAGCAGACCGTGGCCAGATGGATTAGAATGGTGATTGCACAAACTTATGTGCAGGCTGGCCTTCCAGCTCCTGCTACTATCAAGGCCCATTCTACTCAGACTATTGGACCTTCTTATACGGCCCGCCGTGGCGCATACCTCGAACAATTGTGCAAGATGGCTACGTGGTCCTCAGTGAACACGTTCATCAGGTTCTATGCCTTCGATACTTCTGCCTCCCAGGATGCTTCCTTTGGACGCCGGGTTCTTGTGCCCACTACAGTGCGTCCCCTCCCATGAGGAACTGCTTTAGGACATCCCCAATGGAATTCCCTGTGGAATATCAGTGTACCCCACTGCAGAAAAGGAGATTTATAAAAAGAACTTACCATTGTTAAATCTGTTTCTGCAAGGTACACTGGATTCCACAGGGCTCCCACCCTGACGCACTTAACTTCTTTTTGTTTGTATGGCGTTAGCCGCTGGTACCTTCTCCTTTCGTGAGAATGTGATGTCTGTGGCTACTAACTGTTGTCGTCTCTTTTACCTGCTACTGGTTTGGACTGATTAACAAAACTGAGCTCCAGTCCCTGGAGGCGGGGATATGGAGGAGACGGCCCTATGCATCCTGGGAATAGTCAAAGCTTTTAGCCTGTTGGTGCCTCGGATCAAGATCCAACTCTACACCCCGATGTAATACCCTGTGGAATCCAGTGTACCTCACAGAAAGAGATTTAACAACAGTAAGTTCTTACCATAAATCTCCTTATTACAGAAGTCACATATTCTTGCTCAGTCACTACAGCAATCTCTTATCCTACACCCTCCTCTGTCAGTACAGACTAATGAGGGAAATATATCTACCCATTGGGGGGAGGCAGGATCCATCAACTCCTATAATACTCCTGCTCCTCCCTCACATCATGTCACTGTGTGTTACCAGCCCAGAGATCTGACCAGTCTCCTCCCCACACTCTCTGCTGTATCTCATAAATCAGGAGCCTTCAGCCCCTATTATACTCCTGCTCTCCCCTCACATCATGTCACTGTGTGTTACCAGCCCAGAGATCTGACCAGTCTCCTCCCCACACTCTCTGCTGTATCTCATAAATCAGGAGCCTTCAGCCCCTATTATACTCCTGCTCTCCCCTCACATCATGTCACTGTGTGTTACCAGCCCAGAGATTTGACCAGACTCCTTCCCACATTCTCCAGTGTATCTCATACATCAGGAGCCATCAGCCCCTATTATACTCCTGCTCACCCCCTCACATCATGTCACTGTGTGTTACCAGCCCAGAGATCTGACCAGTCTCCTCCCCACACTCTCTGGTGTATCTCATACATCAGGAGCCATCAGCCTCTATTATACTCCTGCTCTCCCCCTCACATCATGTCGCTGTGTGTTACCAGCCCAGAGATCTGACCAGTCTCCTCCCCACACTCTCTGGTGTATCATACATCAGGAGACATCAGCCCCTATTATACTCCTGCTCTCCCCCTCACATCATGTCACTGTTTGTTACCAGCCCAGAGATCTGACAAGTCTCCTCCCCACACTCTCTGGTGTATCTTATACATCAGGAGCCATCAGCCCCTATTATACTCCTGCTCTCCCCCTCACATCATGTCACTGTGCCCAGAGATCTGACCAGTCTCCTCCCCACACTCTCTGGTGTATCTCATATATCAGGAGCCATCAGCCCCTATTATACTCCTGCCCCCCCTCACATCATGTCACTGTGTTACCAGCCCAGAGATCTGACCAGTCTCCTCCCCACACTCTGGTGTATCTCATATATCAGGAGCCATCAGCCCCTATTATACTCCTGCTCCCCCCTCACATCATGTCACTGTGTTACCAGCCCAGAGATCTGACCAGTCTCCTCCCCACACTCTCTGGTGTATCTCATATATCAGGAGCCATCAGCCCCTATTATACTCCTGCTCCCCCCTCACATCATGTCACTGTGTTACCAGCCCAGAGATCTGACCAGTCTCCTCCCCGCACTCTCTGGTGTATCTCATACATCAGGAGACATCAGCCCCTATTATACTCCTGCTCTCCCCCTCACATTATGTCACTGTGTGTTACCAGCCCAGAGATCTGACCAGTCTTCTCCCCACACACTCTGGTGTATCATACATCAGGAGCCATCAGCCCCTATTATACTTCTGCTCTCCCACTCGCATCATGTCACTGTGTGTTACCAGCCCAGAGATCTGACCAGTCTCCTCCCCACACTCTCTGGTGTATCTCATACATCAGGAGCCATCAGCCCCTATTATACTCCTGCTCCCCCCTCACATCATGTCACTGTGTGGTACCCATGTTTTCTCCTGCAGGGTTCACAGTAGTATCCACATGATATACATTGGGATAAGAGGTAGCGTCAGCGGAATGGCACCAATGATCAAAGCATTCGGCCTCCCAGAATGCAACGGCCACGTACATATAACCCCGCCTCCTGGGTCAGGCTTTCAGTTTTTTGTTGGTGTGGTAGGAGCTGGACCGTGGTCACGGGGTTGCTGATTTTTAGGGCAATCATAAGCTTTTTTTCTTTAATTTTTTTTTATAGTCTTATTCTTTCTGAGTGATCTTTCTAAAAAACGTCTTATACGTACCTTAGAAAGATTCGCTCCAACAACTCTCCGCTGGGGCGCAACAACGCTTACCGACGTGTACAGTGCTGTTTCGCCGAGCGTCGGTGTAGGATGTACTAGTCCAGCAGACGTTACCAGGCTGTGGCCGGAGAATAGGGAGAAGGTAAGGCGTTGGTTCCGCTTAGTGGGTTAAGACGCGAGGCACAGCCGCACTGTTTTTGGGAGGACACTACCAAACGGTCACTGACGCGGCTGCCACCTCGGGTGCATCAGTGCTAGCCCCAAGAATTGTAGGCTCCAGGGATTAGTGTGAGGCCAGGATCCCTGGGGTTGATGTCAGCAGTGGGGAGTAAGACGCTCCCATGGTCGTCCCTCCACCCAATTCATGACCAATTTCCTCCTAGTTTCCCACCTTGAATTAATTTCCTGCTTCCGTCTGAGATGCTAGATCTCTAACTGACCCAGTCGCAGCATAGGCAGCTGTGTGACTCGTGTGTTGGTGTTCACTTGGGTGTCTGTGTTCACTGTAGGTTCACGGAGCGATAGTGTACACGATTTGCATTTGGATCAACTCAGCTACCAAGCCAGAAGATAAGCCATCAGCCTGATGGCATGGGCTTCCACCAGGAGGACCCCAGGGTGGGAAGCCGACTTCTTCTATTTGCACAGATCTGACAACAGTCTACCCCAGATGCCTGGGTGCAAGAAGCGGTATCTCATGGTTATGCGTTTGCCTTCAAGAAACGCCCTCCACAGAGGTTCTTTTGTACCATCCCGTCTTTTGTGGAAACGAAGGCCAGGTCCTTACAAGAGGCAGGTCAGAGGTTGCTACAATCAGGAGTGATAGTACCGGTTCCTCCTGCGCAGCAGGAACAAGGGGGTAAATTTACTAAGATGGGTGTTCTATTTAAGATGGGATGTTGCCCATAGCAACCTATCAGATTCTACTTCTCATTTATCAAGCACCTTCTAGAAAATAATACCTGGAATCTGATTGGTTGCTATGGGCAACATCTTGTTTTAAACAGAACTCCCATCTTAGTAAATTTACCCCAAGGTTTCCATTACAACCTGTTTCTAGTACAGAAACCGAATGGGTCATACCGGCCCATTCTCAGTCTCAAAGCTCTGAACAAATACATTTGGGTGCCTTGTTTTCATATGGAGACTTTACGTTCCAATATCTTGGCCATGGAGCCGGGGGATGTTATGGTGTCCCTGGATATCCAGGATACTTACCTGCATATACCTATAACATCGTCCCATGGGGCTAAATCAGACCAGATCGCTGGAGAAGCGATCAGGTTTGAACTGCACCGGCGCCGCAGTGTGCCAGCGCATGGTAGACAGCCGACGCTCTCTTAGCCCTGCAATCACCTCTACCTGATTGACAGGCAGAGGCAGATGCTGGGTGGGAGGGCGTGGGCTGGCATTATTCGGCCGCCGTTTAGGGGGGCACAGTCTGGGCAATGCAGGCGTGCCCGGACCGTGCGAGGACAGGTCGTGGCGGCGGCTGCGTGACGTCAGTGCGCAGCAGCTGCGCTGGTAGGGAGCTACTCTTCCAGTACAAAAGTGCTGTGCGATGCTTTTGTACTTGTGTGTGGGGGGATCGGGCGACAGACATGCGGGGCGGACATGAATTAGGACCCATGAATACTATCTCAGGTTTGCTCTCCTGTGGCAACATTTTCAGTTTCAGGCCCTACCATTTGGACTTGCTACAAAAGTGTTCTCCAAAATGATGGTGGTGATGGAAGCTTATCTCCGTCATCAGTGGATAACAATTTTCCCATACCTGGACGACCTGTTAATCCTGGCTCATTCCCAGGAAATTCTCCAGGGCCATCTGCATTTGACAATAGCCTGTTTACAAAGCCACGCCTGGCTCATAAATTGGGGGAAGTCATCCCTGGTTCCGTCTCAATGCATGCCGCACCTGGGGGCTGTACTGGATTCCAGGCTTAAGAGAGTTTTTCACTATACACAATACAGACAAGGACTCAATTGAAGAGTATCCATTCCTGCAGCAATGCGAGTGATGGGATCTGTGGTGTCAACGTTCGACATGGTGGAATATGCTCAATTCCACTCAAGGCCCCTTCAACGTCTGATTCTTTCCAAATGGAATGGACTACATCAGTTTATAAAAACTCAGACTATTGTCCTCCCTCAGGAAGTACGGAGGTCGTGATCCTGGTGGATACAGACATCCCATATGGACAAAAGGCAACCCTTTTGGATCTCGGATTGGAAGGTTCTGACAGCGGACGCCAATCTTCAGGGCTGGGTAGCCGTGTCACAAAAGTGCTGCTTCCAGGGGCAGTGGACCAAGGAAGAAAGTTGCCTGCCGATAAATGTATTGGAACTTAGGGCGATATATATGGCACTCAGGCAAAGGACATACTTCAAGGAAAACTGGTTCAGATTAGCTCAAACAATGCGGAGGCAGTAGCATACCTCAATCATCAGGGAGGAACTCGCAACCAAAAGGCAATGAAGGAGGTAAGCGCACGTTAAGGTGGGCAGAACTTCATTATCCGGCCTTGTCTGCAGTGTTCGTTCTGGAAGTCCTAAACTGGGAAGCGGATTTTCTCAGTTGACAAGCCATTCATGTAAATGAATGGACATTTTAAACCCAGAGTTCTTCCAGATTCAAGTGGACGGTGCTAGAGATAGACCTCATGGCTTCTGGTCAGAACAACAAAGTTCCCGCATACGGCTCATAGACAAAGGATCCCAAAGACCTTCATGGATGCTCTGACAGTGAAATGCGACTTTCATCTGGCCTATGTGTTTCCACCAATCGCCCTGTTGCCCAGGGTGATTCGGAAAGTCAAACAAGGAACGGGCACATTGATACTAATAGCTCCGGCATGGCCCAGAAGACATTGGTACACAGATCTGCAGAGGCTGTCTGTGGATACTCCATTTCTACTGCCTCAACATCCAGATTTACTGTCTTGGGATCCTTGCTATTACAAGCTCCTGGATCGGCTGTCTTTGATGGCGTGGATCTTGAGAAATCCATCCTGAAAGCAAGAGGATTCTCACAACAGGTAATCCAAACAATGCTTAGAGCAAGGAAACTGTCCTCGGCTCGCATTTATTACCGAATTTGCAAACCTATATTCAATGGAGCAGTGCCAGGAAGCTTGACCCTAGGTCTTTCAGTGTTTCCAAAGTCCTAGCATTCCTTCAGACAGGAATGGACAAAGGTCTTCGGGTGGCTTCCTTGAAAGTACAGGTGTCAACATTGACTGTATGGTTTCAAAATAAAATTGCTAACCTACAGGATGTTCGCACTTTTTCTCCAAGGAATACTTCACATCCAACCTCCTTTTCTTCCTACTACAGCTCCTTGGGATCTACGTTTTGTCCTAAAGGCGCTTCAAGTTGCCCCATTTGAACCATTGAGTCAAGTGGATCTTAAATGGCTGACAGCTAAAGTTCTCTTTCTACTGGCTATTGCTTCAGCTGGGTGTACTACGGATTGCCGGCGGTCAGGATCCTGGTGCCAGTATGCCGAGTGCCGGATTCCCGACAGCTGGTATCATGAGTACCACCTGCTTTAGCTAGAAGAGTTTCAGATTTAGGGGTGTTATTGTCGCCCTCCTTTTCTGATTTTTCATCCAGATAGAGCAGTTCTCTGAACCAAATCTGGATTCTTCCTAAGGTGGTCTCACTCAGATGTTCACTGCTGCCAGAAGCACACGTATGAGAAGCAGAAGTATGGCGGCAGCTGTATAGATCCTGATATGTAATTCTCTGTATCATACTTACCGTACACACATCATCCTTATTACTAGTGAGAGTATAGAGGTAAGACACTGATGATGGGGGTGTAAGAGTGGATTATAACCTAGCAGATGATGATGATGATTGCAGGGGTATCATATGGTGTATTGCATGTAAAATACCTTGTTCCACACCTACTCTGCTGTAGCAATATACCTTATATAAGGGTGAGTAACACTTATACAGGCTTACCAGCCTATGAGCACACACATAAAGGAATGCTACCTTACCAATGCTTCAAGGAGTAACGTTAGGAGACATTTCTCTGATCCATCAGCTCATACGACTGATATTATTGTTCATCTAGAATCTCCAATTCATACGATATGTTCCCCATCCATTGTTTTACATTGGTGCTGACATAGGACTTGGCGAGTGACTATATCTCCATTTATACTTCATGGTTAGTTACCAGTACAAGAGAGAGATATATCTAAGTCTTATTATAATATTACATTTGTTATTGTGAGTGTTCTCAGGAGGGTGGACACAATGATAATCTGAGACGCAATATTATAAAGCCTTCATTAAAAGTTATGTTTTATTATACACACATTTACAATTAAGTGTCCCAGAAAGTCATCTCCTATTGTTTACAAGATTAATATTGTTACAGAAAAGTTACATTTCCATTATGTATTTTATTTCCAGCAGATGGACACACAAGCAGGAATATCTCAGAAGGACATCTTATGTTATCCCCGGATTGTGACATAAAAGATAATGACAGTAGACAGGATTCTCCAGGAGATAACCCCATTACCCCAATTATACATCTAGCTCTATCAGCTGGTCCCCCTGATCCTAGGAAATGTTCTCCTGATCACTCTGATATTGGTGCATCTGTTACAGCTCTGACAGTAGATACAGTGTTTCCCTGTTCTATAGATGCCAAATGTTTTACACAGAACACAAAACTTATTACCCATCAGCCAGCTAAGGCAGGGGAGAGGCCATTTCCATGTTCTGAGTGTGGGAAATGTTTTACATACAAATCAATTCTTGTTACACATCAGAGAAGACACACAGGTGAGAAGCCATTTCCTTGTTCTGAGTGTGGGAAATGTTTTGCACATAAACCAGATCTTGTTATACATCAGAGAAGTCATACAGGAGAGAAGCTATTTTCTTGCTCTGAGTGTGGGAAAAGTTTTACCCGGATTTCTCATCTTGTTATACATCAGAGAAGTCACACAGGTGAGAAGCCATTTCCATGTTCTGAGTGTGCAAAATGTTTTGCAATCAAATCAGATCTGGTTATACATCAGAGAATTCACACAGGTGAGAAGCCATTTTCTTGCTCTGAGTGTGGGAAATGTTTTTTACGGAAACCACATCTTGTTTCACATCAGAAAACTCACACAGGTAAGAAACCGTTTCCATGTTCTGAGTGTGAGAAATGTTTTGCACACAAATCATATCTTATTCAACATCAGGGAAGTCACACAGGTGAGAAGCCGTTTTCTTGTTCTGAGTGTGGGAAATGTTTTACACAGAGTTCTCAACTTGTTATACATCAGAGAAGTCACACAGGTGAGAGGCCATTTCCATGTTCTGAGTGTGGGAAATGTTTTGCACACAAACGTGATCTTGTTATACATCAGAGAATTCACACAGGTGAGAAGCCATTTTCTTGCTCTGAGTGTGGGAAATGGTTTTCACAGAAATCACATCTTGTTTCACATCAGAGAACTCACACAGGTGAGAAACCGTTTCCATGTTCTGAGTGTGAGAAATGTTTTGCACACAAATCACATCTTATTCAACATCAGGGACGCCACACAAGTGAGAGGCCATTTCCATACTCTAAGAAATAAATCACTTTTGTTGCACACAATAGACCACTCAGGTGAGAATCATTTTATTCTTCTGGATTATTCTGATTATTGCCATGGACTGTTCTTCAATGTTCTTATGTTATCTCCCATGCTTTTTGTAATATACATGCTACCGCAGAGTGAAACAAAGATATGTCATGTCCTTGTCTACCACTGCTATGCAGATGACCTGTCTTTTGCTCTGGGTACTGAGAACCCAGTACCAATCCTAAATGGTTGTGTAGCTGAGCTCCCGGTGTGGGTGATGCCAGTTGGCTGTGAGTCAGTCCTGGTGAAACAGGTCCTTATGATAGAAGCTCACCCACAAAGGGCAGGGCTACAGCGTTGCAAACCAACCAGACATACGCTTGGGGGTTCAGAGTAACAAAATGCTGATCCTGTGCGAAATCTTGGTGTCCTGGATGGTGGAGTGACACTTAGACATTAGGTATCAGCCACAATCAGATCCTCATCTGAGGAACATAGCCAGACTCCAGCACTTATTTCCCTCAGAAGATCTACCTACAGTCATACATGCACTTGTATCATCACACATAGACTGCTGCAATGTCCTCTACCTGGGTCTCCCAGCAAAAGAATTGCACCGGTTGTAGCTTGTACAGAATGCAGCAGCCAGGCTGTTACCTAACCAGCCCGTTCCTGCCACATAACACCCATTCTCTGCTCCCTTCACTGGCTGCCTGTAAGATGGTGACTGTTACATAATCTTACTGACTCCCAATCCTACATGACCAGGGTCCATGGAACCAGAAGCAGCTTCTGCCTCCTTACTGCCCAGCTTGCTTCCATCTGCACATGAAGGACTGCTACCAGCGGTACAAAGAATCCCCAAGCGGTGCTGAGATGTCAGGGGGGCAGACAGGGTGGGTGGCACTATTGCTGTAGTGGGGGCTGCTGGAGGCACTGTCATTGGGTAATATCCCATAGCAGTGTTGAGGTGGCACAGGGTAGATGGCAGTAGTGTAGTAGCGGGGGCTGCTGGAGGCAGTGTCTATGTGGGTAATCTTGTCCTCAAGCTGCACTGAGGTGGCACGGGGAGACAGGCTGGTGGGGGGAGATGGGGCAGGTGGCAGTGAGGAATATGGGGCAGGTGGCCGTAGTGGGGGGAGACGGAGCGGGTGGCAGTAGTGGGGAGAGACGGCGGGCAGCAGTAGAGGGGGGAGATGTTGCAGTAGTGGGGCGGTGACAGGATGGGTAGCAGTAGTAAAAGGCAGTGGCAGTAGTAGAGATGGGCGGGCAGCAGTAGTGGGGTTAGATGTGGCGTGTGGCAGTAGTGAAGGGAGATGGGGTGTGGCAGTAGTGGGGGTAGACGAGGTGGGTGGCAGTAGGGGGGGTGACATTATGGGTGGCAGTAGTAAAAGGAGACGGCAGTGGCAGTAGTTGGTAGAGACGAGGCAGGTGGCAGTAGTGGGGGGAGATGGGGTGGGTTGTAGTGAGGGAGATGGGCGGGTGGCAGAAGTGGGGGACGACGGGGCGGATGACAGGATGGGTGGCAGTAGTAAAAGGAGATGGCAGTAGTTGGTAGAGGTGGGCGGGCGGCAGTTGAGGGGGAGATGGGGCGTGTGGCAGTAGTGGGGGGGTCAACAGACACATAGATTCCTGCGCTAATTAACTCTACAGAATGATATGGCTCAGAGTTTGCTTGACTCAATAAAAACAAAACAAAAGGATAATTAAATATACTTTATAAGATTCTTTTTTATTTTTATCACACATATATACATGTATGTTAAGAATTAATTTAAGAATAAATTGATTAGACCGGTCTAAATAAAACATAAATCAAAAAAGCAAAAAACAGAACATAATAATAAGCTAATATTAAGCTAAAGGAGGTGGATCATAAGTAAACTCCTGTGCACAGAAAAATCAGTAAAAATACTAAAAATCAGTCCTTGTATAGGATCGTGCAAATAGTTTGACCAGCTATAAATTGCAACAGCGTCTCGTTATGTTTTGTAGTGTTAGACACTCTTCATCAAATTGCCACTCAGCAAAAAAGTGCAATAGGTAAGTGTGACAAATGCTCCACAACGGAACTTTACATATGGTTCGCACCTGAAGCTGACATGCGGAACAGGAAAATAATATGTGAGACGGTCTCGGGCTGCGGGAAGGCGCTTCGCTGGCGCCTGGTAGGTTATTGTTAATTACCCCGACTTCCAGGCTCTGTGAGTCCGCGTCTCCGGGTGCCGTATGCAGACACCTACGTCCCGTTAATGAGCACACATTCACCGTTGATTCTCCTGATAATGCCTCTGGAGCTCGGCTTCCAGGCTCTGTGAGTCTCCGGGTGCCGTATGCAGACACCTGCGTTTTAGTGTTACTCACACGTTCACCATCAATTCTCCAGATAGTGTCACTGTGGGGGGGTGACAGGATGGGTGGCAGTAAAAGGAGACGTGGCAGTTGGTAGAGACGGGGGGGTGGCAGTAGTTGTTAGAGATGGGGCATGTGGCAGTAGTGGGGGGAGACAGGGTGATGGCAGTAGTGGGGGGAGACAGGGTGGGTGACAGGGTGGTGGCAGTAGTAGAGGGAGACAGTGGCGGGTGGCAGTAGTGGGGGGAGACAGGGTGATGGCAGTAGTGGGGGGAGACAGGGTGGGTGGCAGTAGTGTGGGAAGATGAGGTGGGTGGCAGGTTGGATGGCCGCAGTGCAGTACCAGGGGCTGCTGGAGGCAGTAAAGAGGTGTATGGGCCCCGCACAGAACCAGTTGATAATTATTCTTCCTTGTTTCTAATTAATCCCTTGTATGTGTTACTGTTATTTGCTGTGTCAGCCTTTATGTGTGTTCTGTGTAATAATCCTGAAAGTAGTGCTGCTACCGATCTCATATCATTTGTAGTAACTTGGAAAAGATGAGATATGAGGTGCACTCTGGAAGCTTATAGGGGGTTACTCAGAGATGACCGCAGATGTGACATCACGCAGCCCCCCGGAAAATGGTCCCGGCCCACCCGCGTTCACCCCTCAGGGATGTGATCACAATGTGTGTCTGTGCGGCTGCTGCCACTACCAGAACAAACTGTGCTGCGTGCCGCTATTGCGGCTGGGTCTGAATGACCCCCATAGGATGTGCATAGAGTAAAGTATTTTTTAAGTTTAAACTATAGACACAAATGTGTGTATTAAAGATATGAAATAAAGTAGTTTAAAATTAAAAGATTTCCAGTGTGATTTTGCCTATGTCTTTATTTGAATAGTGAGATGATATTACTGGGGGGTTCTCTTTCTGTGTTAAATAGTTTTATTATTTGTTGGATTTAAATAAGTTTGTTTTTGTAAGTGAATTAGGGTTGTTGTATTTGAAAAAAAACAACTTACCTGACCCTTGCCTGGAAATGTCCATGTATGAAGGTATGGGAGATACCTGCTGCAGTCCCTTCTACTTACATTTGGGAGGTACGGTTGTTTTTGGGGAATTAGCAGCAAATATTAAATTATACATTGGCTCCATAACGTCTTGCTGACCCTCTGATTTTTACAAAAATATGTCACACAAAATGACATTTGCATTAACAACCATTAATTAAACAAGAGAAACACAACGCAATAAAAAAAAAAGCTTTATATATAAAAAAAAATTATATGCGTTATGGTAAGAACTTACCGCTGATAACGGTATTTCTCCTAAGTCCACAGGTTCCACAGGATAACAATGGGATATGATGGAGCGACAGCGGATTGGCACCAAATGATCACAAGCTTTCAGGCCTCCCAGGATGCAATGGGCCCGTCCATATATCCCTGCCCACTGGCTCAGGCAAATCAGTTGGATTCCAAAGTATCTAGGCAGGAGCATCATGTAGAGCCCTAATCAGGTGAGAAGAACACACATGCACACACTTCCATAGAAGAAGGAAGAGGTTAGTGAGTAGCAAGATCCTCAAATCAAGTGCGTCAGGGTGGGAGCCCTGTGGACTTAGGAGAAATATCGTTATCAACGGTAAGTTCTTACCATATATTTCTCCGGCAGGGTCCACAGGATAACAATGGGATTTCCCAAAGCAATTTTAGTGGTGGGGACGCTCCCGAATTCAGCGTCATGAGAGGCAAAAGTATCCAAGCATAATGTCTAATGAACGTGTTAATGGAAGACTATGTGGTTGCCTTACATATCTGTTCTGCTGAAGCACCATGTTGTGCTGCCTATGAAGGACCTACGTTACGAGTAGAGTGAGCAGAGACATTAGCCGGAACAGGGAGATCTGCTTGAGAGTACGCTTCCGAAATCGTCATTCGAAGCCCTCTAGCCAGCGTTTATTTAGTAGCAGGCCATCCTCTCTTGTGAATTCCATAGAAAATAAAGAGAGAATCTGTCTTTCTGATGGCACTGGTACGATCCACGTAGATCCTTAATGCTCGGACTACATCCTGCGACGCATCTCCCACAGAAAGTCCTGATAACTGAAAAGCTGGGACTACAATTTCTTCATTAAGGTGGAATTTAGAAACCAACTTAGGAAGAGATCTAGACCTAGTTCTGAGAACTGCTTTATCTGGATAAAAAAAAACAGAAAAGGAGAACAACATGACTGCCCTCCTAAATCTGACACTCTTCTAGCTGATGCCATATTCAGTAGAAAGAGAACTTTAGTTGTCAACCATTTAAGATCAAACGGAGCAACTCGAACGGCTTTGAGGACTAGACTTAAGTCCTAAGGCCCTGTAGGAGGAACAAAAGGAGGTTGAATGTGCAGCATTCCTTGGAAAAATTACGCACATCCTGTAAATTGGCAATTTTCTTTTGGAACCTTACTGTCAATGCTGATACTTGTACTCTCAAGGAAGTCACCTTCAAACCCTTATCCATTCCTGCCTGAAGGAAATCTAAGAACATGGAAAGATTACGGGTCCATATTTTTTTTTTTACTGCACCATGAATATAAGCCTGCCATTTTCGGTAATAAATGCGAGGTGAGGAGGATTTCCTTGCTCTGAGCACTGTTTGAATTTACCTGTAGCGAGAATCTTCTTGACTTCAGGATAGAGGTTTCAAGAGCCACACCGTCAACAGATGCCTGTGATAACAGGGACCCTGCATTAGTAGATCTGGGCTTTGAGGGAGCAGACGTGGAGCATCAATCGACATTCTCTGCAGATCTGTGTACCAATGCCTTCTGGGCCAAGCTGGAGCCATTAGAATCACAGCACCCTTTGCTTCTTTTATCTTCCTCACCACCCTGGTAGCAGGATGATCGGAGGAAACAGATACGCCAGATGAAACTCCCATTTCACTGATAAGGCGTCCACAAAGATCGCTCCGGGATCCTTTGTTCTTGCCCCGTATGCGATCTATCTCTGGCAAACCCCACTTGTCTACCTGAGTCTGAAAGACTTCCGGGTGTAGTTCCCATTCGCTTGCTTGAATATCATGTCGACTGAGAAAATCCGCTTCCCAGTTTAGGATTACCAGAACGAATACTGCGGACAATGCTGGAAGATTGAGTTCTGCCCACTTTAGTATGTGACTTACCTCCTTCATTGCTGTTTGGCTGCGCGTTCCTCCCTGATGGTTGAGGTATGCCCCACCGTTAAATTGTCCTAGTGGATCTGGACTGGTCTTCCTTGAAGAGGGTCCTTTGCCTGAATCAGTGCCATGGAACCATAGTCATCGAGACACTGCTCCCCAGTTCTGAAGACTGACATCTGTTGTCAGGATCTCCCAATCTGATATCCAAAAACGTTCTCCCTTTGTGTAGATGGGATATCTGTAGCTACCAGGCTAATGACATTCTTACCTTGTGTGACAGTACCGTAGTTGTCTGATGTATTCCATTCCATCTAGCCAGAATTAGACGCTGCCGAGGTCTTGAGTGGAATTGTGCATACTCCAACATATCGAATGTTGACACCATCAAACCCATCAGTCGCATAGTTGCGTGGGTTGATATCGTTTGACTGTGTAACAACTCCTGAGTACTTGACTGTACTTTGGATATCATGCTCAGAGGTAATCCATTTTCTGCAGACTTGAAATCAGTACAGCCCCACAGTGAGTTATCCGCTGTGATGGAACCAGAGATGACTTTCCCTAATTTATGAACCACCCTTGCCTCTGCAGACAAGTCATTGTCTGTTGGAGATGGCAAAGAAGCCTTTCCTGTGATTGGGCCAGGATAAACAAAGTGGTCGTGGTATGGCAATTTTCTTATCCCCTTCATGCAGAGATAAGCTGCCATAATCATCCTAATTTTGGTAAATATGCTGGAGGCTGTGGCTAGCCCAAAGGGTAAGATCTGGAACTGAAAATGTTGCTGGAGGATGGTGAACCCTGAGATAACACTAGGTAAGCATCCCGACTATCCAGGGATACCATGTAATTCCCAGGCTCCATGCCAAAACTATGGAGCGCAACGTCTCCATGTGAACTGTGGTACCCAAATTTATCTGTTTAGGATTTTGAGATTGGGGTGAAAGGATCCTTCTGAACCCAAACCCGGTTAGAGTAAAAACCCCTGTCCCTATTGTGCAGGGGTTACTGGAATGACTATTCCTGACAAAAGTAATTTCTGAACTGCTTCTTGTGAACCCCTGTCCTTTGCCTCTACCCGAGATGGACTGGAACAGAAGAACCTTCGAGGAGAATGCTTTTTGAAGAGAAACATAACCTAGAGATACCGCTTTTTGTACTCAGGCATCTGTTTATAGGCCCTCATTCCGAGTTGATCACTAGCAAGCTGCTATTAGCAGCAATGCAAACGCTAAGCCGCCGCCCTCTGGGAGTGTACCTTACCTTAGCAGAAGTACGAACAAAAACATTGCAGTACGGCGGCAAAGATTGTGCAGTTTCAGATTACGTGCAGACCTACTCCTTCCTGGCGATCACTTCAGACCATTCAGTTCCTGATTTGACGTCACAAACACGCCCAGCGTTCTCCCAGACACACCTGCGTTTCTACAGGCACGCCTGCGGTTTTCAACACACTCCCGAAAACGGCCAGTTTCCGCCCAGAAACACCCACTTCCTGTCAATCACTCTGCGGCATGCAGTGTGACTGAAAAGCATCGCTCGGGTTTGAGTAAAAGTACTACGTCTATTGTTAAAGTACGCCGCGCATGCGAATTGCCGATTTTTGCCTTTATAGCAGAACAGTGAAAATCGGCATCTAGCCATCAACTCGGAATGACCCCCATAGACTGTTACCAGATCTGTGCAAACTGAAGAAGTCTGCTCCCTATCCTGGGGTTCCACAGCAGGAGGCCCGCACCATCATGCTGATCGCCTATCCTCAAGTTTGGAAGCTGGCTTTCTGTTTGCCTTTGATTCTTTGCCTTACCAAACTTATAGTATTGGGGCTGTTACGTTACTTTGTGACCGGCAAGGCCGAAAACCGGACCCCTAAGTTTGGAGTTATATGTGGAAGAAAACGTGACCTTCTTGGAGTCTGATTTTGACTCCAGAATATTTGTTATCTCCTTACCATCCAGAAACTTACAGCCAAAGGCAAAGTTTCCAGAGCCTTCTATGATTCTAAATCAGCTTTTCATGTATGTATGCAAAACTACTCTGTGAGCAGCTAATGTTAATGCTGATGCCCTAGAACATTAGTGTCCATATGAGCTATATGAGATTTTTGCTCCCTTGCAGGTGCTGAAAACCTGTCTTCCAGTACCACAGCCCCATGTACCTACAGCACCTGGTATTCCAAGGTGGTCTCCCATCCAAGAACTAACCAGGCCCAACACTGCTTAGCTTCAAAGATCTAGTGAGATTGGGCCTATCCAGTGTGGTGTGGCTGTAGATTGCAAGGTGAAGTCATGGCTGGCCTTATGACTGCCCCAGACAGAAACAATATGGTTTTCAGAAAACCATCCCTCTTTTGACTTTGACAGCAAAGGCCATATATATATTTTCGCACTATCAAATGATATGCATATCTACTTTAGGAGGCATTTCCCTTTTTTAAACAGTCCCCAGCTGGAAAAGGATATTTGGAATCCCATTTATTGGGAACTTATATTATTCAGAATCAGAATCAGCTTTATTGGCCAGGTATACTTGCGTATACTAGGAATTTGTCTTCAGTTTGCTATACAACAGCCATGTAGGTAACAGATAAGCAGATGGTGGGAGGGGGCAAGTAAAGTCACACAGATAGGTATACCGTAGGGACACAAGTTAGTTACATGTACATCTAGTCAGTCAATGTTCAGGAGTTCAGCAGGCGGACCACTTGGGGAAAGAAACTTTTGAGGCTTCTGGTGGACCTGGCGGGGACAGCCCTGTAACGCCTGCCTGAAGGAAGCAAGTTAAACATGCTGTGGCCAGGGTGTAGCTGGTCTTTTACTATCTTCATTGCCCACTTTTTAGCTCTGGACAGGTATAGGTCCTGGACTGAGGGAAGGTCGGCCCGATGATCTTCTCTGCAGTTCTGACCACCTTTTGGAGCCTGCATCTGTCCCGCGCGCTGGCGGAGCTGTACCATACGAGTATCGAGGAGAACAGTACCGACTCCACAATCTGTGGGATGTTGAACTTCCTTAGTTGCCTGAGTAAGAACAACCTCTGCTGCACTTTCCCAACAGTGGCGTCAGCGTTGGACTCCCATTTAAGGTCCCGGGAGATTGTGGTCCCTAGAAACTTGAAGGAGTCCACTAGCGATACCACACTGTCAGCAATCGTTAGCGTAGGTGCACTAGATGACTTCTTCCTGAAGTCCACTATCATCTCGACAGTTTTGAGGGGGTTGAGCTCAAGGTTGTTGTGGATGCACCACTGGGCCAGGCGGTCTACTTCCCGTCTATAGGCTGATTTGTCCCCATCCTTGATGAGGCCAATGAAGGTGGTGCCATCGGCGAATTTGATGCTCTTTACTGATTGCGCCTCTGAGGTACAGTCATTTGTGTACAGGGAGAAGAGCAGGGGTGAGAGGACACAGCCCTGAGGGGCCCCTGTACTAATGGACCGCGCTTGAGAGGTGAATTCCCCCACTTTCACCACCTGTGTCCTATCTGTCAGGAAGTCTACTATCCAGGAACAGGTAGCTTCTGGGACTCCTAGGCGAAGTAATTTGGGGTGGAGGATGCTGGGGACGATTGTATTGAAGGCCGAGCTGAAATCAACAAACAGGACCCTCGCGTAGGTACCAGGAATGTCTAGGTGCTTTAGAATGTAGTGCAGGCCCAGGTTGACTGCATCCTCGACACACCGATTCGATCGATAGGCGAACTGCAGGGGGTCCAGTTGGGGGCCAGCCACAGTTTTCAGGTGATTCAAAACCAGACGCTTGAACGTTTTCATGACCACAGACGTCAGTGCTATCGGCCTGTAGTCGTTCAGGTTCGTGATAGAGGGTTTCTTGGAGACGGGACGATAGTAGACCTTTTGAGGTAGGAAGGGACTTTCTGTAGCTCCAGCGATTTGTTGAAGATCTTGGTGAATATGGGGGCGAGGTGACCCGCACATGCTCTTAGGGCAGATGGTGACACTTCGTCAGGACCCGGAGCTTTCCTGGGTTTGGCCCTTTCGAACAATGCCTCCACCTCTCCTTAGATGACTTGCAGTGCCTGGGGTTGCCCATCGGTGTATAGGGTATAGCCCAAAACTTTTCCATGATTTTCATCAGCTGCTGGGTTCCCCCATGAGGAGGTCCTATTTTTTGGGATGTTTAAACATAAGTACCTTATCTTAAACACAGGCTCTGCTGAATCCTCTAAGGACAGAAAAGCCTTTACTGCTCTCATTAATTCAGCTACATTCACTGAGCTGATACATGTTCTATGTATGCCGAAGAAGAGTATATAGAGCTTTCATAGTCTGATGAATCATCCTGTGTAACCTTTGCAGTTGATGATTAATTTACACTCGGTTTCTCAGCTTGTTTTATGTTGGGGATACCGTAGGTAGAGAGCTGCCTGTATGGGTTAATAATGAACCCTATTCCTGGTATCGAAGCTGTAGGATTTAACCTTTCAGTTATATTGGACAAGGTCTATGCAAACATCGCCCAAAGGGGATTTATCTGTACTTGACGTAGATCAGGGATCTGCCTTGTATTATACTGAAAAGCAAACATTTTACACATAAACCATCCTGTACCAGATCAGAGAGGATAATACAGTTATTACAAGACAACATGATATGAGTGTTGGTGTTACTGTAAGTGTACTCTCGTTACCTTTGCTGCTCTTAGACATAATAAACAATCAGCACTTTTACAGTGTGCTACACAATTTGTGACTGTAACCACTTTATCATTCTAAAGTGATATCAATCTGACCCCTACCCATGCACCAGCATTGAGGATCAGAAGACCAACTGACAAACATATATTAAAGTCAGCAATCACACTAGCAGTCAGTCACATGTTATATATTAGTCATATGAGCACATAATCAACTACAATCACATTTTAAAGTATGTAAGAGTACATATTACTGAATTCAGTTTTATACAGATCTTAACGTATTCAGATGCATTGCGAAGAAAACCACAGTAATGTACACAGACTCATGTGCAATAGGCACTTAGATTTTAACTATTCATACTGACAAAAGTAGATAGAAATTTAGTGCTGTATAGCCCGTACTCAGTAGAGTGGGATACAGGGAGACTCACTTCCAAGATCGATCAATACGTTAGCGAATGCTTAGTGTATCCAGATGCTACTAGTGTACACCTCCGCTCCGGGAACTTTAAGTGGACATAGACGCACTGTGCATACAGACGCACTGGTCATACAGAAGCATGGGTCTCCTCGCTGTAGCGTTTTAGTGAACACAAATGCAGCGGCCTATGCTGCGACGAGACTCCTCGTGGTAGCATCTGAGATGGAAGTGAGGCAATTAGTTCATGGCGGGAGACTTGCGGAAACTGGTCATGAACTGGGGGGATGGGTGACCAGGAGAGCGTCTAACTCTCCACGCTGACATCAACCCTAGGGATCGCAGCCTCATACTAATCCTGGTGCCTTATGATCCCTAAGGCCTAGCGCTGGAACACCCGTGGTGGCGACGCGTCAGCTACTGTTTGGTAGTCTCCCCCCAATACAGTGCAGCTGTGTCCGAATTCCTCAACTACATGGAACCGATGACTTACCTTCTCCCCGTGCTCCAGCCACAGTCTGGTAACGTCTGCTGGACCTGCTAGTATATTCGACACAGATGCCCGTCGAGACAGCACTATACACATGGGTAAGCGTTGTTGCGACACGGCGGAGAGTTGTTGGAGCAACTCTTTCCAATATGCGTAAAAGACGCTGTTAAGAAAGATCACTCAAAACATAGTAAGACTATAAAAATAAAAGAAACCAAGAACAGCAGCCCTGTGACCATGGTATGGCTCCTGCCGCACCAAACAAAAAACTGATTTGCCTGAGCCAGTGGGCGGGGATATATAGATGGGCCCATTACATCCTGGGAGGCCTGAAAGCTTGTGATCGTTTGATGCCAATCCACTGTCGCTCCATCATATCCCATTTTTACGAAAAAACAAAAGAGCAAGATTGTCTTTTACATTGGCGCACTTAGAGAGAAAAAAGTATGATTTCAATATGATTGTTTGAATTTAAAACTTAACTTTGATTCATTATTTTCCTAAAATATCCTGTCTTATGAAATATAAACATACATGTGAAAATTATATAATTTAATAAAGTTGATTACAATATCACATGGGCTCACTGTATTCTTATTCCATTTATATTAGATAAATAAATATTGTGACTATATATATATATATATCAAAGCTTCACATTAAATTTTATTCAAGGGGGCAATGTTTTTTTCGCCCTGACGAAGCCTGTTTGTGAAACGTGCACGCCGGCGTTTCTCGGGGATCACTGTTTTAAAGAAATGTGACAATATGCAATAGTACAATTCACTAATAATAATCAAAAATAGGGGGACCATGGCTAATTAGCTGAAAGGGAAAGTTGGATATATTATATAGGCAGCACAGACTTAGACTGCTAGTACAACACTGTGATATATTGCTACTAGTCAGTATAGATTTAGACTGTGAGCACAATACTGTGATATACTGCCTAGTGAATGCGGAACATGAGGGATTTATCTTTCTACAATTAACCTGCAAGGGTTATAGAAACTCTGCCACATTGTATTAATAGAGTATTAAAACAAAATTGAATTCATTGTGGTGAACAGTCGGATTCAAATCCCAAGCAGTGTAGAATTATTTATACAAGCATTTTGTGTGTCTCAGTCCTGATTTACTAGTGGCAACTGTATAAACATGTACCGGATGTCTAGTTAAAAATGGAACGCGGGGGACTCTTCTATTTACAACCAACTTGTAATTGTGACAAAGATTTATCTACACTGTATCAACAGAGAACTACTGTAGAATTAAAGTCTCTGTGGGGAGTACTCTGACACAAATTAAAAATAATGTAGAATTATTTACAAAGACCTCTGTTTGTTTCCGTCTTTATTGATCAGCATTATTATTATCATTGCAATATTCCCGCATTGAACATTTTAACTCTGGAATGAAAGAATATACAATATACCCAGCACCTGCAGTTTGAAAACTTGCAAAGGGAAAATTGTGGGATATAAATACACATTTTGGAAAGACATAGTAACATAGTAACATAGTATCTGAGGTTGAAAAAAGACAATTGTCCATCGAGTTCAACCTATTTGTGGTATCCTATGCATGATGATTTGACTAAAATTTCTGACTGATGCTGCTGTCAGCCATTGCATTTTATCCCTATTTATAGTAACTATAATGTATGACTATGCACCATACCCCTGGATATCCTTTTCCAATAGGAATTTATCTAACTCATTCTTAAAGGTGTTGACAGATTCCGCCATTACAACTCCCTCGGGCAGGGAATTCCAAACACGTATTGTCCTTACCGTGAAAAAGCCTTTACGCCGTATTGTGCGGAATCTCCTCTCCTCTAACCTGAGCGAGTGTCCACGAGTCCTCTGTGCTGATCTAACCAAAAACAGGTGCCGCGCAAGCTCTGTGTATTGTCCCCTTATATATTTGTAGATGTTGATCATATCCCCTCTTAGTCTCCGCTTTTCCAATGTAAACATGCCCAGTCTTTCAAGCCTTTCCTTGTATTCCATCGTCTCCATGCCCTTAATTAGTTTGGTCGCCCTCCTCTGTACCTTTTCAAGCTCCAGGATATCCTTTTTGTAGTACGGTGCCCAGAACTGTACACAGTATTCAAGGTATGGCCTCACTAGTGATTTATATAACGGGAGTATAATACTCTCGTCCCTAGCATCAATACCCCGTTTTATGCATGCTAATATCTTATTAGCCGCCTTTGCTGCAGTCCTACTTTGGGTACTACTGCTTAGCTTGCTATCTATGAGGACACCTAAGTCCTTTTCCAGTACAGAATCCCCTAATTTTACCCCATTTAGTAGGTAGGTGTCATTTTTGTTCTTGTTACCACAGTGCATTACCTTACACTTGTCTGTGTTGAAGCGCATTCTCCATTTGGCTGCCCATGCTTCTAATTTAACTAAGTCGTTCTGAAGAGACTCGGCATCCTCCTCTGTATTTATAGCCTTACACAATTTGGTATCATCTGCAAAAATTGACACCATGCTCTCTAGACCTTCTGTTAGGTCGTTAATGAAAATATTGAACAATAGCGGTCCTAATACTGAGCCTTGCGGCACACCACTTAGCACTTCAGTCCAAGTTGAAAAAGATCCATTAACCACAACGCGCTGCTTCCTATTATCTAACCAGTTTTTGACCCAAGTACATATTGTGCTTCCTAGCCCTGATTCTTGTAGCTTGTATATAAGTCTCATGTGTGGTACAGTATCGAAAAAGATTACATCCACGTCTTTACCCTGATCTAGGTTTGCGCTTACTGTTTCATAAAAGCCAAGTAAGTTGGTTTGACAGGATCTGTCCTTCATAAACCCATGTTGATTCCTTTTAATGACCTTATTGGTTTCAAGGAACTTCTGAATACTATCTCTTAGAATACCTTCCAATACTTTCCCCACTATAGATGTAAGACTAACTGGTCTATAATTACCTGGTTCAGCTTTACTTCCCTTTTTGAATATAGGCACTACTTCCGCTATACGCCAGTCTTTGGGAACCATACCTGATATAACTGAATCCTCAAAGATCAAAGATAGCGGTTTTGCCAGTTCAGAGTGAAGCTCCATTAGAACCCTTGGATGAATACCATCGGGCCCTGGTAATTTATTAATCTTTAAATGTTTTAATCGGTCACAGACTACTTCCTCGCTTAAATAAGTACCTATCAGTGTGATATTGTCATTATTGAGATTGTGTGTCAGTCCCTGAATTGGGTCCTCTCTAGTGAATACTGTTGAAAAAAACTCATTTAGTGTGTCCGCTATGTCATTATCATTTTTGCTTAAGACTCCCAACTTGTCTTTCAAAGGGCCTATACTCTCCTTTTTTAATCTCTTGCTATTAATGTATTTAAATAATTTTTGGGGATTCGCTTTGCTTTCCTTTGCTACTAGTTTTTCAGTTTCTACTTTAGCTGCTCTTATTTCCTTTTTGCAATTTTTGTTACATTCCTTATAGTGCTGAAATGACTGCTTCCCCGTCAGATTTGTATTTTTTAAATGCTCGCCTTTTCTTGCCCATAAGTTCCTTAATCTTTTTGTTAAGCCACATCGGTTTATGATTTTTATTCCCTTTTTTGCTACTCATAGGAATATATTTGAGTGTATTTTTAGCTAGCAGGAATTTTCGTACCTCCCATTTCTCCGTAGTATTTTTTCCTAAAAACAAACCTTCCCATTCAATATCCCTGAAAAATACCCTCATCTTTTCAAAATTTGCTTTGCTAAAGTTTAAAGTCCTAGTTGAGCCAGTATAGGGCTGTTTGTAGAAACTGATATTGAATGTGACCATATTGTGGTCGCTGTTTCCTATGGGTTCCCCTACTATAATACCCGATACCAAATCCTGATTGTTTGTTAATACCAGGTCTAAGATTGCATTGTACCTAGTTGGTTCCTCAATTAGTTGGACTAGGTAGTTATCATTTAGTGTGTTTAAAAACATACTGCCCCTAGCAGTATCACATGAATCGTTTTTCCAGTTTATCTCTGGATAGTTAAAATCTCCCATCACTACTATGTCTCCTACTCCTGCTGCTTTTTCAATTTGCTTTAGTAACAATTCATCATCAGATGCGTTGATACCAGGCGGCCTATAGCATACACCCAATACTAACTTTTTTGTTCCTTTTCCCCCACATGCAATTTCTACCCATAATGTCTCAACAGTGTCTACAGTCCCCTCCTGAATATCTTCCCAAATATTAGGTTTTAAAAACGGCTTTACGTACAGACATACCCCTCCACCCTTTTTATTTAGTCTGTCTCTCCTAAACAGTGTATAGCCCTCTAGATTGACTGTCCAATCATGAGATTCATCCCACCAAGTTTCAGTAATGCCTATAATATCATACTGTTTGCTTGCTGCAAGTATTTCTAGTTCACCCTTTTTACCAGTAATGCTTCTGGCGTTTACATACATACAACTAAGATAAGTATTTTCCCTTGCGTTAGGGACATCTTTCACCTTATGTGGCAAGGATGACCTGTAATCATCATTGGTTAGTGCTTTGGTAAAATCCCTTTTAGTACCCATGTTAGTAACCTTACTGCCTGTTCTTACCCTCCCCCCAACTTCTCCCCCATTTCATATACTACCGCCATCCCCACTATTCTCACTGCATGACCCGTAGTTTCTAGCTAAACCTTCCCCCCAGGCTCCTAGTTTAAAATCTCCTCCAACATTCTAACCATCCTTCCCCCCAGCACCGCTGCCCCCTCCTCAGTCAAGTGCAATCCGTCACGACAAAAGAGATGGCGCCTGACTGAGAAGTCCGCCCAGTGTTCCAGGAACACAAACCCCTCTTTCCTGCACCAATCCCTAAGCCACACATTTACCTCCCTAATCTCCCTCTGCCTCCCTGGACTAGCGCGTGGCATGGGTAATAATTCAGAGAATATTACCTTAGATGTCCTTGCCTTCAGTTTCTTTCCTAAGTCCCTATAGTCTTTCTTAAGGACATCCCACCTTCCGCTAACTTTGTCATTGGTGCCAACGTGCACCAAGACCGCCGGGTCTTTGCCAGCCCCTCCCAACAATCTATCTACCCTATCCGCGATGTGCCGTACCCGAGCACCCGGGAGACAACAGACTGTACGGCGATCACGGTCCCGGTAGCAGATTGCCCTATCTGCCTTCCTGATGATAGAATCCCCTACCACCACCATTTGACTAGGTACCTCTCTATCTTTTATCCCAACCGCGCCAGAAGGACCGCACCTCTGGATGCTAGAGGGAGCAGTCTACTCCGGCACCGTCATTTCTTCACTATCATCCTCCGATTCCTCGTCCAATCGGGCAAATTTGTTCGGGTTTGATAGTTCGGAGATGTCGTGCCTCCCCCTCTTTTTCTCCCTTCTAACTGTGACCCAACTGGCTACCTGATCATCATCCTCTTCTACCAGTGACCCCTCCTGCAACTCCTCCACCGTTCTGTCTAAACTACGCTCGAGATTGTGAATCTCCCTCAGTCGCGTAACGATTTGCTCTAGATCAGTTACCTGGGCTTCCAGGGCAACCGTTCGCACACACCTCGTGCAGATGTATTCACACTGGGCCGGTAGCTCCAGGTGTGCATACATCTTGCATGACATGCACTGAGTGAGGTCCTCAATCACAGACCCTCCCATATTGTTTGCAAGGTCTAACTCCCTGTTACACTCAAAGAAAAAGCAGCAAAAATAAAAAATAGAAGACAAGCAATATCACTTATACAATAACTAAGCTGGCTTATACTTATCTATCTTTGTGCGGTTCTTGGTCCTTCACTTTTATGCAGCCGTAGTACTCTCTCCTGCGGCACCTATACTCCACTTAGCAGTTGCAGTTGTTCAAGCTCACTGCTCCTCCTTTTCACTCGGCTTCCAGCTCCTGCTAAGAAAAAAAAAATGCCCCTCACACCCGCACAATCACAGCCCCTCTGCTACTCCAAGTAAGAGACCCTCTCACTCACAAGGTCAGCCCCTTGCAGCCTCACCAGAAGTTTAATGGTACTGTAAATGTGTGTTCCTGATTGTGTATTATAAAACTCACCTTTTTCTGTATTCTAACTCACCTTTTTACTGTTTCCAACTCGCACTTAGAAATCCCAGCAGCACTTGGAAGAGACCAGCCCCACAGAGCAGGCTCCAAGAGTCTAGTCACTGCTTATATAGGCTCACCCAGCTGCTTCAATCAGCCCCTCTCCCTCCTGATTACTCCTGATTACTCACACCTGAGTTAACCCCTCTGGCTATCACCTCACACTTTATTTGTTTTTTTATTTTTTTCCCTCCAAAAGAAAAACAAAAAAACCCCAGTACAGATATATTAAAACAAAAAGAAACAGTATAGATACAAACAACTGTTCATTGAACTGCTGGAATTTACTCTTTCAAAGAATTACTTCACCTGTAACGAGTACCACTACCTCCAGGTGAGGGGCACAGCTATGGGGACAGCCTGTGCCCCTACGTATGCCAACCTTTACCTGGGGTGGTGGGAAAGAGAGGTGGTGTTCCGAGAAAATCTCGAGAGGTACACTGACAATATACTGATATATCTTCGATATATTGATGATATATTGATACTGTGGGAGGGTCCAATTAGGGAGTTGAAAGAGTTTGTGGAAATCTTGAATACCAACGACCTCAACTTGAAATTAACTCTAGAAGCAAGCCAGATCTCTATTAACTTTCTAGATATCTCTATATTCATCAATGATGAAGGAAATATCTCTACAGATCTTTACAGGAAACCCACATCCACGAACAGTATCCTTCATGCAGATAGCTCCCATCTCCCGGCCACTATTCGAGCAATACCCAAAGGAGAGCTATTAAGAATCAAAAGAAACTGTTCTGATGAAGAGATTTTTCACGTCAGGCAGAATGAACTTAATGAACGTCTCCAAGTAAGGGGGTATAGTAAGAGACTCCTGAATCGAACAATGAGGGAAGTGAGCTCTTATGAACGAGACACCCTGCTAAAACCTAAGCCCAAATCTACTCGAGAAGAACCGATAAGATTTGTGGGCACTTTTAATGCCCAGTGGAAGGGGATTTTAAACAGCCTACAGAAACATTGGTCCATACTTCAAACTGACTCGGACCTGTCAAGAATACTACCATCGAGACCACAAGCAAGTTGGAGGAGATCTAAAAGTATAAAAGATCGACTGGTACACAGTCATCTGACTAAACTCCCAGATAACAGAACGAAATCAACAGGGTCAATGCCCTGTGGTAATTGCAAAGCCTGTGCTCACATGGTCTCCGCTGACCACTTCTATGATAAGTTTGGTAAAAAGTGGTCAATTTCTCCCAAAATTACTTGTACTACCGTAGGAACCGTTTACCATCTTGAATGCCCATGTCATAGGAAATATGTAGGGAAAACCATCAGGCCTTTGAAAGTCAGGATCTTGGAACACATTGGAAGTATACGTAATGCCAGAAAAGATGCTTCCAATTTCAAAACCCTTCAACCTGTCGCGAGACACTTCCTGAATCATCATAATAGTGACCCAATGGGCCTAAGAGCTTTCGGCCTTAGACATATACAATTGGGGATACGTGGCGGAGATTTAGATCAACAACTACTTCAATTTGAAACCAAAATGATCTTTCTCCTTGACACTCTATATCCCAATGGGATGAATGAATCTAACAGTTATACATCTTATCTAGTCTAAGTACAATTGAAATTAAAGATGATATCTACCATTTAACTACCTCTATTTGATAATTGATTTACCTGTTGGATCACCAATCTGGCGTCCATAAATTATGAAATTTATATTAACGCATTATTCAGAACAACGAATCCATCGGAGTATAAAAACATCTGAATCCTTATTACTACATGATATGACAGATATCAATCAACATTTAACCTTTTTTCTTCCTCCCCTTTTAAATTCTCTGGTTTTTCATTCTCCCCCCCCCCCCTTTCCTTTCTCTCTCCCTTTTCTCATATTAGTAGGTCATTCACGTTTTTATGACACATAACTCTGCACATTGGGGGTCTTACAGCATGTTTAGTAAATTTTTATTTTTCCTCCTCATATATATATTAAATTCTGTTCACACTCACTCACTTAACAGTCGTAGGCACTTAATTATTCAACAGATCAATAATTTATGATCTGAGTATTATACCATTCCAGCACCAATCACCAAATATCCACAGTCACTCAGCTCACTTCATATTACCTTCATGCCATCACAAGATCAATAATATATGTGTGCATCATATCCATTTTTAAATACTTATATAAAGAATCGTTTGACAACCATGTAATGTATTATTATTGCCTCCCAATCCTAATATAATATACATAGCCGGATAAAAATCCAGTATTCACTTTATTCACATGATTGGCCTATAACTGTATTCGTCTGGTGATAATTATGGCAGTAGACAAATACATGATTATTTCATATATCATTTAATTTATATGTTTAACTAACTTACTGAACAAAATCTTGGTGATGGATGCTCACAATTTTATAATGGATTGATATGATAAATTACTAACGAGTCTTTATAGTCATGTATATATGTAATACAGATACATTGATCAATTGGTGGAAATCAGATATGGTGACTTAATCAAGTTTAAACTCTAATGGTTCTCAGTAACATATCACATGCTTACTACAAAAAAAGATGTAAAATCGGGTTTTTACCCGTAATAATAAGCACAGTCATATCCAGTTTGCTTTATACAGAGTACAGGGAAAGCACGAGGATTAGATATGTATAACTTTAATTCTAAAGTGAATGGGCTAACAACTAATAGGCCCTACACACCTAGCGATAATTTGAAAGATATGAACGATCTCGTTCATAAATGAACGAGAACTCGTTCATATCTTTCAGTGTGGAGACTACAGCGATGAACGATGCGCGTCCCCGCGCTCGTTCATCGCTGGTCTCCCGTCGGCTGTGCATGCAGGCCAATATGGACGATCTCGTCCATATTAGCCTGCACTTCAATGCAGCCGGGGTGACGGGGGGAGTGAAGAAACTTCACTCCCCCCGTCACTGCCCCCCCGCCGCCGGGTTGCTCGTCGGCCGTATCGGCCGTCGGGCACCTCGGCGGCGAATCGCCGAGTGAGTAGGGCCTATAAGCATTATAATTATGCTCCGTTGGAATGATGGTCCATGCGTGGGCTAATAATATTAGAGACACGAATAGACAGGGTCACAAGGATGATACAAAGTGTCGAATGAAGGTGAGACAATTAATAAATACAGGTCTCAGGGCACTGACTACTGGCAGAGTTACGGAGTATAACGACATCAGCAGCCGTTGTCATGACAGCCAAAATGTCCTGCTATTGGCTCTATAGATCATGTGACACCTGGAACGGCATGTGACTAGCTGAGTATAGCTGATTGGATCACTAAAAGAGTTTAAAAATCATACCAGGAGAAGCGCTCTGGTTCAGCCCTGACGAAGCTGTCAGAGTAACGGCGGAACACGCGTGTGGGCAGCGTGTGTCCGCGAGTCCTAATGTCTATGTGTGATAGCTAGAAAAATGTCTAGTTAGTTTTGATTTATATAGAATGGCAGTATCGTTCAACAGCATTAGTGTGTAATAGCAGAGACCAATATTAGCTGCAGCAAATTATTGACTCACCTCAGAGATAAATGGTTCAGTAAGATAATAAGCAGCACTGCACTAGCCAGAACAGGTTCTCTAATATAATATAAATAAGCATGTGGAGCTGAGAAATCACACATTGTATTTTCACATGAAAGAACCTAGGGGTGCTGAAAGACAATAGTGAAACTATTTAACAGTGCTAATTACAACAAATGTTCCAGTTTATACTTTGTAACGAACACACAGGAACATTCATGACACTTCTAAACATGAAATAGCTTAGGGATGTACAAATCTCAATGATACTGTTTCAATCTATACTTTGTAACAAGCACACAGAAGCATTCAGGACACATTTATACTGAATGCAGGGATAGTGTTTCCTCAAACAGCACTAGTGCTAAGTAGCTGACAGGTGACGACCAACCAAATGTGGCTTTAGTCAATGTCTCAGTGAGGCTAGTAGTAATACTGCATCAGTTAATAGAGCGTGTGTAATGACATACGTCACAAGAGGCTAATATATACAGTGGAAAGGAAATATTGCACTTATATAAGACACATTTAGAAATGTTATGAGACACCTGTGATACAAGCTAATAATGGCAACCGGAATAAAAAGTTCAGATCACATCTTGCAATAAAAATATGAAAACACTTAAGACATAGTGAAGCTAGATACTAAGATAATTCCTTCCTTTTGCTTTAATCTTAACATCCTAATTATTTCAGAAGAAATATACCACAGTCATGTGATTTGTATAAACCATAATAAACTTACTATATGGTAATCTGGTGAAATACTGGGTGGTGACATACGATTTATCGGCTCAATATATACAACCACTTACGAGTTATCAGTGCCGTGTAACAGTGGAGGTGCTTTCCCATGTAACGACAAAAATACTGTGAACATATAGAGTATTGGGGAGGTGTTACCAGTCCTTTATAATGAAGGTGCCTTCCTTCTAGGGATATAAATAGAGTATACACCTCAACGTTATAACAGATCAAAGATATGACAGCGTGTTTCCTATACTCTATTTGATAAAATATCATGATGACTACTGCAGGATATCTGATCTAACTTTGAGTAGCCTTAAGGTGTTACCAGTCCCAAATAAAGAAGGTGTTTGCCCTCTAGGGATAAAAATAGAGCATACACCTTGGTATCATAACATCATAATTGTATTCATTAATGAGAGTTTACGGTAACAGTATGTCAAACACTCAACAACATACCATCTGAAATCCATTTTACTGCATCCTAACGCACAGGAATTGAATCTAAATAACCTCAAGGGATTATCAGTCCCCAGTATAGAGGGTGGCTTTTCTTTTGTGTATAAAGATAATATGTATATCGAACACTGAAATCCAGGATTATACGATACTAATATCTGAATATTGGAACAGGTTGTCACGTGATTATACCTATATGATCTGGAACTACTTCAAGGTGTCATAAGTTCCTAATGAAGAAGGTGTTTCCCTCCGCTTGATAATATTAATATATACACTTAACCATTAGAACAGAGTGTTGTATAAGTGATAATACATAATTTCCAATTGTCTTATTCACATTCCCAAAATGTCCTCTTGAGATATCATTCACTAACTAGACAAATACAGTAATAATGATATAATCAATTATCAATATAATACGTAGACGTTAGAGTAAACACACAACACATTTTTTAATCTTTTGATCACCTTTATTATATTCCATTGCACCTTTATGTTTTGTTTATGTCATATTTTAACCTCTATGTTTCGCCTATACTTCTAGTTTGTGTGTAATCATTTTGCACAATTCTTAAATATATAATAATAAAAGTTAAATTTTAAACAATATAAGTGGATGCGATAACCAGATTGGATCTTCTTTTTGTGCACCGACAATACAGCCCTTTTCCTCTTTTTCTTTCATGTATCTAGTATAGCTGTAGTTGGTTGCACCCCCGAAGTAAATGGTAATTACCGGTAACATAATAGGGGTCTGACAAGGAACTTATGTTTCATATTTTCATTTGACAAGAAAAAAAAAAAAAGAGTGTGTGTGCAGATACAACATTGATTAACATTGGGATATGCCTGAGCAACAGCGGATTGGCACCAAATAGTCATGAGTTTTCTGGCCTCCCAGGATGCATTGGGCTCATCCATATAATCCCGCCCACCGACTCAGTCAAATCCGTTTTTTGTTTGGTGTGGCAGGAGCCGGACCATGGTCACAGGGCTGCTGTTAAGGCAGCCCTAAGCTTTATTATTTTATTTTTTATAGTCTTACTATGTTTTGAGTGATCTTAACAGCGTCTTAAACGCATGCTGGAAAGAGTCGCTACAACAACTCTCCACTGAGTCGCAACAACGCTTACCTATGGGTACAGTGCTGTCTCGGCGGGCATCTATGTCGGATGTTCTAGCAGGTCCAGCAGACGTTACCAAGCTGTGGCCGGAGCATGGGGAGAAGGTAAGGCATCGGTTCCACTTACTAGAGGAATTCGGACACAGCTGCACTGTATTGGAGAAGGCTACAAACAGTGGTTGATGCACCACCACCATGGGTGCTCCAACGCTAGGCTTTAGGGATCATAGGCGCCAGGACTAGGTTGAGGCCACGATCCCTAGGGTTGATGTAAGCAGGGGGAAGTCAGACGCTCTCCTGGTCGCCCCTCCCCCAGTTCATGACCAGTTTCCGTACATCTCCCGTCCATGAACTGATGACCTCACTTCCGGCTCAGACGCTACCACGAGGAAACTCGGTCGCAGCTTAGGCCGCTGCGGTTGTGTACACTAGTGTTACTGCCGAGACTGGGTCATAGACAGGAGCGTCTGCATACACTAGTGGTTCAATGAGCGTCTGTGTCCTTTATCAGTTACCAGAGCGGCAGTGTACACCTGTAGCGTCTGGATCCACTCAGCGTCTGTTAAGCGTATTGATCGATCCTGGAAGTGGGGTGAGTCTCCCTGTATCCCACTCTACTGAGCAAGGGTTATACAGTACTAAAATTCTATCTACTGTGTTAGTATGAATAGGTAATTTTGGTACATAGTGCATATGAGGCCTGTACAGTACTGTTGTTTTCTGCATAATATGTCTGAAAAACGTTTTGAAATAACTGTTTACAAAGAGATTACGGTAGTTGTACTCCTATATACTGGGAAAGTATTTGTGGTTGATTATATACTTATATGACAATGTCTAATATATAACATGTGACTGACTGCTAGTGTGATTGCTGACTTTTATAGGTTTGTCGGTATTTTCTGAACCTCAATGCTGGTGCTTGGGTTGGGGTCAGATTGATATCACTTCTATATTTATATAAAGTGGTTTCAGTCACAGAGTGTGTAGTATATTGTATAATACAGATTATTTACCATGTCTGTGAGCGGCAAAAGTGACGAGAATACTTTATCCGGGACTCCTACACATTTAACATGTTTATCTTGTAAAGTGGTGATGTTAACCCAGTATCTAACTTATGAGGGGATATGTGCAAACTGTTTTGCATATCAGCAAAGTAAAAGACAGGTTCTGGTTCAGCAACCAGTAGATCCACCGTGGGGTGTGTTCGCACAAACCTTGTCTAGTATAGCTGACAGATTAGCACCTGCAGTTCCACCCCCGGGAATAGGATACACTATTAACCCATACATGCAGCTCCCTTCTTGTGGTTTAGTTCCAGCAGCTGCAACAAGTCAGAAGGCTGTTAAAACCAGGGTAGATACATCTATGTTACAGACTACACAAGATGATACAACAGATGAGGATCCAGTGTATTCAAATACTCCATATGACGAACAGTCGGAGGGTTTCAGCTCAGAGGATATAGCTGAGCTTATTGAAGCCATGAAGGCTATTCTGTCTCTGGCAGAATCAGCTAAGGCAATATCAAAATCTAAAGCACCTGTGTTTAAACGTCCAAAAACAGTTAAGATTGAGTTTCCAGGGTCAGAGGAATTGACAGAAATTATGGAAGAGCCTTGGGCTACACCCAATAAGAAGTATAGAATTCTGAAAAGAGGGGATTCTTATTATCCTTTTCCGACTGCGGACTGTTCAAAAAGAGAAGTTCCTCCTAAAGTAGATACACATGTGCGACTTGTGTGAAAATGTATTTTACCTTTGCCATCTACTTCACTAAATGCAAGGGAAAATACTTATCTTAGTTGTATGTATGTATGTAAACGCCAGAAGCATTACTGGTAAAAAGGGTGAACTAGAAATACTTGCAGCAAGCAAACAGTATGATATTATAGGCATTACTGAAACTTGGTGGGATGAATCTCATGATTGGACAGTCAATCTAGAGGGCTATACACTGTTTAGGAGAGACAGACTAAATAAAAAGGGTGGAGGGGTGTGTCTGTACGTAAAGCCGTTTTTAAAACCTAATATATGGGAAGATACTCAGGAGGGTACTGTAGACAATGTTGAGACACTATGGGTAGAAATTGCATGCGGGGAAAAAGGAACAAAAAAGTTTAGTATTGGGTGTATGCTATAGGCCGCCTGGTATCAACGCATCTGATGATGAATTGTTACTAAAGCAAATTGAAAAAGCAGCAGGAGTAGGAGACATAGTAGTGATGGGAGATTTTAACTATCCAGAGATAAACTGGAAAAACGATTCATGTGATACTGCTAGGGGCAGTATGTTTTTAAACACACTAAATGATAACTACCTAGTCCAACTAATTGAGGAACCAACTAGGTACAATGCAATCTTAGACCTGGTATTAACAAACAATCAGGATTTGGTATCGGGTATTATAGTAGGGGAACCCATAGGAAACAGCGACCATAATATGGTCACATTCAATATCAGTTTCTACAAACAGCCCTATACTGGCTCAACTAGGACTTTAAATTTTAGCAAAGCAAATTTTGAAATGATGAGGGTATTTTTCAGGGATATTGAATGGGAAGGTTTGTTTTTAGGAAAAAATACTACGGAGAAATGGGAGGTACTAAAATTCCTGCTAGCTAAAAATACACTCAAATATATTCCTATGAGTAGCAAAAAAGGGAATAAAAATCATAAACCGATGTGGCTTAACAAAAAGATTAAGGAACTTATGGGCAAGAAAAGGCGAGCATTTAAAAAATACAAATCTGACGGGGAAGCAGAGTCGTTTCAGCACTATAAGGAATGTAACAAAAATTGCAAAAAGGAAATAAGAGCGGCTAAAGTAGAAACTGAAAAACTAGTAGCAAAGGAAAGCAAAGCAAATCCCCAAAAATTCTTTAAATACATCAATAGCAAGAGATTAAAAAAGGAGAGTATAGGCCCTTTGAAGGACACGTTGGGAGTCTTAAGCAAAAATGATAATGACATAGCGGACACACTAAATGAGTTTTTTTCAACAGTATTCACTAGAGTGGACCCAATTCAGGGACTGACACACAATCTCAATAAGGACAATATCACACTGATAGGTACTTATTTAAGCGAGGAAGTAGTCTGTCACCGATTAAAACATTTAAAGATTAATAAATCACCAGTGCCCGATGGTATTCATCCAAGGGTTCTAATGGAGCTTCACTCTGAACTGGCAAAACCGCTATCTCTGATCTTTGAGGATTCAGTTATATCAGGTATGGTTCCCAAAGACTGGCGTATAGCGGAAGTAGTGCCTGTATTCAAAAAGGGAAGTAAAGCTGAACCAGGTAATTATAGACCAGTTAGTCTTACATCTATAGTGGGGAAAGTATTGGAAGGTATTCTAAGAGATAGTATTCAGAAGGTCCTTGAAACCAATAAGGTCATTAAAAGGAATCAACATGGGTTTATGAAGGACAGATCCTGTCAAACCAACTTACTTGGCTTTTATGAAACAGTAAGCGCAAACCTAGATCAGGGTAAAGACGTGGATGTAATCTTTTTAGACTTTGCCAAAGCGTTTGATACTGTACCACACATGAGACTTATATACAAGCTACAAGAATCAGGGCTAGGAAGCACAATATGCACTTGGGTCAAAAACTGGTTAGATAATAGGAAGCAGGGCGTTGTGGTTAATGGATATTTTTCAACTTGGACTGAAGTGCTAAGTGATGTGCCGCAAGGCTCAGTATTAGGACCGCTATTGTTCAATATTTTCATTAACGACCTAACAGAAGGTCTAGAGAGCATGGTGTCAATTTTTGCAGATGATACCAAATTGTGTAAGGCTATAAATACAGAGGAGGATGCCGAGTCTCTTCAGAACGACTTAGTTAAATTAGAAGCATGGGCAGCCAAATGGAGAATGCGCTTCAACACAGACAAGTGTAAGGTAATGCACTGTGGTAACAAGAACAAAAATTACACCTACCTACTAAAAGGGGTAAAACTAGGGGATTCTGTACTGGAAAAGGACTTAGGTGTCCTCATAGATAGCAAGCTAAGCAGTAGTACCCAAAGTAGGACTGCAGCAAAGAAGGCTAATAAGATATTAGCATGCATAACACGGGGTATTGATGCTAGGGACGAGAGTATTATACTCCCATTATATAAATCACTAGTGAGGCCACACCTTGAATACTGTGTACAGTTCTGGGCACCGTACTACAAAAGGATATCCTGGAGCTTGAAAAGGTACAAAGGAGGGCGACCAAACTAATTAAGGGCATGGAGACGATGGAATACAAGGAAAGGCTTGAAAGACTAGGCATGTTTACATTGGAAAAGCGGAGACTAAGAGGGGATATGATCAACATCTACAAATATATAAGGGGACAATACACAGAGCTTGCGCGGGACCTGTTTTTGGTTAGATCAACACAGAGGACTCGTGGACACTCGCTCATGTTAGAGGAGAGGAGATTCCGCACAATACGGCGTAAAGGCTTTTTCACGGTAAGGACAATACGTGTTTGGAATTCCCTGCCCGAGGGAGTGGTAATGGCGGAATCTGTCAACACCTTTAAGAATGGGTTAGATAAATTCCTAATGGATAAGGATATCCAGGGGTATGGTGCATAGTCATGCATTATAGTTACTATTTAGTCAAATCATCATGCAGAGGACACCACAAATAGGTTGAACTCGATGGACAATTGTCTTTTTTCAACCTCAGATACTATGGTACTATGTCACAGATAGAAGAGTGCATGGTTTCTTGAAAAACATCTTTTCTCTGTCGGGCTGTTGTAAGGCCAGCTATGGCTTCAACCTGGATGGCAAAAGCGATGGTAGAATGGGCGTAGTAACTAGAAAGTGGCTTTTCGGCACCTATCAGGGAACAGGAGTCTCATCTAGGCCATATAAAACAATCTGCACTATAATTGGAAGAAGCAGCAATTGATATGGGTACGATTGCTTCTAAAGCATCAGCCTTAATGGTAGCCGCTCGCAGAGCAATTTGGCTATGTACCTGGAAAGCAGATGCAGAATCCAAGAAGGTTCTGGAAGCTTTGCCTTTAGTTGGTAATATTCTATATGGAAAGGAATTGACAGATGTTCTGAAATCAGAAGCCGAATCCAAGAAGGTCAGGTTTCCGGCCAGTTATAACCCTAAGCCTGGGGGTTAAAAATTTCAGCCATTTCGATGGCAAGGTAAAGCAAAGGGAAATGATGAATCTAAGCAACCCCAGTACAATAAATCTGCTAGGGGCAAGAAGCAATGGCCACCAGATGGCCAGCTTCCAAGCCAGAACAGAAGCCATCAGCCTGAGGGTGCGGGCCTCCACCTGGGGGACTCCAGGGTTGGGGGCTGACTCCTTCACTTTGCACACATATGGAAGCCGTTGACAACAGATGCCTAGGTGCAAGAAGCAGTATCTCTGGGTTATGGTTTCCCTTTAAAGAAGCAGCCTCCTCAAAGGTTTTTTTGCACCAGACCGTCTCATATAAAGTCGAAGGCCAGTTGTTATGATTTCCGTACTCCAGACCAGAAGAGATCTTATGACAGAGGTCTGAGTACTGGGAATATATGCTGGTTGTGGGAGCAGGAGAGCCTAGTAACCCCTGGCGCCCTAACTCCGTTGTCTCGCCCGTGTTATCAGAAATCCCTTGCGAGACTATGGTTGCTTGAGCCCATGGCAGCCGCGTTCGAAGGGCGGATTATGTCTGCCCAACCCCGATGCCCCCGCAGGTCTTAATGGGAGACAAAGGGAAATCCGAGACAGGGTGATAACAAGGGGCCCTCTGACTAAGCAACCAGGCCAGGGGTTACAAGCTAACTAACTTTAACCAAAGGTATGTGCGGACTAGCCGCCAGGGAAAAGGACAACCAAAGATCCACTGATCCGTTACTCCTATCCAGCACCGCTGGATACCAGAGTGGATCTGTGGGAGCGGAATCCTCCGCAAAAGCTCCAGAACACAAATTAACTAAATAATAAACAGTAAGCGGACAAGCCGCAACACACGGCTGAGCCGCGACTCACGAACACCACAGGATGTTAAAGGTGCTCGGTCAGACTCCAGGAATAGATGGCAAACTTCCAAGTACAGGATCTCTGAGGACAGGAACAACCGGATTGAGCAGAACTGGAAACTCTCTGTAGCAGACACAGGCAAACAGGAAGCTCAGGAACTAGCAGGAACCAAGCTCAGAACTCAAGCAGACTGAAAACCCAGAAATATCACCAGCGTCTGTGAACTGCAATCAGCCAGCATATAACAGAGAGGCCTAATTAATAATCCAGAGCAGCTGGCCTATTGCATGATTCCAACTGACAAGATGCAATTAGCAGCCAGGTGAGGCTGAACACATGGAACAAGCTGCAATTACACAGACTAACCAGCGGCAGCAGACAAGAGCATACTAAAACAGAGCAACAGGAAATCCTGGCATGCAAGACAACTTAATAAACATAAAATAGAAATGAACCACTACCTGTGGTTCATAACAGTATCCCCTCCTTAAGGGTGAGCTCCGAGCACCCCATGACACCCACGGGGAACATAAACAGAAGTATAACATGAAATACCTAACAAAAATGCAAAACAGGAATGAGCCACAGCCGTGGCTCATAACATTACCCCCCCCTTGAGGAGGGGTCAAAAGACCCCAAAATTCAGACTATCCAGAACAAGGGATACAAAAAAAAACCTGACAGATTGGTCAGACAGACACTAAAACAGAAACAAGCTGCAACCACAGCTTGTAACAGTGCCCTCTCCCTGACGGTGGCCACTGGACACAAGATAAGGGGAAAAAAATATTTTTTTTTTTATCAAGGCAAGAGTCAAAAATTATTTCTTTTTCTTCTTCTTCTTTTTACAAAGCTCTTTAGGTCTGACCAAGGTAATTCCCCAAACATTGTCTGAACTGATGGTACCACCCAACAAGGCTGCGTTCAAATCAGAGACAGGTTTCTTACCCTTGGGAGCTGAACTTTCTGGAAAAGTACTATTATTAGAAGAAGAAGTCAGAAAAGCACATCCTGCAGTCAAAACAACGGGCTGGGACTCTTGTGCCGAGTTTACAGTATTTGGTGGAATCTCAGCAGACAAGACGGGTGACTTAGAGGAACCTGAACCAATTTCTTTGGAACCATATCTTTTAATAATTGCATCACTGAATGCTGGGGGATCCTGAAGAATGGGATCTTCAGCTTTCATTAGGCTGGTCGCCCACTCAAAAGGCTCTCCTTTAAAAGAATAAATAAGATAGAGCACAAGGTTCTCTGGAGTGATGCCCAGAAATGGTCTAGACAACATAATAATGTAATAGTGTTTGTAAAGCGCCAGAAATTGGGCTAAGTCCCCATCAAAGATTATGGATGTTGAGATATCAGAGTCAGGATTTGTTTCCTTTCCATCTGACTGACTGAAGTGCTTTGCTAGGACCTGGTCACTATTGCCCTTACTTGAGGCTGAGAATCTCTGAACCCCACCCGGGGCAGTGACTTTCTGAACCCCACCCGGGGCAGTGACTTTCTGAACCCCACACGGGGCAGTGACTTTCTGAACCCCACACGGGGCAGTGACTTTCTGAACCCCACCCGGGGCAGTGACTTTCTGAACCCCACCCGGGGCAGTGACTTTCTGAACCCCACCCGGGGCAGTGACTTTCTGAACCCCACCCGGGGCAGTGACTTTCTGAACCCCACCCGGGGCAGTGACTTTCTGAACCCCACCCGGGGCAGTGACTTTCTGAACCCCACCCGGGGCAGTGACTTTCTGAACCCCACCCGGGGCAGTGGCCTCCGGGAACCCCGCTGGGGCAGTGGCCTCCGGGAACCCCGCTGGGGCAGTGGCCTCCGGGAACCCCGCTGGGGCAGTGGCCTCCGGGAACCCCGCTGGGGTCAGCACCTCGGATTCTTTTACTGGGACCGGGCCATTGGCCTCCCTGACTGGGATCGGGCCATCGGCCTCCCTCTCTGAGTCGATAATTATCGAAAGTTCTCCCGGGACTATGACTTCCGGGACTTTTGCTGAAGCCATAACGTTCAGATCCTCCACTAATGCTATGCTTCTTAAGTTCTTTCCTGGGGAAGCGACTTCTAGACCCTTCTTTGGGGCTGCGTCTCTCGAGACCCCACTTGGGGATATTACTTCAAAGATCCCTTCTGGGGTTTTGCTTCTTGAGTTCCCTTCAAGAACTATGGTTTTAGATACCCTTTCTGGGATTGCGCTTTTCAAATCCCTACCTTGGGTAACAGCTTCTGAGACCCCTTCCGGTATGGACACCTGAACTATAATATTTGATGTCCCTCTATAAGCTAGGGCATCGGGTACCGCTCCAGCACTCTGGGCATCGGGTACCGCTCCAGCACTCTGGGCATCGGGTACCGCTCCAGCACTCTGGGCATCGGGTACCGCTCCAGCACTCTGGGCATCGGGTACCGCTCCAGCACCCTGGGCATCGGGCACCACTCCAGGAACCTGGGCATCGGGCACCACTCCAGGAACCTGGGCATCGGGCACCACTCCAGGAACCTGGGCATCGGGCACCACTCCAGGAACCTGGGCATCGGGCACCACTCCAGGAACCTGGGCATCGGGCACCACTCTAGAAACCTGGGCATCGGGCACTACTCCAGGAAACTGGGCATCGGGCACCACTCTAGAAACCTGGGCATCGGGCACTACTCCAGGAACCTGGGCATTGGGCACCCCTCCAGGGACTTGCAACTCCGCTTCCACAGGAACCTCAAGAGAGGAGAGAAACATTCTCTTTTGATTCCTGAATCTATAATGGGGCTCCCTTGCCCAAGGACCCCAATTATAGGACAGAGAGCTTTTTTGTGTGGGTTGTGTGACAAGTACCTCTGCCACAGTAGAGACAGGAGTAGGTCTTGTATCATGACTCAACTTGGCCAGAGGGCAAGACTCGTCACCACACTTTGGCTTGCGCAACTCACAGGTCTGCAGATAATGGCCTAACCCCCACAATATAGGCATAAGTTTAAGTTTCTGCGACGCAGACGCTCCTCTTCTGAGAGCCTGGGCCGCAGAAAACTTTTAAACCTTTTCTCTTCAATTAAACCAGAGGATTCTCTTGTCACCATACTATGAACAAGAGTCTCTTTAGAGATAGATGTACTCTCAACGACTTCTGGCAAAATGAGCAAGATTTTAGTCAGAAGGTTTTGCAGTTGCTTTAGGGATTGCTGCCAAACTTGTAGTTGCTCTGGTCTCAAAGCACTGAATACAGAGTTCAGGGCTTCGAGAGATGCCTGCAGGGCTTGCATAGTAGACATCGGAGGATTTAAGACAAGACAAGGCAAGACAAGGCAAGACAAGGCAAGACAAGGCAAGACTAAATTTTGCTAAACAAATCAAGACTTTTTTTTTTTTTTTTAAAACACCGGACTGGATTCTAAACACCGGACTGGATTCTAAACACCGGACTGGAATCTGCACACTGAATTCTAGACAGGACTGGATTCTAAACACCGGACTGGAATCTGCACACTGAATTCTATACAGGACTGGATTCTAAACACCGGATTGGATTCTGCACACTGAATTCTAGACAGGACTGGATTCTAGACTAGACACTGGACTGGGCCAAAAAAGAAAAAAAAAGTTTTATTTCTTTTTTGTGGTATGGCTGGTGATAATGTTATGATTTCCGTACTCCAGACCAGAAGAGATCTTATGACAGAGGTCTGAGTACTGGGAATATATGCTGGTTGTGGGAGCAGGAGAGCCTAGTAACCCCTGGCGCCCTAACTCCGTTGTCTCGCCCGTGTTATCAGAAATCCCTTGCGAGACTATGGTTGCTTGAGCCCATGGCAGCCGCGTTCGAAGGGCGGATTATGTCTGCCCAACCCCGATGCCCCCGCAGGTCTTAATGGGAGACAAAGGGAAATCCGAGACAGGGTGATAACAAAGGGCCCTCTGACTTAGCAACCAGGCCAGGGGTTACAAGCTAACTAACTTTAACCAAAGGTATGTGCGGACTAGCCGCCAGGGAAAAGGACAACCAAAGATCCACTGATCCGTTACTCCTATCCAGCACCGCTGGATACCAGAGTGGATCTGTGGGAGCGGAATCCTCCGCAAAAGCTCCAGAACACAAATTAACTAAATAATAAACAGTAAGCGGACAAGCCGCAACACACGGCTGAGCCGCGACTCACGAACACCACAGGATGTTAAAGGTGCTCGGTCAGACTCCAGGAATAGATGGCAAACTTCCAAGTACAGGATCTCTGAGGACAGGAACAACCGGATTGAGCAGAACTGGAAACTCTCTGTAGCAGACACAGGCAAACAGGAAGCTCAGGAACTAGCAGGAACCAAGCTCAGAACTCAAGCAGACTGAAAACCCAGAAATATCACCAGCGTCTGTGAACTGCAATCAGCCAGCATATAACAGAGAGGCCTAATTAATAATCCAGAGCAGCTGGCCTATTGCATGATTCCAACTGACAAGATGCAATTAGCAGCCAGGTGAGGCTGAACACATGGAACAAGCTGCAATTACACAGACTAACCAGCGGCAGCAGACAAGAGCATACTAAAACAGAGCAACAGGAAATCCTGGCATGCAAGACAACTTAATAAACATAAAATAGAAATGAACCACTACCTGTGGTTCATAACAGTATCCCCTCCTTAAGGGTGAGCTCCGAGCACCCCATGACACCCACGGGGAACATAAACAGAAGTATAACATGAAATACCTAACAAAAATGCAAAACAGGAATGAGCCACAGCCGTGGCTCATAACACCAGTGTCCTGCAAGAAGCAGTTCAGAAATTGCTTCAGTCTGGGGTAATTATCCCAGTACACCCCCCCCCCCCCCCCCGACACAATGGGGATGGGGTTTTTACTCAAACCTGTTTTTGATTCAGAAACCAAATGGATCATTCCGACCAATTCTTATTCTCAAAATGTTAAACAAATACATTTGGGTCCCAAGGTTACGCTCCATAGTGTTGGCCATGGAACCAGGGGATTACATGGTATTTCTGGATATACAGGATGCTTTCCTACATGTGCCCATAACACGGTCTCATCAATGTTACCTCAGGTTTGCCATCCTCCAGCAACATTTTCAGTTCCAGGCTTTGCCCTTTTGGCTAGCAGCAGCCCCCAGAGTATTTACCAAGATTATGGTGGTCATGGCAGCTTATCTCCGCAAGCAGGGGATAAGAATTTTTCCATACCTCAATGATCTTCTAATCCTGGCACAATCCCAGGAATTGCTTTTGAGCCATCTCCAACAGACAATAACTTGTCTACAGAGACAAGGATGGCTCATAAATTGGGCAAAGTCGTCTCTGATTCCATCACAATGGATGGTTCACTTGGGGGCTGTATTGGATTCAAGTCTACAAAGAATAATCTTACCTTGGAAAAAGATATCGAAGGTGCAAGTAATGACTCAGGAGTTGCTGCAGTCAGACTATATCAGTCCATGCAGCAATGCGAGTGATGGGTCTGATGGTGTCAACATTCGACATGGTGGAATATGCACAATTCCACTCAAGACCTCTGCAGCAGCTGATTCTGACCAGATGGAATGGAAGATATCAGACAATAAAAAGTCAGATGATAAAGCTTCCAGTAAACGTAAATAGGTCACTAGCCTGGTGGCTACACACGGACCATCTAGACAAGGGGAGACCCTTTTGGATATCAGATTGGCAAATCTTCATAACGGATGCCAGTCTTCAGGGCTGGGGAGCAGTGTCCGAAAGGCTTTGGTTCCAGGGAAAATGGACCACAGAGGAAAGATGCCTGCCAATAAATCTGTTGGAAATAAGGGACATATATATGGCTCTAGTTCAGGCAAAGGACATTCTGAGAGGAAGACTAGTCCAGATCTGCTCAGACAATGCAACAGCAGTAGCGTACCTCAACCATCAGGGAGGAACTCACAACAAAAAATCGTTGGAGGAAGTAACTCACATACTAAGGTGGGCAGAACTCCATTTTCCGGCATTGTCTGCAGTGTTTGTTCCAGGAGTACTGAACTGGGAAGCGGACTTTCTCAGTTAACACACCATTCAGGAAACCGAATGGGCACTACAGCCGGAAGTATTTCAGACTCTAGTAAATAAATGGGGTCTGCCAGAGATAGATCTCATGGCGTCCTGTCTGAACAACAAAGCTCCGGCATACGGGTCAAGAACAAAGGATCCCGGGGCGATGTCCATGGAAGCTCCAATTCTGCTCCCTCAACGTCCAGATCTACTGAGGCAGGGTCCTTGTTATCACAGCCATCTGGATTGACTGTCTTTGACAGCGTGGCTGTTGAAACCTCTATCCTAAAGTCAAGAGGATTTTCACAACAGGTCATTCAAACCATGCTTAGAGCAAAAAAGCCTTCTTCAGCTTGTATTTATCATCGAATATGGCAAGCCTATGTTCATTGGTGTAGCAAAAGAGGTATGGAGCCAAGATCCATTACAGTATCCAGGATTTGGGATTTCCTTCAAATAGGAATGGATAAGGGTTTAAAGGTGGCTTCCTTGACAGTTCAAGTATCAGCATTAACTGTATGGTTTCAGAGAAAGCTTGCTAACCTACAGGATGTGCGTACTTTTTTTCAGGGAATATTGCACATTCAACCACCTTTTGTTCCTCCTGCGGTACCCTGGGATTTAAATTTGGTTCTCAAGGTCCTTCAGGGGGCTCCGTTTGAATCACTGAAGAAAGCAGATCTTAAATGGTTGACAGCTAAAGTTCTCTTTCTACTGACCATGGCGTCAGCTAGAAGAGTGTCAGATTTAGGAGCGCTGTCATGTAAGTCTTCTTTTCTGATATTTTATCCAGATAAAGCAGTTCTCAGAACTAGATCTGGGTATCTTCCGATGGTGGTCTCAAAGTTTCACCTTAACAAAGAGATTGTAGTCCCGGATTTTCAGGTATCTGGACTTTCTGTGGGAGAAGCGTCGCTGGATGTAGTCCGTGCATTAAGAATCTACGTAGATTGTACCAGTCCCATAAGAAAGACAGATTCTCTCTTCATTCTCTACGGATTTCACAAAAAAAGGATGACCTGCTAGTAAACAGACGCTGGCAAGATGGCTTCGAATGACAATTTCAGAAGCATATTCTCGTGCTGATCGCCCTGTTCCAGCTAATGTCTCTGCTCACTCTACATGTAAGGTAGGTCCTTCATGGGCAGCACAACATGGGGCTTCAGCAGAACAGATTTGTAAGGCAACCACATGGTCTTCCATTAACACATTCATTAGACATTACGACTTGGATACTTTTGCCTCTCATGATGCTGAATTCGGGTGAAAGGTTCTCCTGTCTAATCAGGAACGTCCCCACCACTAAAAATGGCTTTGGGAATCTTAATGTTATCCTGCGGATAACATATGGACCCAACTGGAGAAATATACGTTATGAAAAGAAATTACCGTTGATAACAGAATTTCTCCTATGTCCACAGGTATCCACAGGGATCCCAACCTGACGCACCTGATTTGAGGATCTCTACAAGCACTAACCTCTTACCTCTTGTATGGAAGGGTGTGCATGTGTGTTCTTCTCACCTGAATAGGGTTCTGCATAATGCTCCCACCTAAATGATGTGAAAAAAATGATTTGACTGAGTCGGTGGGTGGGATTATATGGACGACCCCGATGCATCCTGGGAGGCCAGAAAGCTCATGACTATTTAGTGCCAATCCTCTGCCGCTTTGGCATATCCCAATGTTATCCTGTAGACATAGGAGAAATTCTGTTATCAACGGTTATACCATAACGTATATTTTTGTTAAATTAAGAGGCAGCCACTGTACCAAACGAAACACCAGGAAGACTCCCACCTACATTTTACAACAAGAAAAAAAGAATTGTTTGGGCCAAGAAACACAAGGAACGGACATTAGACAAGTGATTAAAATGTACTTTGGTCTAATGAGTCCAAATGTGAGATTTTTGGTTCCAACCGCCGGGACTTTGTGAGATGCAGAGAAGGTGAGCAGATGGTTTCTGCTAGAGATGAGTGGGTTCGGTTTTACTCGGTTCTCAAAACGCCATCTTATTGGCTCACGGACATCACGTGTTTGGGATAGCCAATAAGAAAAATCCGAATAAAACCGAACTGGCGTTAATTCTGGCGTTACTATCTTAATATCAGTCTGACATTCATCCTAAATAGCAGTGATGTCAGGGTAACTGCTTCAAATCCCGAGTTCAACCTGTGTTTATAGTATTGGTCATTTTCCGCCTGATATTGATATTAGTGACATTCTCAGAATACGCTTTGAGAAAAGTCTCTCTGCTGTTCAAAAATCTAAGCAGGATCGATAGTCTAATGGTCAAGTGTCCTTCCCACAGTGATGTACCCTGCAGACAGTGATGTACCCTGCAGACAGTGATGTACCCTGCAGACAGTGATGTACCCTGCGGACAGTGATGTACCCTGCAGTCAGTGATGTACCCTGCAGACACTGAAGTACCCTGCAGACAGTGATGGACCCTGCAGACAGTGATGTACCCTGCAGACAGTGATGTACCCAGCAGACAGTGATGTACCCTGCAGACAGTGATGTACCCTGCAGACAGTGATGTACCCTGCAGATAGCGATGTACCCTGCAGACAGCGATGTACCCTGCAGACAGTGATGTACCCCGCAGACAGTGATGTACCCAGCAGACAGTGATGTACCCAGCAGACAGTGATGTACCCTGCAGACAGTAATGTACCCTGCAGACAGTGATGTACCCTGCGGAAAGTGATGTACCCTGCAGACAGTGATGTACCCTGCAGACAGTGATGTACCCCGCAGACAGTGATGTACCCCGCGGACAGTGATGTACCCCGCAGACAGTGATGTACCCCGCAGACAGTGATGTACCCTGCAGACAGTGATGTACCCTGCAGACAGTGATGTACCCTGCAGTCAGTGATGTACCCTGCAGACAGTGATGGACCCTGCAGACAGTGATGTACCCTGCAGACAGTGATGTACCCCGCAGACAGTGATGTACCCAGCAGACAGTGATGTACCCAGCAGACAGTGATGTACCCTGCAGACAGTAATGTACCCTGCAGACAGTGATGTACCCTGCGGAAAGTGATGTACCCTGCAGACAGTGATGTACCCTGCAGACAGTGATGTACCCCGCAGACAGCGATGTACCCTGCAGACAGCGATGTACCCTGCGGAAAGTGATGTACCCTGCAGACAGTGATGTACCCTGCAGACAGTGATGTACCCCGCGGACAGTGATGTACCCCGCGGACAGTGATGTACCCCGCAGACAGTGATGTACCCCGCAGACAGTGATGTACCCTGCAGACAGTGATGTACCCTGCGGACAGTGATGTACCCTGCAGTCAGTGATGTACCCTGCAGACACTGAAGTACCCTGCAGACAGTGATGGACCCTGCAGACAGTGATGTACCCTGCAGACAGTGATGTACCCAGCAGACAGTGATGTACCCTGCAGACAGTGATGTACCCTGCAGATAGCGATGTACCCTGCAGACAGCGATGTACCCTGCAGACAGTGATGTACCCCGCAGACAGTGATGTACCCAGCAGACAGTGATGTACCCAGCAGACAGTGATGTACCCTGCAGACAGTAATGTACCCTGCAGACAGTGATGTACCCTGCGGAAAGTGATGTACCCTGCAGACAGTGATGTACCCTGCAGACAGTGATGTACCCCGCAGACAGTGATGTACCCTGCAGACAGCGATGTACCCTGCAGACAGCGATGTACCCTGCGGAAAGTGATGTACCCTGCAGACAGTGATGTACCCTGCAGACAGTGATGTACCCCGCGGACAGTGATGTACCCCGCGGACAGTGATGTACCCCGCAGACAGTGATGTACCCCGCAGACAGTGATGTACTCCGCAGACAGTGATGTACCCCGCAGACAGTGATGTACCCCGCAGACAGTGATGTACCCTGCAGACAGTGATGTACCCCGCAGTGATGTACCCTGCAGACAGTAATGTACCCTGCAGACAGTGATGTACCCTGCAGACAGTGATGGACCCTGCAGACAGTGATGTACCCTGCAGACAGTGATGTACCCTGCAGACAGTGATGGACCCTGCAGACAGTGATGTACCCTGCAGACAGTGATGTACCCTGCAGACAGTGATGTACCCTGCAGACAGTAATGTACCCTGCAGACAGTGATGTACCCTGCAGACAGTGATGTACCCTGCAGACAGTGATGTACCCAGCAGTGATGTACCCTGCAGACAGTGATGTACCCTGCAGACAGTGATGGACCCTGCAGACAGTAATGTACCCTGCAGACAGTGATGTACCCTGCAGACAGTGATGTACCCAGCAGTGATGTACCCTGCAGACAGTGATGTACCCTGCAGACAGTGATGTACCCTGCAGACAGTGATGTACCCCACAGACAGTGATGTACCTTGCAGACAGTGATGTACCCTGCAGACAGTAATGTACCCTGCGGACAGTGATGGACCCTGCAGACAGTGATGGACCCTGCAGACAGTGATCTACCCTGCAGACAGTGATGTACCTTGCAGACAGTGATGTACCCTGCAGACAGTAATGTACCCTGCGGACAGTGATGGACCCTGCAGACAATGATGGACCCTGCAGACAGTGATGGACCCTGCAGACAGCGATGTACCCTGCAGACAGCGATGGACCCTGCAGACAGTGAACCTTGCAGACAGCGATGTACCCTGCAGACAGTGATGTACCCTGCAGACAGTGATGTACCCTGCAGACAGTAATGTACCCTGCAGACAGCGATGTACCCTGCAGACAGTGATGTACCCTGCAGACAGTGATGGACCCTGCAGACAGTGATGTACCCTGCAGACAGTGATGGACCCTGCAGACAGTGATGTACCCTGCAGACAGTGATGTACCCTGCAGACAGTAATGTACCCTGCAGACAGTGATGTACCCTGCAGACAGTGATGTACCCTGCAGACAGTGATGTACCCAGCAGTGATGTACCCTGCAGACAGTGATGTACCCTGCAGACAGTGATGGACCCTGCAGACAGTAATGTACCCTGCAGACAGTGATGTACCCTGCAGACAGTGATGTACCCAGCAGTGATGTACCCTGCAGACAGTGATGTACCCTGCAGACAGTGATGTACCCTGCAGACAGTGATGTACCTTGCAGACAGTGATGTACCCTGCAGACAGTAATGTACCCTGCGGACAGTGATGGACCCTGCAGACAGTGATGGACCCTGCAGACAGTGATCTACCCTGCAGACAGTGATGTACCTTGCAGACAGTGATGTACCCTGCAGACAGTAATGTACCCTGCGGACAGTGATGGACCCTGCAGACAATGATGGACCCTGCAGACAGTGATGGACCCTGCAGACAGCGATGTACCCTGCAGACAGCGATGGACCCTGCAGACAGTGAACCTTGCAGACAGCGATGTACCCTGCGGACAGCGATGTACCCTGCAGACAGCGATGTACCCTGCAGACAGCGATGTACCCAGCAGACAGCGATGTACCCTGCAGACAGTGATGTACCCTGCAGACAGCGATGTACCCAGCAGACAGCGATGTACCCTGCAGACAGCGATGTACCCTGCAGACAGCGATGTACCCAGCAGACAGCGATGTACCCTGCAGACAGCGATGTACCCAGCAGACAGCGATGTACCCTGCAGACAGCGATGTACCCTGCAGACAGCGATGTACCCTGCAGACAGTGATGTCAGGGTCACTGGCTTTGACTTCATAGTATTTGTTATTTTCTAGCTGATATTGGTAACAGTCTAAGACAGTGATGGCTAACCTTGACACTCCAGCTGCTGTTGAACTACACATCCCAGCATGCCCTGCATCAGTTTTAGCATGGCCAAATAACAAAATTGTAGCAGGGCATGCTGGGATGTCTAGTTCAACAACAGCTGGAGTGTCAATGTTAGCCATCACTGGTCTAAAAACATTCTTGGCCATGTGGTGGCTCAGTGAGTAACTTGGAAATGCTTCCACATGGCTAAAGACCCTACACATTCGTCGCTATGCCGCCGAGCTGGCTGCCGAGGAGGTGGTGATTGAGGGAGTGAAGTTTCTTCACTCCCCCCATCACCCAGCTCCATAGCAGTACATGCTAATATGGACAATCTCATCCATATTGTCCTTCATGCATAAGCAACGGGGCAACAACGATGGACGAGCGTGGGTCCAGGCATCGTTCATCGTTGGTGCCTACACACTAAACGATATGAATGAGTTCTAGTTCTATTAATGTGTAGGGCCCTTTAGAGTACCCTAGGATTGTGGATGATGGTTGTATCCTCAGCTGGATGTTGCACTATGTTTATTATTATTATTATTGATTTTATTACATTTCAACATCAACATTAAATACACAGAAAACACCTTGAGAAAAGTCTCTCTGCTGTGTAAAAACATGGACAGGCTCAGGATCACTTGTTCGAATCCAGGAATTCGACTTGGCAACGTTGTCCATTTTCCAAATGATATTGATATTGGTAATAGTCTCAGAATACACCTTGAGAAAAGTCTCTCTGCTGTGTAAATTCTTGTGCAGACTCCATAGCCTAATGGTTAAGTGGCCTTCCCTCAGTGATGTACACCACAGTCAGTGATCTCAGAATCACTGGTTTGACCTGTTTATAGTTTTGGTAATTTTCCACCTGATAGTGGTAACAGTCTCAGAATACACCTTCAGAAAAGTCTCCCTACTGTACAAAAACATTGACAAGCTCCATAGCCTAATGGTTAATTGTCCTGTTTGTAGAGATATACCTTGCGGACAGTGATGTCAAGTTCACTGTGTTGAAATTAAATCAAATATCCTGTATTGTCTCATTAATTGTGCTATAATTCTTGATATTATAATGTTCCCTTAAACAGTGTCTTCTTTTAGTATAGAGTTAATATGCACAGAGTAATATTCTCCCTCAACCCTTGAGCATCATTTGATTAGGTGTTTTACGTGGCTAGTAGCAAGGCCTTTATGTAGATAACGAGTGCTCAATGATATTGTATGAGTCTTTGTGGCAGTACAAGAAGGACATATTATGGAATATCTGATGGACCTACACTTTGGACAACAACACGTTATTATGAACAAGAATGACCTTTATGACAACGAAGCCTATTAGAGAACCTAATTGTTATGTATAGGAGATTCAAGCTTCATGGACAGGTCTGCCGTCTTATGGATAAAACCACTCTCTTTAATTAGCTAATCTGACCATATTTGGCATTTCCCCTTATTGTTCATCAACCAATATATCTCCATGATTTAATCTATATGTACGCCTTGTTTGTAAATAAGCTATGAATAATTGTATAATGTTATGGTATAAATAATGTAAAGTCAGTGTTCTAAAGACACAGGCTCATTGATGAATTCTGTCTTGGTCCACGCTCCTCCGTGCAGAATATTGGGAGCGGTTCCATCTTTGATAATAAATTCTATATGCTGAATATCATCACAACGGAGAACTCTCAATTATTATTATTTATTATAATTAGGCTTTAACATATGGGGGCTCATCTCCGGTTAGCTACGACCACCCATGGTTCAGAAAATGCTGCTTTTCCAGATGTAACAGAAATGGGGGACATCAGCCGGCTGCACACAGAGGTAAATATACCTTTTATTTAAATATTATGTGTACTCTTAATCTGCTCTGTACCTGCAAAAGTCTTCCGTGGTTGCTGGGAAGCTAGCTATAGTGAACTCGGCTGGTTGCTGGGTTCTTGTGATCTATATTCATGCATAAGTAAATATTAAATAACAAATGATTATACTTTTAAGTACTGCAGTTACTTTCTATTCTCTGTCTAGCATGGCACTGTACGTATTTATATTATAAACAAATAATTGAGAGAAAGAGAAACTAAAAAGTACCTCTATCCAAACTGATGCAAGTGTGTTATCTGAAAATAGAAGTATATTGATAAGAAGTTGTGTAAACTTTGTGAATGCTTGAAGGATGTATTCAAGTAATATAGGAGTATACTATCCACCGAAAGGTGGGGGGGGGGGACGGATAAAGGAGTCACTTGCCAAATATATAACTTATGGTCTTGGCATTCTAAATTATACAGAAGACGCTGTAAGAAGTCTCATTGAGATTCTTTGTGGCCACAAACAACAGTCCAGGCTATAAATTGTAACCCTCGGCAACAGACATTGGGGGTCATTCCGAGTGGTTAGTTCGTTGCCGACTTTCGCTATGCTGCGATTTGTTGCTAATTGCACATGCGCAAGGCACGCAGGGTGCATGCACTTAGTTATTTAACTAAAAACTTAGCAGATTTGCTGTGGATTCTGGGGCGCTTTTCAGTCGCTCTGCTGATCGGTAAATGATTGACAGGAAAGGGGCGTTTCTGGGTGGTAACTGAGCGTTTTCTGGGAGTGTGCTAAAAAACGCAGGCGTGTCAGAGAAAAACACAGGAGTGTCTGGAGAAACGGGGGAGTGGCTGGCCGAACGCAGGGCGTGTTTGTGACGTCAAACCAGGAACTAAACGGACTGAGCTGATCGCAATCTGTGAGTAGGTCTGGAGCTACTCAGAAACTGCAAAGAATTATTTAGTAGCAATTCTGCTAATCTTTCATTCGCTATTCTGCTAAGATAAGATTCACTCCCAGAGGACGGCGGCCTAGCGTGTGCAATGCTGCTAAAAGCAGCTAGCGAGCGAACAACTCGGAATGACCCCCATTGTTGTGTAAAGAGAATATATTGTTTTGTTATTGTTGAAAATGGGAAGTGACTCATCTAAGATTATTATGGGAACCGCGGTTAGTTGTATGATTGATTTTTATGGACAAGTGTGTGTGAAGTATGTGACAAAGTTGAGTGACATCACCAGGGATGAGGAAATAAAGTTTCCTGAGACGGGTCATTTTGAACCCATGATACTGAAATGTCTTGAGAGACAGATAAAGAAAAGAAATAAAACAAAATGATAGAATAAAGCATTTAAAGATTTTAGACTTGTGGAAAAGAAATGTATAACTGGAAAATAAAGACTGTCAATGATTATAGTAACACTGTAATGGAAATAATAATACATGTGTTAATGTTACCAATACTCCAGAAAATATTGCTAGGTCAATAAGATCCCTACAAGAACGTCCCAGGTTTGATTATAGGAGCTTAAATTACACGGGAAAGCAAAAAATGTAAATAATTGTGGTAATAATGTAATAGAAAATCCGCCACCATATAATTCCAATTGTGCAAATTCAATGTTAGATTCACCTAATGACATCTCCCATACTGAGGAGAATGTGCTGTTCTGCCAGCACATAATCATCCATAACATGGTCCCACATGCTATAGAGCGGGTAACCGCACCGTCACATATTAGAGATAATAATGCCATATACATACATTCATTTATCAGTAGTATACTGTAGTACTATGCTTATATTATGCTTCTAGACATTCCTCAGATTTTACTCATTACTACTGTACTGTGTTATTATCTGAGATACTAGAAGTTTCTGTAACACCGTTACGCAGCAATGGAGCGGTGTCTCTAAGACTAGTATTTTCTCTCTCTCACGCTGTAAGTCACGGATGACATAGTGAAGCTCCTGAGGTGCTGTATGTAGAGGATACAAAGGTCATATTACTTACACACATCTTCCCTTCAGACAGTGACTGGGAGTTATTTGACTCTTGGAACAAATACTTAAATAAACTTATTTCAGAAACATATTTGTCACAACTTTATATACAAGTTATATGTTTTATTTTGTTTGCGCAGCGTTTTACAGTACAGTATTAAATTACTTACTCTTTTTTAAGATTATTTTTACTTTTTTTTAAAGATTATTTTTCCTACAAGCATTTGTATGGGTATGTATGTGTATTTATGTAGATGTATATATGTGAATGGAGTTTTCTTTGATTTTTTTAAACGTGATCAAAAGCCGTTTCCTGTTATTATGAATTTCAAGCATGATATTAACATTACGATTTATTTCCACAGTGTGTACGACAAAAGTAACAGGATGGAAATGTACCAAGAGAGATTGTCATAACTGTAATGTTCCTTGGTCTGAAAAATGCAAAACTAATAAGTCTGGGGAACCGTCCACATCACGTAGTACTAGATGCTGTGATAAGGAAAGGGTAAGGGTTACTCCCTATACGCAAGGTTCCTGGAAATGTCAATGTTCTCAGACCAAGTTACACATGACAATACGTCGTCTAGATTGTAATAGCAAATAGAAAGAAACCCACAGGCAAAGTAATGCTACAGAACCACAGCTATAGCCTGTTTATGTTGTAAATCCCACAGGAAAGTCATAAAAGTTGGTTCCGTATGGACAAAGTACTAGTATGAAAATCCAGAATATTGCAAAATCAGAAGAACAGATAAATGATATCAAAGTTTATTGTGATAGTAATATTATCAATTATAATCTGTTATTCTGTGTACTTTGTAAATATACAGGTCAGGTATACCAGGATATCGGATACTTACTAAGTGATGGAGCCAGTGTCTAGATTTTCTGCACACATTGCACTGCATATGTTGTAATTCCACATAGAAGTCACATATATGATACAGGTTGAGTATCCCATATCCAAATATTCCAAAATATGGAATATTCTGAAATACAGAATATTTTCAGTGAGAGTGAGATAGTGAAACCTTTGTTTTCTGATGGCTCAATGTACACGAACTTTGTTTAATATACAAAGTTATTAAACATATTGTATTATAAGACCTTCAGGCTGTGTGTATAAGGTGTATATGAAACATAAATGAATTGTGTGAATGTACACACATTTTGTTTAATGCAAAAAGTTATTAAAAATATTGGCTAAAATTAACTTCGGGCTGTGTGTATAAGGTGTATATGAAACATAAATGCATTCTGTGCTTAGATTTGGGTCCCATCACCATGATATCTCATTATGGTATGCAATTATTCCAAAATACGGAAAAATACGATATCCAAAATACTTCTGGTCCCAAGCGTTTTGGATAAGGGATACTCAACCTGTATAGGAAATATCCTTGTTGTAGGGAAAATGGATGTGTTTGCTATACACCAGCCGCTGTGTAAATAGATTGTAGCATAGTTTCAATTTTCCTATCCCCAGGGTTCTTGAGCTGAAAAGACCATGGGGCTGGTAACACCGCCTTCTTAGAGAGGCAGGGGACAGAAACATCAACAGCTGGGGGTTCTTCCCAATAATTTCTACCCTCTGGTGTGAATGGGAAAGAACATAAAATCTTTCTAGTAACCTGATATCTATTTTCAGGATTTTTCCAGGCTTGTTTAAAAACCTCATCTAATTCTGGAGAATCGGGGAAGGTGATGTTAACTTTTTTCTGCCCAAGAAAAAATGACTAGGTTGAAGCAGCCTCTTCTAAAGGGGCTTTTATTACATCTCTGATAGCAAGAATTAGGGGTTCAATATCCTCTGCAGGAGTGGAATCTTCTATATCAGGTGCCAATTCCTCCCCCAGAATATCCTCCTCATCTGCTAGAAGAGCAGGCAGCCCACACTTAAGTGCCCCTGAACTATGGAGGGAAGGATATGTCATCAGCCTTTGCTGCAAGGTCTACAACAGCCTATTGCAGTTGTAGTGTTGTTTGCTTATTAGCCTCAAGCTGGGATGACATGTCAACCATCATAGTCTTAATGGCACGAGCCAAGAAGGCTCCTGACTCCCCCCTAGTCTCCACACTGACCTGAGAAGACTGACTGCAATGGTCACACAATAGGGACCCAGTGGTAGAAGGGGAGAATCTGGTATTACAAACTTTGCATACAGCATGTATAACTATATTGACAGAGAACAACACTCACACACAAAACTCACAGACAAGTATAACCAGCATGCTTCACTGCGTGTGTGATAGAGACTCAGAGTGAGAGAAGAACAGCACCCCCCCCCCAAACAACTGCAAGCTGAAATATATCTATATACCAGTAATCCGGATTGTGTGTCTTTTTAAAGACACTATATTGTGTGCAATAGCGGCTCTCCCCCTGCTAGTACACCCCTGTACCAGTTTCCAGTGTCTCCCGGGTCTCTGGAGGAGCTGTGTGTCCTTGAAGCTGCTGTTATGCAGAGGAAGGCGCCAAAATGCCTTTGGTACCGCTCTGAACATTCGCCCCCTATAATGGTGGCAAAGCCGCTGACAATGTTTATACTGGCCAAGTCTCCCACAGTGTGCAAACCTCACAGATTAGCTAGTTTCTACAATCTTTGCCAGTTCTGCACAGGGGGCTGAAGCGGGTAACCCCGTGGAGGGTCCTGGTCGCCGCCATGTTGTTCACCACTTTTGTTATCTTCAGGCAGCGTTAGGGGTGTGCGGCGTGCTGACTCTCAGGGCGGTGGCTGTGCTGAGGGGAAGTGGCTCTGTCACCTTACAGAGGCAGGTAACCGTCCCCCGTAACTCCCACGGTGCAGGTATACTGTTGCCCAGACAGTATACCTAAAATAACAAGGCTTAAAACAAAACTGAAGAAAATTTCTCCATAGAAAAGTAAAAAACATAGAGGACATGTACTCAGCACAAAAAATAACCACAGGTGTAAACAGATGGAAAAAGGGGGTGTCGGGCGTTCCGGACTGCCCACTCACCAACCACCTAGCCAAGTACATGTTCTCTATGGAGGTCATTCCGAGTTGTTCGCTCGCAAGGCGATTTTAGCAGAGTTGCTCACGCTAAGCCGCCGCCTACTGGGAGTGAATCTTTGCATTTTAAAATTGCGAACGACGTATTCGCAATATTGCGATTACAAACTTCTTAGCAGTTTCAGAGTAGCTTCAGACTTACTCGGCATCTGCGATCAGTTCAGTGCTTGTCGTTCCTGGTTTGACGTCACAAACACACCCAGCGTTCGCCCAGACACTCCCCTGTTTCTCCGGCCACTCCTGCGTTTTTTCCGGAAACGGTAGCATTTTTCCCACACGCCCATAAAACGGCCAGTTTCCGCCCAGAAACACCCATTTCCTGTCAATCACACTACGATCGCCTGAGCGAAGAAAAAGTTGTGAGTAAAAATCCTAACTACACAGCAAATTTACTTGGCGCAGTCGCACTGCGGACATTGCGCATGCGCACTAAGCGGAAAATCGCTGCGATGCGATGAAATTTACAGAGCGAACAACTCGGAATGAGGGCCTATGTTTTTTAACTTTTCCATGGATGTTTTTTTACTTTGTGCTGATTATTAATAAACTGTAACCCCCTTTTCTATGGACTTGGAATCTGGTATTTGGTTCTTTTTCCTGTCTCTGGTATAAAGAAACCTTGAAGTGAGTGTAACAGCTTAAATACGCACATCCTTATTGAAAAACCATCACTAGCTGATTCAGTTGAAAGATACCTTTATGTGTTTTCATCTACACTGATAGTCTGAGTTTGGGTACGCACATGTATATACCCACAACTACATCATTTGCGATTTTTCACTCCTTAACTAGGATATATCTATTCAAGAGTGGGTTCCACATAAATATACCATTATGTTTATTTACCATTTCCACTGAGTGAGTACGGTACGCCATTCAGAAACTCCGGATTCACTTCATTCAACACATTTTTTGGAGTCACATCAATCTCTATTGTGGACGTATTACACCATGATGTGTTTTTGTTCTGTTTTATGTTTCCTTTGAGCGTTGATGATCTTACCCAAGATTGAAATCTAGCACAAAGAAGGAACATCTTCATCTCACCTACATTGCTTCCGTCTTACAAGAGGGAAGTATTATTCATTCAGAGCGCTTGTGACTTATCTGTATCCACTATTTTTGTGAATTTTGCTGTGGTATTATGACCTCATGAAAATCACTTTGGAGCAAGAGCCAAGAATAAGGTAATGGTGTAATCTGGATCCGGATTCTCCCACTCTTGTGCAATAGGAGGCATCGGAGAATCTGGATCTGGTAAGTACACACACATTTGTATTGTACACACACATTTTTACATGGACATTTTTCTTTTATATTGCAGGATATTACACCGGAGCTGGAAGTGGAGCCTTCCATGAGTGAGGCAACTGAAGTGGATGACCCAACCCCACAGCCACAAACCCTGAAACAGCAGAGGTCATCCGGAAACCCACTTCTGCTCTGCCCAGCTCACAACAGTTTTTTACTCACACCGAGGAGGTTCTTAATAGGCCCCTGGACTTGGAGCAAACTTTTGGCAATTACATCGGGGCGGAAATGTGACTGATGAAGGAGGATCAAAAGAAGATCTTCAAGCATCTGGTTCTTGATGCTACCTCACGTGCAAATAAAGAATCTCTTGATGAGGCGTATGAGATAACACCACCTGCCAGGCGCTGTCTCCCAAGTGTGCCCCCACACACATCACCAACCCATGCATTATGTGCTGGGAAACCCTCAACAGATGAGCTGTTTTCAGCTGGGACCCATACAGCCCACCCCCTCCTCCCATTGCAGTGCTTCATCCAGTGGTATGTACTTAGACATGCTGAGTACACAGTCCTCTGTACTGGACCATCCTTGTTTTTTAAATTTATAATTAATTTTTATCCAAACTTTTTGTTGTTTGAAATATTGTTGTTGCCCTTACCCTAGTCTCTTACTCCAAGTGACCTGTATTGAGGTCATTAGTACCACAGCGTTGGTTTATTGACCTCAGTGTCCCAGACTTCTGATCATTGTGATCTATGCACTTCTTGTGTTCCTTCTAAAAGCACTGTTCAGAAATCTGCACTTTATCTTCTCTCCGCAATGTATAGTGGCAGCGCTGATATTCTGTGGGATACGCCTGATTCCTCTACTGGTTACTGTTGGCACAGCCCTTGCTAAAACAGGCTCTTGTTTCCCTGATAAGAGTCAATGAATGAAGACCAGAATTGGTGGTTTTCTTCTATTTTTTATATATAGAGTTTCGGGTTTTTCAAAATTGTGTTGTTTTCCGTGTTCAATTAATGGTTTTTAATGCAAATGTCATTTTGTGTGACATATTTTTGTAAAAATCAGAGGGTCAGCGAGACGTTATGGAGCCAATGTATCATTTACTATTTGCTGCTAATTCCACAAAAACAACCGGACCTCCCAAATGTAAGTAGAAGGGACTGCAGCAGGTATCTCCCATACCTTCATACATGGACATTTCCAGGCAAGGGTCAGTTAGGTTTATTTAAAAAACAATACAACCCTAATTCCCCCACAAGTAAAAAATAAAATAAAAAACAGAACATTTGAAGACAATTTATTTAAAACCAACAAATGATAAAACTATTTAATTACACAGAGACCCCCCGTAATATCATCCCGCTGTAAAAATTAGACATAGCCAAAATTGCACCGGAAATCTATTGCTTTTAAACAACTTTATTTAATATCTTTAATGCACATTTTTAAACTTAAAAAATACTTTACGCTGCACAACAGCCTATGGGGGTCATTCAGACCCAGCCACAATAGTGGCCTGCAGTTTACCCGGTGGTGGCAAAATGTAAATGTGCAGCCGCCACGCACACACATTGCGGTCGCATCCCTGAGGGGTGAACGCGGGCAGGCCGCGACCATTTTCCAGGGGGGCTGCATGATGTCACATCTGCGTTCATCTCTGATTAACCCCCTATAAGCTTCTAGAGTGTACCTCATATCTCATCTTTTCCAAGTTACTACAAATGATATGAGATCGGTAGCAGCACTACTTTCAGGATTATTACACAGAACACACATAAAGACTGACACAGCAAATAACAGTAACACATACAAGGGATTAATTAGAAATAAGGAAGCAGAATAATCATCATTAAGTCTAATTATCAACTGGTTCTGTGAGGAACACATACACCTCTTTACTGTCTCCAGCAGCCCCTGGTACTACACTGCGGCCACCCGCCCTGTCTCCCCCCACTACTGCCACCCACAATGTCTCCCCCCACTACTGCCACTGCCCTGTCTCTCCCCACTACTGCCATCCCCCGTCTCCCCCACCCTGTCTGCCCGTACTGCCACCTGCCCTGGCTCCCCACTCTGACACCTCAGCCCTTCTTAGGAACATTTACCCACATAGACACTGCCTCCAGCAGCTCCCACTACTGCCCCCTGCCCTGTCTCCCTCCTCAGCGCTGCTTGAGGACAATATTACACACTTAAGACACTGCCTCCAGCAGCCCCCGCTACTGCACTACTGCCACCCACCCTGTCTCCCCGACATCTAAGCACTGCTTGGGAATTTATGGTACTGCTAACAGTCCTTCATCAACAGATGGAAGAAACCCGGGCAGTACGGAGGGAGAAGCTGCTTCTGGTACCATGGTCATGCAAGTCTGGGAGTCAGTAAATTATTTAATAGTCTAATTCAGTAAGGATTGCAGATGCTGCTAATCAGCAGAATTAGCAATCCTTTTCCTAGCGCGCTAGGGGCCGCCCATCGCAGGGCAAGGCCACCCAGCATGCCGACCGCCACCTCATGAAGCAGAAAATGCGATTGCCTCACAATTTCTGTTTCATCGTAGAAGCTTAGCTGCGCCTGCAGGAGGCCCACTGCATTCTTCTCAATCACGGTGGCTGCATGTGATGTCACAGCCACCTTGATCATGCCCATTTGTCTGCCTCTGTCCTTCATTCGCGCCACAACGCCCCTGCATCGTCTTTTCCCTGGAAAAGGAGCATTGCCCGCCCAACCCCGTGATTGGCTCTGCCTGACAGGCAATCACTTTTTCTGAAGAAAATGCGGACACATGCGCAGGATGGGTACAGCAGATGCGCCTGCAACTTTTTCTGAATAATTCTGTTTGGATCACACACTGCAATCCAACCTGAATTAGGCCCAGTCACCATCTTACAGGCAGGCGGTGCAGGGAGTAGAGAATGGGTGTTATGTGGTAGAAACGGGCTGGTTAGGTAAAAGCCTGGCTGCTGCTGCATTCTATACAAGCTACAACCGCTGCAATTCTATTGCTGGGAGATCCAGGTAGAGTACATTGCAGTAGTCTGTGTGTGATGATACAAGTACATGTATGACATCAGGTAGATCTTCTGAGGGAAATTAAGTGCTGGAGTCTGGCTATGTTCCTCAGATGAGGATCTGATTGTAGCTGATACCTGATGTCTAAGTGTCACTCCACAATCCAGGACACCAAGATTCTGCACAGGATCAGCATTTTGCAACTCTGAACCCCCAAGCATAAGTCTGGTTGGTTTGCAAAGCTGAGCTGTAGCCCTGCCCTTTGTTGTTGAACTTCTATCATAAGGACATGATTCACCAGGACTGAGTCACAGCCAACTGGCATCACCCACACCTAGAGCTCAACTAGAAACCATTTAGGATTGGTACTTGGTTCTCAGTACCTAGAGCAAGAGACAGATCACCTGCATAGCAGTGGTAGATGAGGGCATGACACCTGATTATTTCACCCTGCGGTAGCATGTATATTGCAAAAAGCATAGGAGATAAGATAAGAATCTTGAAGAACGCATGGTAATGATAAGTATACTCCAGATTAAAATGGATTCTCACCTGTGTGACTTCTCTGATGTGTACCAAGTTGTGATTTCTGTGAAAAACATTTCCCACACTCAGAACATGGAAATGGCTTCTCACCTGTGTGACTGCTGATGTCTAACAAGATGTGATTTCTGTGTAAAACATTTCCCACACTCGGTGCAAGAAAATGGCTTCTCACCTGTGTGACTTCTCTGATGTTTAACAAGAGTTGATTTGAGTGCAAAACATTTCTCACACTCAGAACATGGAAATGGCTTCTCACCTGTGTGACTTCTCTGATGTTTAACAAGATCTGATTTCCGTGTAAAACATTTCCCACACTCAGAGCAAGAAATTGGATTCTCCCCTGTGTGACTTCTGTTATGACTAACAAGATCTGATTTGTGTGCAAAACATTTTCCACACTCAGAACATGGAAATGGCTTCTCACCTGTGTGACTTCTCTGATGTGTAACAAGTTGTGATTTCAGGATAAAACATTTCCCACACTCAGAGCAAAAAAATGGCCTCTCACCTGTGTGACTTCTCTGATGTATAACAAGTTGTGTTTTCTGAGTATAACATTTTGCGCACTCAGAGCAAGAAAATGGCTTCTCACCTGTGTGACTTCTCTGATGTTTAACAAGATTTGATTTGTGTGCAAAACATTTCCCACACTCAGAACATGGAAATGGCTTCTCACCTGTGTGACTTCTCTGATGTTTAACAAGAGCTGATTTGTGTGCAAAACCTTTCCCACACTCAGAACATGGAAATGGATTCTCACCTGTGTGACTTCTCTGATGAATAACAAGATCTGATTTGTATGCAAAACATTTCCCACACTCAGAACATGGAAATGGCTTCTCACCTGTGTGACTTCTCTGATGTTTAACAAGATCTGATTTCCGTGCAAACAATTTGCCACACTCAGAGCAAGAAATTGGATTCTCCCCTGTATGACTTCTGTTATGTATAACAAGATCTGATTTCCGTGTAAAACATTTCCCACACTCAGGACATGGAAATGGCTTCTCGCCTGTGTGATTTCTCTGATGTTTAACAAGATCTGATTTCTGTGCAAACCATTTCCCACACTCAGGACATGGAAATGGCTTCTCACCTGTGTGACGTTGCTGATGTGTAACAAGGTGTGATTTCCGTGCAAAACATTTTCCACAGTCAGAACATGGAAATGGCCTCTCACCTGTGTGACTTCTCTGATGTCTAGCAAGTTGTGATTTCTGTGCAAAATATTTCCCACACTCAGGACATTGAAATGGTGATGTACCTGTGTGACTTCTCTTATGTGCATCAAGAGTTGTTTTGTATGTAAAACATTTCCCACACTCAAAACAGGAATATGGTTTCTCACCGGTATGTATTCTCTTATGTTTTACAAGACGTGATTTGTATGTAAAACATCTCCCACACTCAGAACATGGAAATGGATTCTCACCTGTGTGACTTTGCTGATGTGTAACAAGTTCTGATTTCCAGATAAAACATTTCCCGCAATCAGCGCAGGAAAATGGCCTCTCACCTGTGTGCCTTCTCTGATGTGTGACAAGACCTGATTTGTATGTAAAACATTTCCCACACTCAGAACATGGAAATGGCCTCTCCCCTGCATTAGCTGGCTGATGGGTAATAAGTTTTGTGTTCTGTGTAAAACATTTGGCATCTATAGAACACGGAAACACTGTATCTACTGTCAGAGCTGTAACAGATGCACCAATATCAGAGTGATCAGGAGAACATTTCCCAGGATCAGAGGGATCAGCTGATAGAGCTGGATGTATAATTGGGGTAATGGGGTCATCTCCTGGAGAATCCGGTCTACTGTCATTATCTTTTATGTCACAATCCGGGGATAACATTAGATGTCCTTCTGAGATATTCCTGCTTGTGTGTCCATCTGCTGGAAATAAAATACATTATGGAAATGTGACTTTTCTGTAACAATATTAATCTTGCAAACAATAGGAGAAGACTCTCTGGGACACTTAATTGTAAATGGGTGTGTATAATAAAACATAACTTTTAATGAAGGCTTTATACTATTGTGTCTCAGACTATCATTGTGTCCACCCTCCTGAGAACACTCACAATAACAAATGTAATATTATAATAAGACTTAGATATCTCTCTCTCTTGTACTGGTAACTAACCATGAAGTATAAATGGAGATGTAGTCACTCGCCAAGTCCTATGTCAGCACCAATGTAAAACAATGGATGGGGAACATATCGTATGAATTGGAGATTATAGATGAACAATAACATCAGTCATATGAGCTGATGGATCAGAGAAATGTCTCCTAACGTTACTCCTGGAAGCATTGGTAAGGTAGTATTCCTTTATGTGTGTGCTCATACGCTGGTAAGCCTGTACAAGTGTTACTCACCCTTATATAACGTATATTGCTACAGCAGAGTAGGTGTGGAACAAACTATTTTACATGCAATACACTGCAATCATCATCATCATCTGCTAGGTTATAATCCACTGTTAAACCCCCATCATCAGTGTCTTACCTCTATATTCTCAATAGTAATAAGGATGATGTGTGTACGGTAAGTATGATACAGAGAATTACATATCAGAATCTATACAGCTTCCACCATACTTCTGCTTCTCATACGTGTGCTACTGGCAGCAGTGAACATCTGAATGAGTGTGCAGCAAAGACAGCAGAGTCTGATGAGAAAGAGACTGGATCTGCCTTTGCAGGGATGTACCACACCTGTCACCACTGCTAGCATATAAAATAATAAATAAGAGGGGCCTGAGTCCATCCAGACATGCTTTCCGGAGCTTTCATTACTACGTGGCTTCTTATCTACCCTACCTGATAGCTCTCAGCCACCGCTGGGACCAAAACCCAATCTATTAAGTCCCCCACTTCTCCTGCCCTAAAGCCGCTCATCTTGTGTGTTCTCCCGCGCTGCAGTTACTCCTCTCCTGAATAACCCAGCTTATCTAATCAGGTGACCAAAAAGCCACCTAGTTATCCCACCGCTATGCCAGCAATTTCTGTGACCGAACGGTTCTGTACGAAAGCCCTCGCCCTGCCTCGCGTCCCGCCCCAGTCACAGAATGGATGTTTAGGTCACACGGGATCTGGCCAATTAGGGGATTCCCACTTACTGTCAGTAACCGCCTACTACTGACACCACCCACTGCGTAGTGGGCGGGTACTGCACTGCCACCACCAGACTCCTTGTTGCCATGGAGTCTGGAACCATGGTACCGCTCTGTATGCGTCGACACACTGTCTAACCACTAGTTGCTGGACTAGGACTCTGCACGGTAGCTGGCGGGAGGCGGAGCTTGGAGACGCTGAGTGCACCCTGGACAGTCGGAAAACGGAACTATGTTTGGCATAGCTCTGCAGATCACAATATAAAGCGGTCATCTTGAGGCAGATGTTTATTCACCCAGTCTTAAAAATAGACTCTTCCATATTGCTAGGGGCAACAGCAATACAACAAGATGTTTACAGCAGAGTGAAAATGGTATAATACCTCTGGAGGCTCACAGGCCTCCTCTTTTTATCTTACTCCAATATACATACCACAGGGGGTAAGTCCACCATGCTGTTCTCAACCAATCATTGTTTACCCATGTGACGTGCATGCCTGGGCCGTGGTGACGCTCAGTCTACGCTGGGGGAAGTTTTCCCATCTAAACTACTTCCAGGAATCTGCCCGGACACCCAGCTCACCATCTCCAGCCTAAACTTGGGCTCCAGAGATGGGCAGCCTAGATCTCTGATCAAGGTTTCCTGCCCACCGAAGGTGATCCCTATGGAGCTCCAGAAATCCACTCGGCTTGTTTTAAAGCTGAGCTGTTCCTCTCTCTCCCCATGATACTTCCCTGTGGGAGGCTAGAGAGGAAGGCATTCCATTTTGGGGGGAAAGTACTGGGGGAATCCAACAGCCTGCACAGTAATGGATTCCACCCTCCTGGGACAAACAACCAAGTAAGTGCATTTCACTTTTAATACAATTCAAATACACATTGTTGCTTAAATATAACACTGCAGTGCCTATAGAGATATACACACACAGTGTTCGCAAATACGTGCTATAGCGCATATTTTACCCAGATGAGAGGACGTGGAAACTCACTTTTAAAAAACGTGTGGGTCCCCGAGGACGCGCTCCGCTGCAGCCAATTCCTGGCTCTTAATCGTGCCTGTAAAGAAGAGGTGGAGCCTTACCACTACCAGTCCTCTGGCGGTGTCTCCCCCTTCTGGTCACATGCAGCCGTGGATTCACACGGGGGCCGGGCAGAGAGTAAAGACGGCACTAAACGCTGTGCTGCAGGTGTGAGGTAAGCGCCAGTGACAGCGTAAGTAGCCTAGGAGCGGGTGGCTGAACTTGGGTGGTGGCTTTCCTTGCATGCCTTGTGTGTCTTCTGGGAGTGTCATGGGCTTGTAGCCGACCTCAGTGGTTGTTTCAGGCATCCACTACAGTAAGTTTCCCTGATATTCCCAGCGCCATTCACATCTAGACCAAGCTAAGGATCTACGAGAATATAACATGAATGTAATGTGCAGGCACTGCTGCTACCTGTGGTGCACCCGTTACTTCTGGGATCATCCTGCCAAGCTGCCTAAAACGTCTGCTTCCGTCAAAAGCATTTATACAAGTGATCTGAGCCCGGGCTACATCATATAAGGCTAGAAATGAGAAACCACGCCGGCATCCCAATCGCAGCACTGCCGACACCTAACCCTCCCACTCACAGCCTAACCCTAACCTCCCCCCAGCAGTGCCTAAACCTAACCCCCCTTACCCACAGCCTAACCCTAACCTCCCCCCAGCAGTGCCTAAACCTAACCCCCTTACCCACAGCCTAACCTCCCCCCAGCAGTGCCTAAACCTAACCCCCCTTACCCACAGCCTAACCCTAACCTCCCCCCAGCAGTGCCTAAACCTAACCCCCTTACCCACAGCCTAACCCTAACCTACCCCCAGCAGTGCCAAAACCTAACCCCCTTACCCACAGCCTAACCCTAACCTACCCCCAGCCCTGCCGACACCTAACCCCCTTACCCACAGCCTAACCCTAACCTACCCCCAGCCCTGCCGACACCTAACCCCCTTACCCACAGCCTAACCCTAACCTCCACACAGCAGTTCCTAAACCTAACCCCCCTTACCCACAGCCTAACCTCCCCCAGGCAGTGCCTAAACCTAACCCCCCTTACCCACAGCCTAACCCTAACCTCCCACCAGCAGTGCCTAAACCTAACCCCTCAGCACTGCTGGGGGGAAGGTTAGGGTTAGGCTGTGGGTAAGGGAGGTTAGGGTTAGGCACTGCTGGGGGGAAGTTAGGGTTAGGCTGTGGGTAAGGGGGGTTAGGTTTTGGCACTGCTGGGGGAAGGTTAGGGTTAGGCTGTGGGTAAGGGGGTTAGGTTTAGGCACTGCTGGGGGGAGGTTAGGGTTAGGCTGTGGGTAAGGGGGTTAGGTTTAGGCACTGCTGGGGGAAGGTTAGGGTTAGGCTGTGGGTAAGGGGGTTAGGTTTAGGCACTGCTGGAGGGAGGTTAGGGTTAGGCTGTGGGTAAGGGGGTTAGGTTTAGGCACTGCTGAGGGGAGGTTAGGGTTAGGCTGTGGGTAAGGGGGTTAGGTTTAGGCACTGCTGGGGGGAGGTTAGGGTAAGGCTGTGAGTGGGAGGGTTAGGTGTCGGCAGTGCTGCGATTGGGATGCCGGTGTGGTTTCTCATTTCTGGCGGTGCCTCCCCCTTCTGGTCACATGCAGCCGCGGATTCACACGGGGGCCGGGCAGAGAGTGAAGACGGCTTTGTGGCTGCTCTACGCTGTGCTGCAGGTGTGAGGTGAGCTTAAACATATCCTCCCCCCAGCAGTGCCTAACCCTAACCTCCCCCACCCCATACCCTAACTCCCCTGGGTGTGCCTAAACCTACCCACCCTCTTGAACGCTAAACTTGTGGCGGCAGTGCCTACTTACCTTCAGGATCCTGACTGTCAGGATATCGTAGTCGGGATCCTGATCTCCTCGGGATGCCGGCATCGGTATTCTGGCGGCTGTCGGGATTCCGGCGTCGGTATTACGGCTGCCGGGATCCTGAATGCATACCTCCAGTATAACAGCCCAGCAGCATTGTCACCCTCTTGCTCCCCCCGCAACACTTTTGTAGTGTCTAAGGCCCTCATTTTGGGTTGATTGCTCGCTAGCTATTCTTTGCAGCGCAGCGATCAGATAGTCGCCGCCTATAGGGGAGTGTATATTCGCTTTGTAAGTGTGCGATCGCTTGTGCGAGGGAGCGTTGCAAAAACATTTTGTGCAGTTTTTAAGCAGCTCTGGACTTACTCAGCCCTTGCAATAATTTCTGTCTTTTTGGAGCCGGAATTGACGTCAGACACCCGCCCTGCAAACGCCTGGACACGCCTGCGTTTTCCCAAACACACCCAGAAAACTGTCAATTGCCACCCACAAACGCCCTCTTCCTGTCAATCACCTTGCGACCGGCATTGCGAATGGATTCTTCGTTAAATCCATCGCTCAGCAACGATTCGCTTTGTACCTGTACAACCCGCCTGAGCATTGGGGTGCATACACATGCGCAGTAGTAATCTGTTCACTGTGCTGCGAAAAACTGCAGCAAGCGATCAACTCAGAATGACCCCTAAATCCAGTCTGTGGCTTCTATTATAGCAGCACCATAAACCCATTACATATATTAAATGTATTATTTACTAATGTGTTTAGAAGCATTTATTGTCCTGTTTTTTTAATCGTGCTCTACCTGGCGCAAAGTGTAGAACGCGCTCCGCCTGGCGCAATGTGTAGAACGCGCTCCGCCTGGCGCAATGTGTAGAACGCGCTCCGCCTGGCGCAATGTGCATCCAAGTCTTTTCTTATATTAGGTAGGTGTTCACCCATTCTAATCTTTAATGCCCTACGGGTCCGACCTATATCAAATTTATCACAACTGCACTCAATACAATAGATAATGGGGGTAATTCCAAGTTGATCGCAGCAGGATTTTTGATAGCAATTGGGCAAAACCATGTGCACTGCAGGGGAAGCAGATATATCATGTGCAGAGAGAGTTAGATTTGGGTGGGTTATTTTGTTTCTGTGCAGGGTAAATACTGGCTGCTTTATTTTTACACTGCAAATTAGATTGCAGATTGAACACACCCCACCCAATCTCTCTCTACACATGTTATATCTACCCCTCCTGCAGTGCACATGGTTTTGCCCAATTGCTAACTTTCTTGCTGCTGCGATCAACTCAGAATGAGGGCCAATATTTACTGAATGACAAGTAATGAAGTCCTTAATGGATACGTCCTTCGACAATTGGATAGAGATGCCGCTGACCTACTTCCGCCAGAAGCAGAACAAATGCCGGACACTGTTTCACCTGGGAAATTAGAACCTGTGCCTTGCGGGTGGGAACAGAGACACTGGAATGGACTTTTTCAAGTATCGGTGTACAGTTGTTTCTTCATTAAAAACACTGTTATCCTTCTACACAGTTCTCATTCTTCTTACGCCCCCTCCAGCCAACACCCACTAGGCCTCCACCTTATGAGGAAGAACTACATTCAACCTACTCGTCTACTTCCTACACAGTCAGCTGTCCTCCCAGCTCGATTGTGGGAACCCCAATCTCCGCCGAGCATGACAACGCAGTCAAGATGACCTCAGGGTTGGGGGGCGGGGGCACCATCATGCTGAGGCCCTAGTGGAAGCTGAACTGGTGCTTTGTTACAGAGAACCTGTGGCGGCTGGTGTTGTCTCTGGTGCCTCTCGCCGTGTTTGAGGTGCCTCCGGCTCTTGATCTGAACCTGGCAGTCCGAAAGGACTGGGTAGAAACGACTAGCCACCGGGACGAAAGGTGGATTTACCCGCAGTAACCTTTCAAATCCATGTATCCAACTCGACCCCGAATAGCCACTCCCCTGAGAAAGGAAGAGACTCCACACTGCGCTTGGAATCTGCGTCCGCTATCCACTGACGCAGCCTCAAAGTTCCACGTGCCGACACTGCCATGGTAGTAGTCCTAGCGTTAATAGCGCCTATCCCCTTGAGAGAGTCACACAGGTTTCTTCCGAGTTGATTCTGAGAGTAAAATCAGGCAGCACACGCTTATGTGGATCTGAACTAGGGAGGGGGGGCTGTTTATCATCTGCCATTGCAGCTAGGTCTGCTACAGCCTGCTGCAGTTGTGTCTTTTGCTTATTAGCAGTGAGCTGGGATGACATGTCCGCCATCATGATATTTATGGCACTGAGCCAGGATGACTCCTGACCCTCCCCCCAGTCTCCTCACTAACTTAGGAGGATTGGCTGCATTGTTCACATGAGAGGGAACCATCCGCAGAGGGAGAGAATGTGGTGTGACATACACTGCATAATTGGTGTTTTACCATGTTTACAGTAGACAAACAAGCAAACACACAGAGATAAGTTTATTGAATAGCAAGCCTGCCCAGACTGGTATGTGAGAAGGAGACAGAGAGAGAGGAACGGCACACCCAAAGCCTGTCAGACCCAGTGAGACTGCAGGATGTCTGTATCATGGTGTAACATCGGAGTCTTGTCCTTTTCAGGACACTATAGTGTGTATAATAGCGGCTCTCCCCCTTATTTACACCCCTGTACCAGTTTCCTGTGTATCCTGAGTGTCTGCAGGAGCTGTGTGTACTTGCTGCTGCAAGCAGAGGAAGGCGCAAAAACGCCACTGGTCCCGCTCTGAGGAAGCTCCGCCCCCTGTAATGGCGCTGGAGCTCTACAGATATTTATACTGGCAATGTCTCCTAACAGGTGTAAAACGTAACATGAATCCCTGTTTCCACCACCGCTGCCAGTGTACACAGGGGGCTATAGCAGATCCCTCCGTAGAGCGTCCGTATACCGCCCCTGTAATCGCGCCGCACCAAGAGCCGGGGGAACCCCTTGTGGGTCCCCTGGTTTGTACTCACCACTCTTCTCCCCTCCCGGCATTGTTAAGGGTGTGCGGCGTGCTGCGATTGTGTTTGGTAAGACGCAATGCCCTGCGGTACCAACAACCTCTCAGTACGGTGGTCCTGCATCAGGGAAGCGACTCTGACACCAGAAGAGACCGGTGACCATCCCCCCCTATCTCCCTCAGTGCAGGTATACTGTTATACTGTCGCCCAAACAGCATACTGACAACGTTTAAAATAAACTGAAGAAAAAAAAAAAATCCTCTGGCGCTCCAGAGTGGTATCCTCTCCTGAGGGCACATTGTTATAAACTGGCTGCAGGAGGGGGCATAGAGGGGAGGAGCCAGCACACCCAGTGGAAAATATTTAAAGTGCACCAACTCCTTTGGACTCCATCTATACCCCATTGCAATAAGTCCCCAATATCCATTATGAATGTTAGAGAAAAAATAAATAAAGAGTGGTTTAAATATAGGGCCGGCGTGTGCTAATAGAGACCCCCTCAGGGCATGTAATACCATAGGCAGAGGTACTGCTAGCACACAGTATGGCCGCTGGTGACACACAGTGATATGATGTGAGGGGGGGGGGGGAAGCAGGAGTATAATAGGGGCTGATGGCTCCTGATGTACGAGATACACCAGAGTGTGAGGAGGAGACTGGTCAGATCTCTGGGCTGGTAACACACAGTGACATGATGCGAGGAGGAGAGCAGGAATATAATAGGAGCTGATGGCTCCTGATGTATGAGTTACACCAGAGATTTTGGGGAGGAGACTGGTCCGATCTCTGGGCTTGTAGCACACAGTGACATGATGTGAGGGGGGGGGTTGGGGGGAAAGGGGCGAGTAGGAATATAATAGGGGCTGATGGTTCCTGATGTATGAGATACACCAGAGATTGTGGGGAGGAGATTGGTCAGATACCCGGGCTAGTAACACACAGTGACATGATGTGAGGAGGAGAGCAGGAGTATAATAGGGGCTGATGGTTCCTGATGTATGAGATACACCAGAGATTGTGGGGAGGAGACTGGTCAGATCTCTGGGCTGGTAACACACAGTGACATGATGTGAGGGGGAGAGCAGGAGTATAATAGGGGCTGATGTCTTCTGATGTATAAGATACACCAGAGAGTGTGGGGAGGAGACTGGTCAGATCTCTGGGCTGGTAACACACAGTGACATGATGTGAGGGAGGAGCAGGAGTATAATAGGGGCTGATGGCTCCTGATGTATGAAATACACCAGAGAGTGTGGGGAGGAGACGGATCAGATCTCTGGGCTGGTAACACACAGTGACATGATGTGAGGGGGAAAGCAGTAGTATAATAGGGGATGAAAGCTCATGAAGTATGAGATACACCAGAGTGTAAGGGGAGGAGACTGATCAGATATCTGGGCTGGTGACACAGTGACATGATGTGAGGGGGAGAGCAAGAGTATAATAGGGGCTGATGGCTCCTGATGTATGAGATACACCAGAGAGTGTGGGGAGGAGACTGGTCAGATCTCTGGGCTGGTAATACACAGTGACACGATGTGAGGGGGGGGGGGGGGGAGCAGGAGTATAATAGGGGCTGATGGCTCCTGATGTATGAGATACACCAGAGAGAGTGGGGAGGAGACTGGTCAGATCTCTGGGCTGGTAACACACAGTGACATGATGTGTGGAGGAGAGCAGGAGTATAATAGGGGATGAAGGCTCATGATGTATGAGATACACCAGAGTGTGGGGGGAGGAGACTGATCAGATATCTGGGTTGGTGACACAGTGACATGATGCGAGGGGAGAGCAGGAATATAATAGGGGCTGATGGCTCCTGATGTATGAGATACACCAGAGAGTGTGGGGAGGAGACTGGTCAGATCTCTGGGCTGGTAACACACAGTGACATGATGTGAGGAGGAGAGCAGGAGTATAATAGAGGCTGATGGCTCCTGATGTATGAGAGAGTGTGGGGAGGAGATTGGTCAGATACCCGGGCTAGTAACACACAGTGACATGATGTGAGGGGGAGAGCAGGAGTATAATAGGGGCTGATGTCTTCTGATGTATAAGATACACCAGAGAGTGTGGGGAGGAGACTGGTCAGATCTCTGGGCTGGTAACACACAGTGACATGATGTGAGGGAGGAGCAGGAGTATAATAGGGGCTGATGGCTCCTGATGTATGAGATACGCAAGAGAGTGTGGGGAGGAGACTGGTCAGATACCCAGGCTAGTAACACACAGTGACATGATGTGAAGTGGAGAGCAGGAGTATAATAGGGGCTGATGGCTCCTGATGTATGAGATACACCAGAGAGTGTGGGGAGGAGACTGGTCAGATCTCTGGGCTGGTAACACACAGTGACATGATGTGAGGGGAGAGCAGTAGTATAATAGGGCCTGATGGCTCCTGATGTATGAGATACACCAGAGAGTGTGGGGAGGAGACTGGTCAGATCTCTGGGCTGGTAACACAGTGATATGATGTGAGGGGGAAAGCAGGAGTATAATAGGGGCTGATGGCTCCTGACTCCCCCACTGGGAAAATACATATTCCTCATTAGTTTGTACTGACAGAGGAGGGTGTAGTATAAGAGATAGTTGTAGTGACTGAGCAATGAGAATATGTGACTTCTGTAATAAGTGTTTATTACTCACCTGTGCTGATATCTGTAGGAATTTCCTCCTCCTTACACTGCTGATCACCTCTCAGATACGTCTCTTCTTCTCCCTCTATATCTTCTACCTTTATAACAGTTAGATACATCTCTTCTTCTCCCTCTGTATCTTCTGCCTTTATATCAGTCACATACGTCTCTTCTTCTCCCTCTATATCTTCTAATTTAATATCAGACACACGTTCTACCTAAAAAAAAGCAAAAACACGAGATTTTACTGTTAAATCTTTCTGCGAGGTACACTGGGTTCCACAGGGAATAACATCGGGGCGTAGAGTAGGATCTTGATCCGAGCCACCAACAGGCTAAAAGCTTTGACTGTTCCCAGAATGATTTGTGCCGCCTCCTCTATAACCCCGCCTCTGTGCACAGGAGCTCAGTTTTTGTTAACCAGTCCAATGCAGTAGCAGGTAAAAGAGACGACAATCATTAGTAGCCACATACACCACACTCTCACGACAGGAGAAGGTATCAGCGGCTAATGCCATACCAACCAAAAGAAGCCAAGTGCGTCAGGGTGGGCGCCCTGTGGAACCCAGTGTACCTCGCAGAAAGATTTAACAACTGTAAGTTCTTACCATAAATCTTGTTTTCTGCTGCTGGGTACACTGGGTTCCACAGGGACAACATTGGGGATGTCCTAAAGCAGTTCCTCATGGGGGGGATGCAGTGTAGCGGGCACAAGAACCCAACGTCCGAAGGAAGCATCCTGGGAGGCGGAAGTATCGAAGGCATAGAACCTTATGAACGTGTTCACTGAGGACCAAGTAGCCGCCTTGCACAATTGTTCAAGGGTCGCACCCCGGCGGGCCACCCAAGAAGGTCCAACAGAGAGTAGAATGGGCCTTGATAGTCGCAGGAGCTGGACGACCAGTCTGTACATAAGCACGTGCAATCACCATTCTAATCCATCTGGCCAAGGTTTGCTTGTGAGCAGGACAGCCACATTTGTGAAACCAAATAGTACAGAGAGAGAATCAGACTTCCGAATGGAGGCAGTTCTCTTCACATAGATACGTACCACATCCAAAGACCGCTCTTTGGAAGACAATTCAGGAGAGGCAAAGGCCGGAACCACAATCTCCTGATTAAGGTGGAAAGAAGAAACCACCTTAGGTAGGTACCCGGGACGTGTTCTAAGAACCGCCCGTTCACGGTGAAAAATCAGATATGGGGATCTACAAGACAAGGCACCCAAATCCGACACCCATCTAGCAGAGGCAATAGCCAGCAAAAACGGAGACCCTTGTAATGCCTCCAGAACCACCGACAAGTCCCAAGGAGCCACAGGCGGGATGTAAGGAGGTTGAATCTGCAACACACCCTGAGTGAATGTATGAAAATCAGGTAGAGTCGCAATTTTCCTCTGCAACCAAACCGACAAGGCAGAAATATGAACCTTGATGGAGGCCAGACGAAGGACCAGGTCCAGGCCCTGTTGTAGAAAGGCAAAAAGTTTGGCCGTACTAAATTTGTAAGCATCACGATTGTTAGTGGTGCACCAAGCAAAGTAAGAATTCCAGACACTATGATAAACCAGAGCAGAAACCGGTTTCCAGGCCTTCAACATGGTTTGAATGATCGCCTCAGAAAATCCTTTAGCCCTCAGAATGGAAGCTCCAAGAGCCACGCCGTCAAAGCCAACTAGGCCAAATCCTGATATACACAGGGGCCCTGAACGAGGAGATCTGGGTGCTGCGATAGTAGAAGGGGACGCTCTATCAATAGACCCTGAAGGTCTGAGAACCAATGCCTTCTGGGCCACACTGGAGCGATCAGAAGTAGGAATCCTCCTTCTTGCTTGAACTTCCTTATTACTCTGGGCAGGAGTGACAACGGAGGGAACACGTATGGCAGCTGAAAGTTCCATGGAACTGCCAATGTGTCCACAAACGCTGCTTGAGGATCCCTTGTCCCGAAGACCGGAAAATTGTGATTGTGTCAAGACGCCATCAGGTCCACATCTGGGAGGCCCTACTTTTCCACGAGGAGTTGAAATACTTCTGGATGGAGGCTCCACTCTCTGGCGTGTACGTCTTGACGACTGAGGAAGTCCGCTTCCCAGTTTAGGACCCCCTGAATGAACACTGCCAATATAGCTGGCAGATGGCGTTCCGCCCACTGAAGAATCATTGATATATCCCTCATTGCCATGCGGCTTCGAGTGCCACCTTGACGATTTATGTACGCCACCGTGGTGGCGTTGTCCAACTGTACTTGAACAGGTCTGTTCTGTATCAACTGCTGGGCCAAGTTCAGTGCATTGAACATCGCCTGCAGTTCCAGAATGTTTATCGGGAGGAGAGACTCCTCCTTGGTTCACCGACCCTGAAGGAACTGATGCTCCAAAACTACGCCCCAACCTCTCAGACTGACATCCATCGTCAGAAGGACCCAGTTGGAGATCCAGAAGGGACGACCCCTGCTCAATCGTTGGTCCTGTAGCCACCAGCTTAGTGACAGACGCACCTCCGGAGACCAGGAGATCATATGAGACCTGATCCGGTGAGTCAGGCCATCCCACTTGGCAAGTATCAATTTCTGCAGAGTGCAGAAATGGAATGGAGCGTACTCCACCATGTCGAACGCAGACACCACGAGACCTAGCACATGTATCGACACTTGCGGATGAGATAGAAAGCATCAAATCCTGTCCTGAAGCTTCAGGACATTCTCCTGAGACAAGAACAACCGCTGGTTGTGAGTGTCCATCAACGCCACCAGGTGCACCATGCTCTGAGCAGGGAGCAGGGAAGATTTCTTCCAGTTGATGAGCCACCCGTGGGCTTTCAGAAACTGGAGCGTCATATCTATGTGGCGTAGGAGAATTTCTGGGGAATTCATCAGGATCAACAAGTTGTCCAGATACGGTAGGATCCTGACCCCTTGACGGCGGAGTACAGCTGTCATTACCGCCATGACCTTGGTGAAGACTCGCGGGGCCGTGGTCAAACCAAAAGATAACGGCCGAAATTGGTAATGGAGGTTGCCAACAGCAAACCTCAGGTACTGCTGATGCGACATTGTGATACGAATATGCAGGTAAGCATCCTGTATGTCCAGGGAGACCATATAATCCTCGGGCTCCAAGGCCAGAACAATAGAGCGAAGAGTTTCCATACGAAACTTGGAGAATCTCACATATTTGTTCAAGGACTTGATGTAGAGAATGGGCCGAGAGGACCCATTCGGTTTCGGGACTAGGAACAGCAGTGAATAGTACCTCTTGCCTCTCTGAACCAGAGCCACCTGTCCAGGAGGGACTGTACCACCGAAAGAAGAGTTTTTGCCTTCACCTGATCCGAAGGGACGTCTGTCAGGCAAAATAGATGAGGGGGGACGTCTTTTGAAGGATACGGCGTAACCTCGAGTGACGACTTCCTGTATCAAGGCATCGGAAGTGGTCTTCAACCATTCTTGGATAAACCCTAGAAGTCGGCCCCCCACTCTGGGATCCCCCAGAGGGAGGCCCTCCCAGTCATGCAGCAGGCTGACGGGCAGCCCAAGCCCATTAAGGTTTGGGCTTAGTGGGTTTGAAAGTGCGAACCTGTTTCAGGTACGCCTGACTTTTTGCTTTCCCTGAAGGATGAAAGGAAGTACTCTTAGCCTTCGGTACCAAAGGAGCAGTACTAGGTAGACACGCTGTTTTAGTAGAAGCCAAGTCAGCCACTATCTTGTTGATGTCTTCTGCAAAAAGAATGCCTCCCTTAAAAGGGAGCACATCCAGGGTTTTCTTAGAATCCAGATCCACAGACCAGGATCGTAATCAAAGAATTCGGAGAGCCAAAATGGACGCAGTAGAAGCCTTGGCCGCCAGAATACCGGCATCAGAAGCCGCCCCCTTAATGTAATGAGAAGCTGTGACAATATACGATAGACATTGTCTAGCATTATCAGAAAAGTTGGAAGGCAGCTCCGCTTCCACCTCCTGAGCCCACGCTTCAATAGCCTCTCCAGCCCATGTCGCTGCAAGAGTGGGCCAATACACAGCTCCTGCTAGGGTGTAAATCGCCTTTAAACAACCCTCCACGCGCTTATCCGTCGGTTCTTTCAGAGACGTTACGGTAGCTACAGGCAGAGCTGAGGATACCACCAGCAGCACCACCTGCGAATCCACCAGCGGGGGTGTTTCCCAATTCTTACTTAGCTCCGCAGCGAGGAGATAGCGAGCCAGCATCTTCTTGTGAGGTGTGAATTTCTTTCCTGGATTTACCCAGACTTCCTGACGTATGTCAACTAAATGGTCAGAATGAGGTAAAACTTGTTTAACGACTTTCTGACGTTTAAATCTGTCCGGTTTCTTAGGGGCAGCGTCAGGCTCCGGGTCATCAGTAATTTGAAGAATTAGCCCGATAGCCTCCAACAAGTCAGGAACATCCACCTGTGCAACAGATTCCCCATCAGAATTATCTGGATCAGTGTCTGTGGGGTCAGTATAGACGCCATTCTCATCAGACGAGGTGTCTGGGACGTGGGTGGATTGTGAGGAAGTAATGGCCCGCTTAGAGGACCCCTTGGTCTTAGGTGGGCGAGGATTTGATTTCTGTTTAGTCAGTGATTGGTTCAATTGCTATAACTGAGTGGACAGGTGATCTGCCCATGGCGGATTTACCGCAGGGACCATAAGCAGTTGTACCAGCACATGAGGTCCCATAGGTAGCGTAAATTTAGTTACCAGTGTACTTAACATGGAAAAAGTAGCCCACGGTGGGTCATTTTGAAACCCCGTTGCTACGGTCCCACTGGGTGGTGGGGAACCCCCAGAACCTGAACCCTCTGCTTCTATGTTTTCCTCTAACGTGTCTGCAGCGTCACCACCACGCACTGTGGGATCAGCCCCAGCACCATTGCCCTCTGTAGCTGACATATCTGAAAGATCAATGCAAGGCAACACAGTACAATATCAGCAGCACAATACCTGACAAGAACCCCCTGTGCAGTGTATCAGCCCAACCAGGGGTTTCAAGAGATATATGGTGAATAAAAATCAGAGAAAAAATAAGATTTTAAACCTACTGGCAAATCTTTTTCTCCTTGTCCGTAAAGGATGCTGGGAACTCCGTAAGGACCATGGGGTATAGACGAGCTCCGCAGGAGATATGGGCACTATAAAGAACTTTTAGTATGGGTGTGCACTGGCTCCTCCCTCTATGCCCCTCCTCCAGACCTCAGTTAGAGAAACTGCCCAGGGGAGATGGACAATACGAGGAAAGGATTTTGTAAATCTAATGGCAAGATTCATACCAGCCCACACCAATCACACCGTATAACTTAGAATATATGCAACCATTAAACAGTATGAACGAAAAAAACAGCATCAGTCAAAGACCGATTCCAACTGTAACATAACCCTTATGTAAGCAATAACTATATACAAGTCTTGCAGAAATAGTCCGCACTGGGACGGGCGCCCAGCATCCACTACGGACTAGGAGAAAAAGATCTACCGGTAGGTTTAAAATCTTATTTTCTCGTACGTCCTAGAGGATGCTGGGGACTCCGTAAGGACCATGGGGTTTATACCAAAGCTCCAAACCGGGCGGGAGAGTGCGGATGACTCTGCAGCACCGACTGAGCAAACGCGAGGTCCTCATCAGCCAGGGTATCAAACGTGTTTGAACCCGACCAAGTAGCTGCTCGGCACAACTGTAATGCCGAGACTCCTCGGGCAGCCGCCCAAGAAGAGCCAACCTTCCTTGTGGAATGGGCCTTTACTGAATTTGGTAACGGCAATCCAGCCATAGAATGAGCCTGCTGAATCGTGTTACAGATCCAGCGAGCAATAGTCTGTTTAGAAGCAAGCGCGCCAATCTTGTTGGCTGCATACAGGACAAACAGAGCCTCTGTTTTCCTAACCCTAGCCGTCCTGGCTACGTAAATTTGCAGCACTCCCTTTACGAAAGTTTGGGCTGCTGGGAGAGAAGCCAATTCCTTTTGAAAAAATAGATCGGGCCGAAATTTGTACCTTAATGGAGCCTAATTTTAGGCCCATATCCACTCTTGTCTGTAGGAGGTGGAGAAAACGGCCCAGAAGGAAATCTTCTGTAGGAGCATTCTTGGTTTCACACCAAGATACATACTTCCTCCAGATACGGTGATAATGCTTCGCTGTTACTTCCTTCCTAGCCTTTATCAGAGTAGGGATAACTTCCTCCGGAATAACTCTCTCTGCTAGGATTCGGTGTTTAACCGCCATGCCGTAAAAAAGCAACCGCGGTAAGTCTTGGAACATGCAAGGCCCCTGCTGTAACAGGTCTTCCCTGAGAGGAAGAGGCCACGGATCTTCTGTGAGCATTTCCTGAAGATCCGAATACCAGGCCCTTCAAGGCCAATCTGGAACCACGAGTATTGCTTGTACTCTGTTTCGTCTTATGATTCTCAACACTTTTGAGATGAGATGTAGAGGAGGGAACACATAGACCGACTGAAACACCCATGGTGTCACTAGGGCGTCTACCGATACTGCCTGAGGGTCCCTTGACCTGGCAAAATACCTCTGAAACTTTTTGTTGAGGCGTGACGCCATCATGTCTATCTGAGGAAGTCCCCAGACTTGCTATCTCTGCAAAGACCTATTGATGAAGTCCCCACTCTCCTGGATGGAGATCGTGTCTGCTGAGGAAGTCTGCTTCCCAGTTGTCCACTCCCGGTATGAAGACCGCTGACAGAACACTTACGTGATTTTCTGCCCAGCGCAGAATTCTTGTGGCTTCCGCCATTGCCACTCTGCTCCTTGTCCCGCCTTGGCGGTTTACATGAGCCACTGCTGTGATGTTGTCTGATTGAATCAGAACCGGTAGGTCGCGATGAAGATTCTCCGCTTGTCATAGGACGTTGTATATGGCCCTCAATTCCAGTACGTTGATGTGTAGACAAGCCTCCTGGCTTGACCATATCAACTGAAAATTTCTACCTTTTGTGACTGCTCCCCATCCTCGGAGGCTCGCGTCCGTGGTCACCAGAACCCAGTCTTGAACGTTGAACCTGCGACCCTCTAGAAGGTGAGCACTCTGCAGCCACCACAGGAGAGACACCCTGGCCCTGGGGACAGGCTTATCTTTTGATGAAGGTGTAGATGGGACCCCGACCATTTGTCGAGAAGGTTCCACTGAAAAGTCCTCGCATGGAACCTGCCGAAGGGAATGGCCTCGTAGGCTGCCACAATTTTTCCCAGAACTCGAGTGCATTGATGCACCGACACTCTTTTTGGCTTTAGCAGGTCGCTGACCATGTTCTGGATGTCCTGGGCTTTTTCTATTGGTAGAAAAACCCTCTTCTGTTCCATGTCCAGAATCATGCCTAGGAATGATAGTCGAGTCGTTGGAAGCAACGGTGATTTTGGCAGATTGAGAATCCAACCGTGTTGATGTACACTCTCAGGGAGAGTGACACGCTTTTCAGCAATTGATCTCTCGATCTCGCCTTTATTAGGAGATCGTCCAAGTACGGGATAATTGTGACTCCCTGCCTGCGCAGGAGCACCATCATTTCCGCCATTACCTTGGTGAAAATCCTCAGGGCCGTGGAAAGCCCAAACGGCAACGTCTGAAACTGGTAACGACAGTCCTGTACCACGAAACGCAGGTATTCCTGATGAAGATGAAATATGGGGACATGAAAATAGGCATCCTTCACGTCCAGCGACACCATAAAATCCCCCCTTCCAGACTGGATATCACAGCCCGTATTGATTCCATCTTAAATTTGAACTTTTTCAAGTATAGGTTTAGTGATTTTAGATTCAAAATTGGTCTGACCGAACCATCCGGCTTCGGGACCACAAACATTGTTGAATAGTACCCTTTTCCCTGTTGGCCTAGGGGAACTTTGACAATCACTTGCGGTTGACAGCTTTTGAATTGCATCTAATACCACTTCCCTCTCCGGGGAAGAAGTTGGCAAGGCCGACTTGAGAAATCGGCGAGGGGGCACCTCTATGAACTCCAGTTTGTAACCTTGGGATACAATTTCCAACGCCCAAGGATCCACGCCCAATAGGACCCAGACCTGGCTGAAGAGTCGAAGACGTGCCCCCACCCGTGCGGACACCCTCCGTGGAGCCCCAGCGTCATGCGGTAGATTTAGCAGAAGCCAGGGAGGACTTCTGCTCCTGGGAACTAGCCAAAGCAGGTGTTCTCTTACCTCTGGCGAGGAAAGAGGAGCCCCAACCTCTTCTGGACTTATGCGACCGAAAAGACTGCATCTGATATGGTGGGGTTCTCTTTTGCTGTGGAGGAACAAAAGGCAAAAATTTTAGATTTACCCGCGGTAGCTGTGGAAACCAGGTCCGCGAGACCGTCCCCAAACAAAACTTCACCCTTGTAAGGTAAAACCTCCATATGCTTTTTTGAGTCGGCATCACCCGACCATTGGCGGGGTCCAGAGAGCTCGCCTTGCCGAAACCGCCATGGCGTTGGCTCTGGAACCAAGCAGCCCCACGTCTCTCATATACAAGACTGCGTCCTTAATGTGGCCTAAAGTCAGGATAACAGTATCCTTGTCCATGTCAGCCAACAAAATATCTGTCCATGCTGCAACAGCGCTACAGATCCATGCTGATGCGACTGCCGGTCCGAGTAAAGCCCCTGTATGTAGGGAACATAGATTGTAAGCTCCACTGGGGCAGGGACGGATGTGAATGGGAAAATATTCTCTGTACAGCGCTGCAGAATATGTGTGCGCTATATAAATAACTGGTAATAAATAAATAAATAAATGTACATAAATAGACTTTAAGGTAGTCTCCTGTCTACAATCCGCAGGATCCTTAAGGGCCGCGGTGTCTGGAGACGGTAGCGCCACCTTTTTGGACAGACGCGTTAATGCCTTGTCCCCCCTGGGCGAGGATTCCCAACGTACCCGGTCCTTTGCAGGAAAAGAATACGCCATAAGGATCCTCTTGGGAATCTGCAGTTTTTTGTCTGGAGTTTCCCAAGCTTTTTCAAACAATTGGTTCAGTTCATGAGATGGGGAAAGGTTACCTCAGGTTTCTTTTCCTTATACATGTGTACCCTCGTGTCAGGGACAGAGGGGTCATCTGTGATATGCAAAACTTTTATTGCCATAATCATATAATGAATACTTTTGGCCACCTTAGGGTGTAACCTTGCCTCATAGTCGACACTGAAGTCAGAATCCGTGTCGGTACCCGTGTCTACCATATGTGATAAGGGACGCTTTTGAGACCCTGACGGGCCCTGTGACCCAGTCAAATCCGCGGATTGACTCCTTGCTGTTTCCCTGGACTCAGCTTTGTCCATTCTCTTATGTAATAAGGTCACATTAGCATTTAAAAAATATTCCACATATCATATCATACCAATCATGAGTCGGCGTTGCCGAATGACACCACAATCTGCTCCACCTCCTCCTTGGATGAGCCCTCCGTTTCAGACATGTCGACACACGCGTACCGACACTCTCACACACACAGGGATCTATCTATAAGAGGACAGGTCCCCAACAAGGCCCTTTGGAGAGACAGAGAGAGAGTATGCCAGCACACACCCAGCGCCAACTGACACTGGAAACAATTCCCAGATATAGGGCTTTTATATTATGTCAATCGTGTAACACACTCACTGCGCCAAAATGTGCCCCCCCTCTTTTTCAGCCCTGTATCACCGTTCTGCAGGGGAGAGTCCGGGGAGTCAGCTTCTCTTCAGCACACTGTGGAGAAAATAAGAATTTACTTACCGATAATTCTATTTCTCGTAGTCCGTAGTGGATGCTGGGACTCCGTAAGGACCGTGGGGAATAGCGGCTCCGCAGGAGACAGGGCACAAAAGTAAAAGCTTTAGGATCAGGTGGTGTGCACTGGCTCCTCCCCCTATGACCCTCCTCCAAGCCTCAGTTAGGATACTGTGGCCCTCATTCCGAGTTGATCGCTCGCAAGGCGATTTTAGCAGAGTTACACACGCTAAGCCGCCGCCTACTGGGAGTGAATCTAAACTTCTTAAATGTGCGACCGATGTATGCGCAATATTGCGATCACAAACGAGTTAGCAGTTTTTGAGTAGCTTCAGACTTACTCTGCCTGTGCGATCAGTTCAGTGCTTTTCGGTCCCGGCTGACGTCATAAACACACCCAGCGTTCGCCCAAGCACTCCCACCGTTTCTCCGGACACGCCTGCGTTTTTTCCGGAAACGGTAGCGTTTCCAGCCACACGCCCCTAAAACGCCGTGCATCCGCCCAGTAACACCCATTTCCTGTCAATCACAATGCGAACGTCGGAGCGATGAAAAAGCCGTGAGTAAACTTACTTTCTTCATAGTAAATTTACTTGGCGCAGTCGCAGTGCGAACATTGCGCATGCGCACTAAGAGAATTCTCACTGCGATGCGATGAAAATCTCCGAGCGAACAACTCGGAATGAGGGCCTGTGCCCGGACGAGCGTACATAATAAGGAAGGATTTTGAATCCCGGGTAAGACTCATACCAGCCACACCAATCACACCATACAACTTGTGATCTGAACCCAGTTAACAGTATGATAAAACGTAGGAGCCTCTGAAAAGATGGCTCACAACAATAAACAACCCGATTTTATTGTAACAATAACTATATACAAGTATTGCAGACAATCCGCACTTGGGATGGGCGCCCAGCATCCACTACGGACTACGAGAAATAGAATTATCGGTAAGTAAATTCTTATTTTCTCTAACGTCCTAAGTGGATGCTGGGGACTCCGTCAGGACCATGGGGATTATACCAAAGCTCCCAAACGGGCGGGAGAGTGCGGATGACTCTGCAGCACCGAATGAGAGAACTCCAGGTCCTCCTCAGCCAGGGTATCAAATTTGTAGAATTTAGCAAACGTGTTTGCCCCTGACCAAGTAGCAGCTCGGCAAAGTTGTAAAGCCGAGACCCCTCGGGCAGCCGCCCAAGATGAACCCACTTTCCTTGTGGAATGGGCTTTAACAGATTTTGGCTGTGGCAGGCCTGCCACATAATGTGCAAGCTGAATTGTACTACAAATCCAACGAGCAATAGTCTGCTTAGAAGCAGGAGCACCCAGCTTGTTGGGTGCATACAGAATAAACAGCAAGTCAGATTTTCTGACTCCAGCCGTCCTGGAAACATATTTTCAGGGCCCTGACTACGTCCAGTAACTTGGAGTCCTCCAAGTCCCCAGTAGCCGCAGGTACCACAATAGGCTGGTTCATGTGAAACGCTGAAACCACCTTAGGGAGAAATTGAGGACGAGCCCTCAATTCTGCCCTGTCTGAATGAAAAAATAAGAATTTACTTACCGATAATTCTATTTCTCGTAGTCCGTAGTGGATGCTGGGGACTCCGTCAGGACCATGGGGAATAGCGGGCTCCGCAGGAGACAGGGCACATCTAAAAAGCTTTTTAGGTCACATGGTGTGTACTGGCTCCTCCCCCTATGACCCTCCTCCAAGCCTCAGTTAGGTACTGTGCCCGGACGAGCGTACACAATAAGGAAGGATCTTGAATCCCGGGTAAGACTCATACCAGCCACACCAATCACACCGTACAACTTGTGATCTGAACCCAGTTAACAGTATGATAACAAAACGAAGTAGCCTCTGAAAAGATGGCTCACAACAATAGTAATAACCCGATTTTTGTAACAAAACTATGTACAAGCATTGCAGACAATCCGCACTTGGGATGGGCGCCCAGCATCCACTACGGACTACGAGAAATAGAATTATCGGTAAGTAAATTCTTATTTTCTCTAACGTCCTAGTGGATGCTGGGGACTCCGTCAGGACCATGGGGATTATACCAAAGCTCCCAAACGGGCGGGAGAGTGCGGATGACTCTGCAGCACCGAATGAGAGAACTCCAGGTCCTCCTTAGCCAGAGTATCAAATTTGTAAAATTTTACAAACGTGTTCTCCCCTGACCACGTAGCTGCTCGGCAAAGTTGTAATGCCGAGACCCCTCGGGCAGCCGCCCAGGACGAGCCCACTTTCCTTGTGGAGTGGGCCTTTACAGATTTAGGCTGTGGCAGGCCTGCCACAGAATGCGCAAGTTGGATTGTGCTACAGATCCAACGTGCAATCGTCTGTTTAGACGCAGGAGCACCCATCTTGTTGGGTGCATACAATATAAACAACGAGTCAGATTTCCTGACTCCAGCTGTCCTTGAAATATATATTTTTAATGCTCTGACAACGTCCAGTAACTTGGAGTCCTCCAAGTCGCTAGTCGCCGCAGGCACCACAATAGGCTGGTTCAAGTGAAAAGCCGAAACCACCTTAGGGAGAAATTGAGGACGAGTCCGCAATTCTGCCCTGTCCGAATGGAAAATCAGATATGGGCTTTTGTACGACAAAGCCGCCAATTCTGAAACTCTCCTGGCTGAAGCCAGGGCCAATAGCATGGTTACCTTCCATGTAAGGTATTTTAAATCTACCGATTTTAAAGGCTCAAACCAATGAGATTTGAGAAAATTTAGAACCACGTTCAAATCCCACGGTGCCACTGGAGGCACTATTGGGGGTTGTATATGTAGTACACCTTTGACAAAAGTTTGTACTTCAGGCACTGACGCCAATTCTTTCTGGAAGAAAATTGATAAGGCCGAAATTTGAACTTTAATGGATCCCAATTTTAGGCCCATAGATAATCCTGCTTGCAGGAAATGTAAGAATCGACCCAATTGAAATTCTTCCGTTGGAGCCCTCTTGGCCTCACACCACGCAACATATTTTCTCCAAATACGGTGATAATGCTGTGCGGTCACATCTTTCCTGGCTTTAATTAAAGTAGGAATAACTTCCTCAGGAATGCCCTTTTCTTTTAGAATCCGGCGTTCAACCGCCATGCCGTCAAACGCAGTCGCGGTAAGTCTTGGAACATACAAGGTCCCTGTTGAAGCAGGTCCCTTCTTAGAGGTAGAGGCCACGGATCCTCCGTGAGCATCTCTTGAAGTTCCGGGTACCAAGTTCTTCTTGGCCAGTCCGGAGCTACCAGTATTGTTCTTACTCCTCTTTTCCGTATAATTCTCAGTACCTTTGGTATGAGAGGCAGAGGAGGGAACACATATACTGACTGGTACACCCATGGTGTTACCAGAGCGTCCACAGCTATCGCCTGTGGGTCTCTTGACCTGGCGCAATATCTGTCCAACTTTTTGTTGAGACGAGACGCCATCATGTCCACCTTTGGTTTTTCCCAACGGTTCACCATCATGTTGAAGACTTCTGGATGAAGTCCCCACTCTCCCGGGTGAAGGTCGTGTCTGCTGAGGAAGTCTGCTTCCCAGTTGTCCACTCCCGGGATGAACACTGCTGACAGTGCTACGACATGATTCTCCGCCCAGCGCAGAATCCGTGCAGTTTCTGTCATTGCACTTCTGCTTCTCGTGCCGCCCTGTCGGTTGACGTGGGCGACTGCCGTGATGTTGTCGGACTGGATCAGCACCGGCTGATCCTGAAGCAGAGGTCTTGCTTGGCTTAGGGCATTGTATATCGCTCTTAGCTCCAGTATATTTATGTGAAGAGACTTTTCCAGGGTTGACCACACGCCCTGGAAGTTTCTTCCTTTTGTGACTGCTCCCCAACCTCGTAGGCTGGCATCCGTAGTCACCAGGACCCAGTCCTGTATGCCGAACCTGCGGCCCACTAACAGATGGGCTGTCTGTAACCACCACAGGAGAGACAATCTTGTTCTTGGTGACAATTTTATCCTCTGATGCATGTGCAGATGCGACCCGGACCATTTGTCCAGTAGATCCCACTGGAATGTCCGTGCATGGAATCTGCCGAAAGGAATCGCTTCGTACGAAGCCACCATCTTTCCCAGGACTCTCGTGCATTGATGTACTGACACAGTTCCTGGTTTTAGGAGGTTCCTGACAAGTTCGGATAACTCCCTTGCTTTCTCCTCCGGGAGAAATACCTTTTTCTGAACCGTGTCCAGAATCATGCCCAAAAACAACAGATGTGTTGTCGGAGTCAATTGAGATTTTGGAAGATTTAGAATCCACCCGTGTTGCCGAAGCACTACTTGTGAAAGTGCCACACTGGCTTCCAGCTGTTCTCTGGACTTTTCCCTTATCAGGAGATCGTCCAAGTACGGGATAATTAATACGCCTTTTCTTCGTAGAAGAACCATCATTTCGGTCATTACCTTGGTAAAGACCCGAGGAGCCGTGGACAAACCAAACGGCAGCGTTTGAAACTGATAATGACAGTCTTGTATCACGAACCTGAGATACCCTTGGTGTGAAGGGTAAATTGGGACATGTAGATAAGCATCTTTTATGTCCAAGGACACCATGAAGTCCCCTTCTTCCAGATTCGCTATCACTGCTCTGAGTGACTCCATCTTGAACTTGAATTTCTGTATGTACAGGTTCAAGGATTTCAGATTTAGAATCGGTCTTACCGAACCGTCCGGTTTCGGTACCACAAATAGTGTGGAATAATACCCCTTTCCCTGTTGTAGGAGGGGTACCTTGACTATCACCTGCTGAGAATACAGCTTGTGAATGGCTTCCAAAACCAACGTCCTTTCTGAGGAAGACGTTGGTAAAGCAGACTTTAGGAACCGGCGCGGAGGAGACCTTTCGAACTCCAGCATGTACCCCTGAGATATTATCTGCAGGACCCACGGGTCTACTTGTGATTGAGCCCATTGATTGCTGAAATTCTTGAGCCGACCCCCCACCGTTCCTAAGTCCACTTGTAAAGCCCCAGCGTCATGCTGATGGCTTAGTAGAAGCCGGGGCGGGCTTCTGTTCCTGGGCAGGGGCTGCTTGCTGTCCCTTCTTACCCTTACCTCTGCCTCGCGGCAGATAAGATTGTCCTTTCGGTCGCTTTTTATAAGAGCGAAAGGACTGCGGCTGAAAAGACGGGGTCTTTTTCTGTTGGGAGGGGGTCTGAGGTAAAAAAGTGGATTTTCCGGCAGTTGCCGTGGCCACCAGGTCCGAAAGACCTACCCCAAACAATTCCTCTCCTTTGTATGGCAATACTTCCATATGCCTCTTGGAATCCGCATCACCTGACCACTGTCGCGTCCATAAACTTCTTCTAGCAGATATGGACATCGCGCTTACTCTTGATGCTAGAGTACAAATATCTCTCTGAGCATCTCGCATATAAAGAAAAGCATCCTTTAATTGCTCTAGAGTCAATAAAATACTGTCCCTATCCAGGGTATCAATATTTTCAGTCAGAGAATCCAACCACACTACCCCAGCACTGCACATCCAGGCTGAGGCTATTGCCGGTCGCAGCATAACACCAGTATGGGTGTATATACTTTTCAGTGTAGTTTCCAGCCTCCTATCTGCTGGATCCTTGAGGGCGGCCGTATCAGGAGACGGTAACGCCACTTGCTTTGATAAACGTGTGAGCGCCTTATCCACCATAGGGGGTGTTTCCCAGCGCGCCCTAACCTCAGGCGGGAAAGGGTATAATGCCAATAACTTCTTTGAAATTGGCATTTTTCTATCGGGCGTAACCCACGCTTCATCACACACATCATTCAATTCCTCTGATTCTGGGAAAAATACAGGCAGTTTTTTCACACCCCACATAATACCCCTTTTTGAGGTACCAGCAGCATCAGAGATCTGCAAAGCCTCCTTCATTGCCGCAATCATATAACGTGTGGCCCTCTTGGAAAATACGTTTATTTCTTCACCGTCGACACTAGAATCATCTGTGTCGGTACCCGTGTCGACAGACTGAGGTAAAGGGCGTTTTACAGCCCCTGACGGTGTCTGAGACGCCTGAACCGGTACTAACTGGTTTGCCGGCTGTCTTATTTCGTCCACTGACTTTTGTAAAGTGCTGACATTATCACGTAATTCCATTATTAAAGCCACCCATTCAGGTGTCGACTCCCTAGGGGGTGACATCATCGGCAATTGCTCTGCCTCCACACCAACATCGTCCTCAAACATGTCGACACACACGTACCGACACACAGCAGCCACACAGGGAATGCTCTTTTGAAGACAGGACCCCCTAGCCCTTTGGGGAGACAGAGGGAGAGTTTGCCAGCACACACCAAACAGCGCTGTAAATATATACAAACAACCCTAAAAGGTGTTGTCTAGTACATATGCGCTGTTATATATATATAATATATAGCCAATTTATGCCCCCCTTCTCTCTGTTTTACCCTGTTTCTGTAGTGCAGTGCAGGGGAGAGTCCCGGGAGCCTTCCTCACCAGCGGAGCTGAAGGAAAATGGCGCTTGTGCTGAGGAGAATAAGCTCCGCCCCCTATTTCGGCGGGCTTTTCCTCCCGTTCTTTTTTAATAATGGCCTGGGTTAAAAATACATCCATATAGCCTTAATGGTTATATGGTGTGTATTTAGTTTGCCAAAGAGGTATCTATATATATATATTGCTGCCCAGGGCGCCCCCAGCAGCGCCCTGCACCCTCCGTGACAGTGTCCGTGATGTGCGACAGCAATGGCGCACAGCTGCAGTGCTGTGCGCTACCTCTCAGAAGACTGAAGCCTTCTGCCGCCTTTCACCGGATCTCCGTCTCCGCCGTCTTCAGCGTCTGTAAGGGGGATCGGCGGCGCGGCTCCGGGACGAACCCCAGGCTGACCTGTGTTCCGACTCCCTCTGGAGCTCAGTGTCCAGTAGCCGAGACTGCAATCCTCCTGCACGCAGGTGAGTTACCAGTCTCTCCCCCTAAGTCCCACGTAGCAGTGATCCTGTCGCCAGCATGAATCACTGATATTTAACCTAAAAATAACTTTTCTAAATAGCTCTATAAGAGAGCCACCTAGATTGCACCCTCTCGGACGGGCACAAAAACCTAACTGAGGCTTGGAGGAGGGTCATAGGGGGAGGAGCCAGTACACACCATGTGACCTAAAAAGCTTTTTAGATGTGCCCTGTCTCCTGCGGAGCCCGCTATTCCCCATGGTCCTGACGGAGTCCCCAGCATCCACTAGGACGTTAGAGAAATTAGGTAAGGGCTTTTATATGATAAAGCCGCCAATTCAGAGACCCGCCTGGCTGACGCCAGGGCTAACAGCATGACCACCTTCCATGTGAGATATCTTAATTCCACAGTGGTGAGTGGTTCAAACCAATGTGATTTTAGGAACCCTAAAACTACATTGAGATCCCAAGGTGCCACTGGAGGCACAAAAGGAGGCTGTATATGCAGCACCCCCTTGACAAACGTCTGAACTTCAGGCACGGAAGCCAGTTCTTTCTGGAAGAAGATCGAGAGGGCCGAAATTTGAACCTTAATGGATCCTAATTTTAGGCCCATAGACAGTCCTGCTTGCAGGAAATGTAGGAAACGACCCAGTTGAAATTCCTCCGTAGGGGCCTTCTTGGCCTCACACCACGCAACATATTTCCGCCAAATGCGGTGATAATGTTTTGCGGTTACATCCTTCCTGGCCTTGATCAGGGTAGGGATGACTTCATCTGGAATGCCTTTATCCTTCAAGATCCGGCGTTCAACCGCCATGCCGTCAAACGCAGCCGCGGTAAGTCTTGGAACAGACAAGGTCCCTGCTGGAGCAGGTCCTCTCTTAGAGGTAGAGGCCACGGGTCCTCCGTGAGCATCTCTTGCAGTTCCGGGTACCAAGTTCTTCTTGGCCAATCCGGAGCCACAAGTATAGTTCTTACTCCTCTCCTTATTATTCTCAGTACTTTGGGTATGAGAGGTAGAGGAGGGAACGCATACACTGACCGGTACACCCACGGTGTTACCAGGGCGTCCACCGCTATTGCTTGAGGGTCCCTTGACCTGGCGCAATATCTGTCCAGTTTTTTGTTGAGACGGGACGCCATCATGTCCACCTTTGGTTTTTCCCAACAAATTACAATCACGTGGAAGACTTCTGGGTGAAGTCCCCACTCTCCCGGGTGGAGGTCGTGCCTGCTGAGGAAGTCTGCTTCCCAGTTGTCCACTCCCGGAATGAACACTGCAGACAGTGCTATCACATGATTTTCCGCCCAGCGGAGAATCCTTGCAGTTTCTGCCATCGCCCTCCTGCTTCTTGTGCCGCCCTGTCTGTTTACGTGGGCGACCGCCGTGATGTTGTCCGACTGGATCAATACTGGTTGACCCTGAAGCAGAGGCCTGGCTTGACTTAGGGCATTGTAAATAGCCCTCAGTTCCAGGATATTTATGTGAAGAGACGTTTCCATGCTTGACCACAAGCCCTGGAAGTTTCTTCACTGTGTGACTGCTCCCCAGCCTCTTAGGCTGGCATCCGTGGTCACCAGCATCCAATCCTGAATGCCGAATCTGCGGCCCTCTAGAAGATGAGCACTCTGTAACCACCACAGGAGCGACACCCTTGTCCTTGGAGATAGGGTTATCCGCTGATGCATCTGAAGATGCGATCCGGACCATTTTTCCAGCAGATCCCACTGAAAAGTTCTTGCATGGAATCTTACGAATGGAATTGCTTCGTAAGCAGCCACCATTTTTCCCAAGACTCTCGTGCATTGATGCACTGACACTTGGCTTGGTTTTAGGAGGTTCCTGACTAGCTCGGATAACTCACTGGCCTTCTCTTCCGGGAGAAACACCTTTTTCTGAACTGTGTCCAGAATCATTCCCAGGAACAGTAGACGTGTTGTTGGAATCAGCTGTGATTTTGGGATATTTAGAATCCACCCGTGCTGACGTAGCACTACCTGAGATAGTGCTACTCCAACCTCTAACTGTTCCCTGGCCCTTGCTCTTATCAGGAGATCGTCCAAGTAAGGGATAATTAAGACGCCTTTTCTTCGAAGAAGAATCATCATTTCGGCCATTACCTTGGTAAAGACCCTGGCTGCCGTGGACAATCCAAACGGCAGCGTCTGAAACTGATAGTGACAGTTCCGTACCACAAACCTGAGGTACCCTTGGTGAGAAGGGTAAATTGGGACATGGAGATAAGCATCCTTGATGTCCAGAGACACCATATAATCCCCTTCTACCAGGTTCGCAATCACTGCTCTGAGTGACTCCCTCTTGAATTTGAACCTTTTTATGTAAGTGTTCAAGGATTTTAGATTTAAAATCGGTCTCACCGAGCCGTCCGGCTTCGGTACCACAAACAGCGTGGAATAATACCCCTTTCCTTGTTGTAGGAGGGGTACCTTTATTATCACCTGCTGGGAATACAGCTTGTGAATAGCTTCCAATACCGCCTCCCTGTCGGAGGGAGACGTTGGTAGAGCAGACTTCAGGAACCGGCGAGGGGGAGAAGTCTCGAATTCCAATTTGTACCCCTGTGATACTACCTGTAGGATCCAGGGGTCCACTTGCGAGTGAGCCCACTGCGCGTTGAAATTTTTGAGACGGGCCCCCACCGTGCCTGAGTCCGCTTGTAAAGCCCCAGCGTCATGCTGAAGACTTGGCAAAAACGGGGGAGGGCTTCTGCTCCTGGGAAGAGGCTGCCTGGTGCAGTCTTTTCCCTCTACCTCTGCCCCTGGGCAGAAATGAGTGGCCCTTTGCCCGCTTGTTCTTATGGGAACGAAAGGACTGAGTTTGAAAAGACGGTGTCTTTTTCTGCCGAGAGGTGACCTGGGGTAAAAAGGTGGATTTTCCAGCCGTTGCCGTGGCCACCAGGTCTGATAGACCGACCCCAAATAACTCCTCCCCTTTATACGGCAATACTTCCATATGTCGTTTGGAATCCGCATCACCTGACCACTGTCGCGTCCATAACGCTCTTCTGGCAGAAATGGACATCGCACTCACTCTTGATGCCAGGGTGCAAATATCCCTCTGTGCATCTCGCATATAAAGTAATGCATCCTTTAAATGCTCTATAGTTAATAATATACTGTCCCTATCCAGGGTATCAATATTTTCAGTCAGGGAATCCGACCAAGCCACTCCAGCGCTGCACATCCAGGCTGAGGCGATTGCTGGTCGCAGTAGAACACCAGTATGTGTGTATATACCCTTTAAGATATTTTCCAGCCTTCTATCAGCTGGTTCCTTGAGGGCGGCCGTATCAGGAGACAGTAACGCCACTTGTTTTGATAAGCGTGTGAGCGCCTTATCTACCCTAGGGGGTGTTTCCCAACGTGCCCTTACCTCTGGCGGGAAAGGGTATAGTGCCAATAATTTGTTAGAAATCAGCAGTTTTTTATCGGGGGAAACCCACGCTTTATCACACACCTCATTTAATTCATCTGATTCAGAAAAAACTACTGGTAGTTTTTTCACACCCCACATAATACCCTTTTTTGTGGTACTTGTAGTGTCAGAAATGTTTAATGCCTCCCTCATTGCCGTGATCATGTAACGTGTGGCCCTACTGGACATTAAGTTTGTCTGCTCACCGTCGACACTGGATTCAGTATCCGTGTCTGGGTCTGTGTCGACCATCTGAGGTAACGGGCGTTTTAGCGCCCCTGACGGAGTCTGAGACGCTTGAACAGGCACTAACTGATTTGCCGGCTGTCTCATGTCGTCAACAGTTTTTTTTGCAAAGTGCTGACATTGTCACGTAATTCTTTAAACACAACCATCCAGTCAGGTGTCGACTCCCTAGGGGGTGACATCACTAACACAGGCAATTGCTCTGCTTCCACATCATTTTCCTCCTCATACATGTCGACACAATCGTACAGACACCCAGCACACACACAGGGAATGCTCTGATAGAGGACAGGACCCCACTAGCCCTTTGGGGAGACAGAGGGAGAGTTTGCCAGCACACACCAAAGCGCTATAAACTGTATAGGGACAACCTTATAATAAGTGTCTATCCCTTATAGCTGCTTATATATATTTTTTAGCCAAATAAGTGCCCCCCCTCTCTGTTTTACCCTGTTTCTGTAGTGCAGTGCAGGGGAGAGTCTGGGAGCCTTCCTACCAGCGGAGCTGTGTGGGAAAATGGCGCCGTGTGCTGAGGAGATAGGCCCCGCCCCCTTCTCGGCGGGCTCTTCTCCCGCTTTTATCTGGAAAACTGGCAGGGGTTAAATACATCCATATAGCCCAGGGGCTATATGTGATGTATTTTTTGCCATAGGAGGTATTTACATTGCTGCCCAGGGCGCCCCCCCCCCAGCGCCCTGCACCCTCAGTGACCGGAGTGTGAAGTGTGCTGAGAGCAATGGCGCACAGCTGCAGTGCTGTGCGCTACCTTATCTGAAGACAGGAACGTCTTCTGCCGCCGATTTCTGGACCTCTTCGTCTCTTCTGGCTCTGTAATGGGGCCGGCGGCGCGGCTCCGGGACCCATCCAGGCTGAACCTGTGATCGTCCCTCTGGAGCTAATGTCCAGTAGCCAAGAAGCCCAATCCACTCTGCACGCAGGTGAGTTCGCTTCTTCTCCCCTTAGTCCCACGATGCAGTGAGCCTGTTGCCAGCAGGACTCACTGAAAATAAAAAACCTATTTAAAACTTTTACTTCTAAGCAGCTCAGGAGAGTCACATAGCCTGCACCCTTCTCGTTCGGGCACAAAAATCTAACTGAGGCTTGGAGGAGGGTCATAGGGGGAGGAGCCAGTGCACACCACCTGATCCTAAAGCTTTTACTTTTGTGCCCTGTCTCCTGCGGAGCCGCTATTCCCCATGGTCCTTACGGAGTCCCAGCATCCACTTAGGACGTCAGAGAAAATGGCGCTGGTTAGTGCTGTGCGACCAAGCTCCGCCCCCTCTAGTGGTGGGCTTCGGTCCCGCTCAAATTCACAATTAATGGCGGGGGATGAACATAGTCACTGACTCCGCAGTCCCTATATGTGTATTGTGCCAAAAATAGAAGTATATATTGCTACCCAGGGCGCGCCCCCCCCCCCCCCCCCCCTGCGCCCTGCACCCATCAGTGTCTGCCGTCTTCTGCTGCCTTAGAAGTCTTCTTTCTTCTTATACTCACCTGGCTTCTATCTTCCGGCTCTGTGAGGAGGATGGCGGCGCGGCTCCGGGACGAACGGCAGGGGGAGACCTGCGTTCCTATCCCCCTGGAGCTAATGGTGTTCAGTAACCTAAGAAGCAGAGCCTATCAGTTAAGTAGGTCTGCTTCTCTCTCCTCAGTCCCACGATGCAGGGAGCCTGTTGCCAGCAGAGCTCCCTGAAAATAAAAAACCTAACAAAATTATTTTTTCAGAGAAATTCAGTAGAGCTCCCCTGTAGTGCATCCAGTCTCCTCTGGGTACAGGAACTAACCGAGGTCTGGAGGAGGGGCATAGAGGGAGGAGCCAGTGCACACCCATACTAAAAGTTCTTTAGAGTGCCCATATGTCCTGCGGAGCCCGTCTATACCCCCATGGTCCTTACGGAGTCCCCAGCATCCTCTAGGACGCAAGAGAAAATATACGTTATGGTAAGAACTTACCGTTGATAACGTGTTTTCTCTTATGTCCACAGGGATCCACAGGATAACACTGTGATACTGTCGAGCGACAGCGAAAATGGCACCAACACGGTCACAAACTTTCTGGTCGCCCAGTATGCATTGGGGCCTCCACTATATAGTCCCGCCCACTGACTCAGTCAGATCAGTTCTTTCCACAGCGATTTTAGGCAGTACCATTAGGTAGAAACCTGTACAGGCGATAAGAACACACACGCACACCCTTCCATACAAGAAGGAAGAGGTTTTAGTGATTGTCTAGATCCTCAAATCAGATGCGTCAGGGTGGGATCCCTGTGGATAGCTGTGGACATAAGAGAAAACACGTCATCAACGGTAAGTTCTTACCATAACGTATATTTCTCTGGCTGGGTCCACAGGGTTATCCACAGGATAACATTGGGATTCCCAAAGCAATTTAGTGGTGGGGACGCTCCTGATTACCCAGGAGGACCTTTCGCCCGAAGTCTGCGTCGTGAGAGGCAAAAGTATCCAAGGCATAATGTTTGATGAATGCGTTTATGGAAGACCATGTGGCTGCCTTACAAATCTGTTCTGCTGAAGCACCCTGTTGTGCTGCCCATGAAGGACCTACCTTACGTGTAGAGTGCGCAGAGACTTTAGCCGGAATAGGGAGATCTGCATGAGAATAAGCTTCTGATATTACCATTCGGAGCCATCTCGCCAGCGTCTGTTTACTAGCAGGCCATCCTCTTCTATGGAATCCGTAGAGGATAAAGAGGGAATCCGTTTTCCAGATGACACTAGTACGATCTATGTAGATTTTTAAAGCCCGGACCACGTCCAGTGACGCTTCTCCCGCAGATAGTCCCGATACCTGAAAAGCTGGGACTACAATCTCTTCATTCAGGTGAAACTTTGACACCACCTTTGGAAGATAGCTAGATCTCGTTCTGAGAACTGCTCTGTCTGGAAAAAAACTTGGGAAAGGAGACTTACATGATAATGCTCCTAAATCCGATACTCTTCTGGCTGACGCCATTGCCAGTAAAAAAAGAACTTTAACCGTTAACCACTTACGATCTGCTTTCTCAAGTGGTTCAAACAAAGGACCCTGGAGAAATTTAAGAACCAGATTCAAATCCCAGGGAGCTGCAGGAGGAACAAATGGAGGTTGAATATGTACTACTACTTGAAAAAACGTACGTACATCCTGTAAATCAGCAATCTTCTGCTGAAACCATACAGTTAACGCTGATACTTAAACCTTCAAGGAAGCAACTTTCAAACCCTTATCCAGGCCTGCCTGAAGGAAATCCAATATCCTAGCTATTTTAAAAGATCTCGGATTAAAGTTTTTTCCAGTACACCAGTGAATATATGCTTGCCATATTCTATGATATACACGGGCCAAAGAAGGTTTTCTTGCTCTAAGCATGGTTTGGATTACTTCCTTCGAAAATCCTTTAGACTCTAAGATAGAGGTTTCAACAGCCACGCCGTCAAAGATAGGCAATCCAGATGACTGACAACAAGGACCCTGCATTAACAGATCTGGACGTTGAGGGAGCAGTATCGGTGCTTCCACAGACATTCTCCACAGATCTGTGTACCAATGCCTTCTTGGCCAAACTGGAGCTATTAGAATGATTGATCCTTTTGCTTGTTTTATCTTTCTCACTACCCTGGGTAACAGATATATTGGAGGGAACAGATATGCCAGCTGAAACCTCCATTCCACTGACAGTGCATCTACCAGGACCGCTCCTGGGTCCCTTGTTCTTGATCCGTACCTCGGAACTTTGTTGTTTAGTCGAGACGCCATCAGGTCTATCTCCGGTAGACCCCATCTGTTCACTAGTGTCTGAAACACTTCTGGGTGTAGTGCCCATTCGGTTTCCTAAATGGTGTACCGACTGAAAAAATCTGCTTCCCAATTTAGTACACCCGGGACAAATACTGCTGACAATGCCGGGAGATGGAGTTCTGCCCATTTTAGAATGGGAGTTACTTCTTCCATCAGACTCTTGCTGCGAGTCCCTCCTTGATGATTTATGTATGCTACTGCCGTCGCATTGTCTGAGCGGATCTGGACTGGTCTTCCTAGTAGATTGTCCAAGAGATTTATCGGCAGGCGACTTTCCCTTGCGGTCGATTTTCCCTGGAACCATAGGCTTCCGAGTACCTTGCAGGCTGGCATCTGTTGTCGGGTCTTTCCACTCTTATCCAAAAGGGTCTCCCCTTGTTTAAATGGTCTGTCTGTAGCAACCACGCTAGAGACCTTTTTACATTCACTGGAATCTTTATCATCTGCTTTTTTATTATAGGGCAGAGCTTGGAACTGGAAATGTTCCTGGAGGATGGCAAACCTGAGGTAACACTGATGTGATAGTGCTGTAGGCACATGTAGGTAAGCATCCCGCACATCCAGAGATACCATGTAATCTCCCGGTTCCATAGCCAACATTATGGAGCGCAACGTCTCCATGTGGAACTTCAGGATCCAAATGTATTTGTTCAACATTTTCAGATTGAGGATTGGTCGGTATGACCCATTTGGTTTCTGGATTAGAAATAGATTGGAGTAAAACCCCTGCCCCTTTTGTGATGGAGGTACTGGGACAATCACACCTGACTGCAGTAATTTTTGGACTGCTTCTTGCAGGGCATTGGCCTTCGACTCTATATGAGACGGGCTGGTGCAAAAAAAAAATATTTGAGGAGGCTGCCTCCTGCATGGGAACCCATACCCCTGAGATACCACCATCTGCACCCAAGCATCTGTTGTTGACTGTTGCCATATGTGTGCAAAATGCAGGAGTCGGCCCCCAACCCTGGAATCCTCCAGGCGGAGGCCCGTCTCTTCAGGCTGATTGTTTCTGTTCAGGTTTGGAAGCTGGCTTTTTGCTAGCCCACTGCTTCCTACCCCTGGGTTTAAACTGGGGTTGCTTAGACTCCTCTTTTGCCTTGGCTTTGCTTTGCCAACGAAATGAGTGAAATTTTAAACCCTTGGACTTAGGGTTATAAATAGCCGGAAATCTGACCTTTTTCGATTCACCCTCTGATTCTAGGATATCCGATAAAGGTTTCCCAAATAATATATTACCTACAAAAGGCAATGCTTCCAATTCTTTCTTGGATTCCGCATCTGCCTTCCAGGTACGTAGCCAAACTGCTCTGCGAGCGACTACTGCCAGGGCTGAAGCTTTAGAAACAACTGTACCTACATCAATTGCCGCTTCTTCCAAATACTGGGCAGATTATCTTAAACGGCAAAAGCTATCCTCTTGTTCCCTAGTAGGGGAAGGGATGCTATACTCTAGTTCCTCTATCCATTCGCCCATTGCCTTTGCTACCCAGGCCAAAGCCATAGCAGGTCTTACCACTGCTCCTACTAGAGAGAAAAAATAAGAATTTACTCACCGGTGATTCTATTTCTCGTAGTCCGTAGTGGATGCTGGGGACTCCGTAAGGACCATGAGGAATAGACGGGCTCCGCAAGGGGCTGAATATGCAGCACTCCCTTAACAAACCTCTGAACCTCAGGCAGTGAAGCCAGTTCTTTTTGAAAGAAAATGGATAGGGCCGAAATCTGGACCTTTATGGGCCCTAATTTTAGGCCCAAAGTCACCCCTGACTGTAGGAAGTGCAGGAATCGACCAAGCTGGAATTCCTCTGTAGGGGCCTTCCTGGCCTCACACCAAGCAACATATTTTCGCCATATACGGTGATAATGCTTTGCTGTCACGTCCTTCCTAGCCTTTATCAGCGTAGGCATAACTTCATCTGGAATGCCCTTTTCTGCTAGGATCCGGCGTTCAACCGTCATGCCGTCAAACGCAGCCGCGGTAAGTCTTGTAACAGACAGGGCCCTTGTTGCAACAGGTCCTGTCTGAGAGGCAGAGGCCAGGGGTCCTCTGTGATCATCTCTAGTAGTTCTGGGTACCAAGTCCTTCTTGGCCAATCCGGAACAATGAGTATTGTTCTCACTCCTCTTAATTACTATTCTCAGCATCTTGGGTATGAGGGAAGAGGAGGAAACACACAGACCGACTGGAACACCCATGGTGTTACTAGTGCGTCCACAGCCATCGCCTGAGGGTCCCTTGACCTGGCGCAATATCTTTTTAGATTTTTATTGAGGTGGGACGCCATCATGTCCACCTGTGGCAGTTCCCATCGATTTGCGATCTGCGTGAAGACTTCCTGATGAAGTCCCCACTCTCCCGGGTGGAGGTCGTGCCTGCTGAGGAAGTCTGCTTCCCAGTTGTCCACTCCCGGAATGAACACTGCTGACAGTGCTTGCACGTGATTCTCCGCCCAACGAAGAATCTTTGTGGCTTCCGCCATTGCCACCCTGCTTCTTGTGCCGCCCTGGCGGTTTACATGGGCGATCGCCGTGATGTTGTCTGACTGAATCAGCACTGGTTGGTCTCGAAGCAGAGGCTCCGCTTGACTCAGGGCGTTGTATATGGCCCTTAGTTCCAGTAGATTTATGTGCAGACAGGTCTCCTGACTTGACCACAGCCCTTGGAAGTTTCTTCCCTGAGTGACTGCCCCCCATCCGCGGAGGCTTGAATCCGTGGTCACCATGACCCAGTCCTGTATGCCGAACCTGCGGCGCTCAAGAAGGTAGGCACTTTGCAGCCACCATAGAAGAGACACCCTGGCCCTGGGGGACAGGGTGATCAGTCGATGCATCTGAAGATGTGATCCGGACCACACTGAAAGATCCTCGCATGGAACCTGCCGAATGGAATAGCTTCGTATGACGCAACCATCTTTCCCAGGACTCGCGTGCAGTGATGCACCGATACCTGTTTTGGTTTCAGGAGGTCTCTGACCAGAGTCACGATCTCCTGTGCCTTCTCCTCTGGGAGAAACCTTCATCTGTCCAGAATCATACCCAGGAAGGGCAGACGCGTCGCAGGAATCAGCTGTGACTTTGGAATATTCAGAATCCAACCGTGTTGATGTAACACTTCCTGAGAGTGTGCTACGCTGCTCAGCAACTGCTCCCTGGACCTCGCCTTTATGAGGACATCGTCCAAGGATGGGATAATTGTAACCCCTTGCTTCCGAAGGAGCACCATCATCTCCGCCATTACCTTGGTAAATATTCTCGTGCTGTGGACAGGCCAAACGGCAACGTCTGGAATTGGTAATGACAGTCCTGTACCACAAACCTGAGGTACTCCTGATGAGGCGGATAACTGGGGACATGCAAGTAAGCATTCTTGATGTCCAGAGATACCATAATGTGAATTGCCGCCAGCACTACCTCCCTTTCCATGGGGGAAGCTGGCAAGGCCGATTTTAGGTAACGGTGAGGGGGGGGGTCACTTCGAATTCCAGCATGTTTCCCTGAGATACAATTTGTATAGCCCAAGGATCCACCTGTGAGCGAACCCACTGGTTGCTGAAATCTCGGAGACGCGCCCCCACCGCTCCTGGCTCCGCCTGTGGAGCCCCAGCGTCATGCGGTGGATTTAGTGGAAGCCGGGCAGGACTTTTGTTCCTGGGAACTAGCTGCATGGTGCAGCCTTTTTCCTTTACCCCTTCCTCTGGCAAGAAAATATGCACCTCTGACTTTGCTCTTTTGCGAACGAAAGGACTGCATTTGGTAATACGGTGCTTTCTTAGGCTGTGGAGGTACATAAGGCAAGAAATTTGACTTCCCAGCCGTAGCTGTGGAAACTAGGTTGGAGAGAGCGTCCCCAAATAACTCCTCACCCTTATAAGGTAAAACCTCCATGTGTTTTTTTTTTAGAGTCGACATCCCCTGTCCATTGCAGAGTCCATAAGACCCTTCTGGCAGAGATGGACATTGCATTTACTTTAGAGCCCAGCAGGCAAATGTCCCTCTGGGCATCCCGCATATATAGGACCGCGTCCTTGATATGTGCCAGGGTCATCAAAACACAGTCTCTGTCTCCTCAGACAGAGTATCCGTCCATGCCGCTACCGCTCTACACATCCAAGCTGAAGCAATGGCTGGCCTCAGCAGTGTACCAAAATGTGAGTAAACAGACTTCAGGATAGCTTCCAGCTTTCTATCCGCAGGATCCTTTAGGGCGGCCGTATCCTGAGACGGCAGGGCCACCCTTTTAGACAAGCGCGTCAACGCCTTGTCTACCCTAGAGGATACGCCATCAGTAATCTTTTGGAAATCACTTGCTTCCTAACCGGGGAATCCCAGGCTTTTTCACATAATTCATTCAATTCATGTGACGGGGGAAAAGTCACTTCTTGGTTTTTCTCCCCATACATATAAATCCTTTTGTCAGGGACAGGATTTTCCTCAGAAATGTGTAATACATCCTTCATTGCCACAATCATGTAGCGGATGGCTTTAGTCATTTTAGGCTGCAATTTTGCCTCACCGTCGTCGAGACTGGAATCAGAGTCCGTGTCGACATCTGTGTCAACTAACTGGGATATTGGGCGCTTTTGAGACCCTGACGGCCTCTGCGCTGTGGGAGCAGGCATGGGCTGAGACCCCGACTGTTCCAATCTGTTATGCAAGGAGCTTACATTATCATTTAACACCTTCCACATATCCATCCAATCCGGTGTCGGTCCCGTCGGGGGCGACACCACATCAGTTTGCACTTGTTCTGCCTCCACGTATCCTTCCTCATCAAACATGTCGACACAGGCGTACCGATACACCACAGATACACAGGGAATGCTCTGATTGAGGACAGGACCCCACACAGGCTTTTGGGGAGACAGAGAGAGAGAGTATGCCAGCACACACCACAGCGCTATATAACCCAGGAATTACACAGTACTTTACTGTTTACACGGTAGCGTATATATATATATATATATATATATATATATATATATATATATACACATATACACATACACACACACACACATGTATACTGCAGGGGAGAGCCTGGGGAGCGTACTTCTGTGAAGAGAAAATAGTGCTGGTGTGCTGAGGAAGAAGGCCCCGCCCCCTCAGCGGCAGGCTTCTGTCCCGCATCTCATGTGTAAAAATGGCGAGGGCTCGCACATATATACAGTGCCTGACTGTATATATGTGTACTTTTGCCATCAGGTATCTTAATTGCTGCCCAGGGCGCCCCCTCTCACCCCTGCACCCTACAGTGACCGGAGTGTGCGGGTGTGCTGTGGGAGCAATGGCGCACAGCTGCAGTGCTGTGCGCTACCTTTAGTGAGGATAGGAGTCTTCTGCCGCCGGTTTCAAAGTCTTCTTGCTTCTGTACTTGTGGCTCTGCGAGGGGGACGGCGGCGCGGCTCCGGACAATCAAGGTTAGGTTCCTGTGTTCGATCCCTCTGGAGCTAATGGTGTCCAGTAGCCTAAGAAGCGCAACCTAACTGCAGTTAGTAGGTTTGCTTCTCTCCCCTCAGTCCCACATAGCAGGGAGTCTGTTGCCAGCAGAAGCTCTCTGAAAATAAAAAACCTAACAAAATACTTTCTTTACTAGTAAGCTCAGGAGAGCCCACTAAAAGCACCCAGCTCTGGCCGGGCACAGATTCTAACTGAGGTCTGGAGGAGGGGCATAGAGGGAGGAGCCAGTGCACACCAGTAGTACTAAATCTTTCTTAGAGAGCCCAGTCTCCTGCGGAGCCCGTCTATTTCCCATGGTCCTTACGGAGTCCCCAGCATCCACTAGGACGTTAGAGAAATATTTTTCAAAAGGCTCTCTACCCTTCTGTCTGTGACATCATTCAATGAGGTAGATGACGGTGGTAAAGCAGATTTATGCACGAGTCGCAGAACATGTGCATCTACTTTCTTCTCGAACAATCTCCAGCAGGAAATGGATAATAAGAATTCCATCTTTTAGGGATCTTAAACTTTTTACTGGGCTCTGCCCAAGACTCATCCATCATTTCAGTCAGCTCATCTGATGCTGGAAATTCAGCTTTCACTGATTTTGTTTGTTTAAATACAGGTGCTTTAGCTTTTAATACTGTCTTGGCTGGTTCTTCCAGAGAAAGCACAGCCTTCACAGCATCAATAAGTTCAGCTACATCATCTGAACTAAAGCTCTGCGACTGATCATCATACGGAGTTGAATCGATTGTTTCCGCATCATCCTCTGATGTATCCTCTTGTGTAGTCTGCCATACAGACGTATCTGTCTTAGTCTTACCTGTCCCTGTACACTGCCGCTCTTGATAACGGACACGGACGCTCACCGATGGACACGGACGCTGAGCGAATTCCACGTGTATGCAGACGCTAAAGGCCTGCGACTCGGTCTGGGCGGGTTTATATCCAGTGTACACAACCGCAGCGTCTAAGCTGCGACCGAGTACCCTCGTGGTAGCGTCTGAGCCGGAAGTGAGGTCATTTAGTTCATGAAACGAGAGACACGCGGAAACTGGTCATGAACTCGGAAGAGGGGCGGCCAGGAGAGCGTCTGAATCCCCGTTGACTTAAACTCCCAGGATCGCGGCCTCACCTAGTCCTGGCGCCTATGATCCCAGGAGCGTAGCGCTGTCACACTCTTGATGTTCGGCGAATCAACACACTGATTGTAGTCTCCACCAAATCAGTGTAGCTGTGTCCTGACCCCTCTAGTAAGAGGAAGTCCATAGACTCACCATCTCCCCATGCTCCGGCCACAGCCTGGTAATGTCTGCTGGACCTGCTAGAACTTAGAGACAGCACTGATACCTGAAGGTAAGCGTAGTTGCTACCCGGTGGGGAGTTGTTGGAGCGACTTTCTAGTATGCGTTTAAGACGCTGTTAAGAGAAGTCGCTCAAAAAACATATAGTAAGTCAATAAAAATAAGAGGATTTTGGTACTTACCGATAAATCCATTTCTCTGAATCCTCTAGGGGACACTGGAGTCCTATACAGTAGGGGTGTGAAGCCTTGACCCGGAGGTGTGGCACAATCTTAAATTAGCATTGTCTGCACAGCCGGCTCCTCCCCCTTCACATCCCTCCTCCCTCAGTTTGAAAAATGTGACTGAGAGAATAGGACATGATACTATAGCCCATGGCGAGGAACCGAACAACATATCCAACAGCGGCCAAGAACTCTTAACCGAATAATTAACGCTGTTTGCACGAACTGATTAAAAACAAGAACTTTGAACACAGCAGGTTGACAGCACCGAGGCGGGCGTCCAGTGTCCCCTAGAGGATTCAGAGAAATGGATTTATCGGTAAGTACCAAAATCCTCTTTTCGCTTTCATCCACTAGGGGACACTGGAGTCCTTTACAGTAGGGGACGTCCCAAAGTTTTCCCCCAGGGAGGGAGTGCTGTCGGTGGCCTGCAAAACTAAACGTCCGAACTTAAGATTCTCCGGACGCAAAAGTATCAAACTTGTAAAATCTCGAACGTGTGGGCTGAAGACCACGTCGCCGCTCTGCAAAGTCGAGTAGTGGAAGCACCTCTGGCAGCCGCCCACGAGGCACCCACTGATCGGGTAGTATGAGCATCCGTCTGAACCGGAACCTGTTTGCCACAGGAAATATAAGCCTGCCGAATGGCAAGTCTAATCCATCTGGACAAAGTCTGCTTGGAGGCCGGCCAACCCTTCTTTGGCCCATCATAAAGAACAAACAAATGGTCCGACTTTCTGAAGGACGACGTAACCTGTACGTATACCCGTAAAGCTCGGACAACATCCAATGACACATCCTCATCTGTGAGACCCTGGAAAGATGGGACCACTATTGGCTAGTTTACATGAAACCCCGACACCACCTTCAGAAGGAAGACTGCTCTTGTACGGAGTTCCGCCCTATCCTCATGAAAAACTAAGAAAGGGCTCTTACAGGATAAAGCTCCCAACTCAGAAACCCGCCTAGCCGAAGCCAAGGCAAGTAATAACGTGACCTTCCAAGAAAGATATTTCAGGTCCGTTCTTGTCAATGGCTCAAAAGTCGGTGACTTCAAATATTCTAAAACCAAACCTAAGTCCCATGGTGCCGTGGGAGGACGAAAAGGGGGTTGAATCCTCAGAACCCCCTGTAAAAAAGTTTGAATCTCTGGTAAGGATGCTAACCGCTGTTGAAAAAGGATGGAGAGAGCCGAAATCTGAACCTTCAAAGAGCCCAATCTGAGTCCTCCCTCTAGACCGGCCTGAAGGAACAGTAGAAGTCGCGATAAATGGAAATTAGATGAATTCCATCCCCGTTCCTGACACCAAGCCATGTACCGTCTCCAAATCCTGTAGTAGTGCCTGGCTGTGACCGGTTTCCTTGCGGCAATCATTGTAGGAATGGCCGTTCGTGGGATCCCTCTGTTTCTTAAGATCCGGGTTTCAATAGCCACGCCGTCAAACGCAGCCTGTTTAGGTCGGGGTGCAGGAACGGTCCCTGAGATAGCAGGTCCTCTCTCTGAGGTAACCTCCAAGGATCTTCCGCAAGTAACCCTCGCAGGTCGGTGTACCAACTCCTGCGGGGCCAATCTGGTGCGATTAGAATGACCCACACTCGTTCCCGCTTTATTCTTTTCAGGACCCCGAGTATGAGTGGGAAAGGTGGAAAAATGTAAACCCTCCTGTAACACCAAGGAAGTGTTAATGCGTCCACTCCTTCTGCTGCTGGATCTCGAGTTCTTGACACATATCTGGGCAGCTGATGATTTTGTCGAGACGCCATTAGATCCACCTGAGGCAGACCCCATCTTCTCACAATCATGTTGAAAATCCGTGGATGAAGGCACCACTCTCCCGGATGCATGTCCTGGCGACTGAGGTAATCTGCCTCCCAGTTCTCCACACCTGGAATGAACACTGCCGAGAGAATGAGGTCTCTTCTTTCTGCCCACAACAAGATCTTTGTGGCCTCCTTTAATGCCATCCTGCTCTTTGTTCCTCCTTGACGGTTTATGTAAGCCGTCGTCGTGACATTGTCCGACTGAATCCTGATGTGTTGATTCATGACTAGGTCTTCTGCTAAGAGAAGGGCATTGCAGACTGCTCTTAGTTCGAGGATATTTATGGGTAATTTGCTTTCTTGTATCATCCACCGTCCCTGAAACTGACGGTCCTCTAGGTCTCTGCGCTGCACCTGCTACTACAAACATTGATTTTAACGCCGTGTCAACTTTACGGTCGGACGCATCCTTTAAAGTAGTTACGTTAGGAATTGGCAAGATTGTCAAAGAAGACAATCTTCCTAGTGAAGCATCCACTACCGGCGGATTTTCCCACTTGTCCATTACACCCCTAGGTAGGGGGTAAGTTACCTGAAAACGTTTCGGAAATTGAAAAAGTTTGTCAGGTTGTTTCCAAGCCTCCTCCATCTGAGACTGGAGGGATTTAGGAATGGGGAACGCTGCTGAACACGGCTTCTGGGATTCAAACAAATCGAAATCCTCCGGCTCCCGGACATCCTCTTACTTAAAGCTTAGGATGTCCTTAACCGCGTCAATTAAGGAATCCAGACCAGAGATCACCGAGTCTTCTTCAGGAAAATTGGCGTCTAGGTTAGGTTCAATTAACTCACCTTCTTCCGTATTCCAGAAGAAAACCCTCTTCCTCCTCAGTTTCTGGTATAATAGGAAGAGTTCTTTTAACAGCCCTGGGCACACTCGTCTCAGCGTGTGCGAGCGGTGTTAACTTAATGAGAAATTCCTCCATTGTCTTTGAGAATCCCGCAGCCCATTCCGATTGCTGCTTGTGGGATTCTGCCATTTCCTTGGAGATTCTATTAGCAGGGTTGTCTTCCCAAGCCTTAAGGGCCCTACACACTTAAAGATTATCTGTCTGATTGGAAAGAAAATCTGGCAATGTCTGGGAGCAAATGACAATCAACCATTTGCTTCCAAAATCCAGAAAATGGACAGAAATGGTTGTTAAGATCAATTGTTTTAACGAAACAAACTTAACCAATTTGTTTGAAAGTCCATTTTTGTCTGTTGTGCAGTGTTTAAGAGCAAATGGTCAATTGTCATTTGCTCCCATACATTACCAGATTTTTGTTCCAACCAGAAAGATTGGACAGATAATCTTTAAGTGTGTAGGGCACTTTAGGCAGAGCACTGCTCCCAGGTGGAGCAGTCCTTGTCTAAGCAGGAGTCGCACACCCCGGAGCTGCCAACCCGCGCGCTCTTCTTGTTACATTTCGTACAAACATAGCAGGTCTTTGAGGTCTTGGTAGCCTTAGACATGTTGTTTTTCTTTTTTAAAACCCCTTACCAGGGTATTACGCAGCGCTTTCACCCTTTAAACTAGGAAGAGAAAGACTGGGAGATGACGGAAGCGAAGGTATTGGATCCGGCTGGAATTACCTGTCCCCTTTTCTTTATAAAAAGGAACAGGTCAAAAAATTAAAATAAAAAATAAACCAGCCGACTCTCAACCCTCACACCCCAACTGTAAATCAGCCACGATGTTAGAGTTGGCTTGCTTCTGTGTATTTTCTCCGGGATCTTTGAAACAGACGTCCCTTGAAAATATAATTTGTAAAGTTTGATTACTTTTCAGAAGATCCTCGTATATGATCTATATACATTACACCAGCAGAGGGAGCTGTTGCCTAACTCGCTCTACTATCTTAATGCATGTACTATCCAGGCCGTGCAGCAGGGGGAGTTATTTATTTTATGAATAAACTTTGTCCTATGTACACTACTGGTGGGGAAGGACCCATCCCTCACCTCATCCTGGCACCAAAACGAATAAACATGGCCCCCACTATGTAAGTTCCGCCGTCCCCCCCTGCTTACAGGGAAGACAGGATGAGTCCCGCGCCGCACTGAGTCTCTCACGCTCTGCCCTTCCTCCCTGATTAGCTGTATAAAAGGGAGTTTTAAACAGTATTCTCAGTAAAGGTTTTAGAGAGAGGGAATATATCTATATCTCTATATATCTATCTATATCTCTATATATCTATCTATATCTATCTATATCTATATCTCTCTATCTCTTTACTAAGTCCCTAGCCTAAGCTTGTACCAGTAATAGTTGATCTTTGAGGATATCCTGTGGAGAGATGCCGGTCCCTTCAATAGGGATCTTTGTCTCTCTGAATTCAGGTAGCTTTGTCCCCCCTTTATTAGGGTTACGCGGCCCCTTTTAGATCTTTAGTCAGGAGCTCAAGTTCTCCACGTGTTGTGCCTCCAGCACAATTTTTCAAACTGAGGCAGGAGGGATGTGAAGGGGGAGGAGCCGGCTGTGCAGACAATGTTAATTTAAGATTGTGCCACACCTCCGGTTCAAGGCTTCACACCCCTACTGTATAGGACTCCAGTGTCCCCTAGTGGATGAAAGAGAAAGTAAAGTAAAAGCTTGAGGCTGCTCTCTCAGCAGCCCTGTGACCATGCGGCTTCCTGCCGCACCAAGTAAAAAACTATATAGTGGAGGCCCCAATGCATCCTGGGAGGCCAGAAAGCTCGTGGCCGTGTTGGTGCCATTGTCGCTCGACAATATCCCAATGTTATCCTGTGGATAACCCTGTGGACCAAGCCAGAGAAATACACAATAAGCATATCCTTTGAACAATCTATATTAAACAATAACCCTGACGCACTTTGCCCTCTCAGGGTGTAGAATATATGGATAGCAGTAGGAGTGCGATACACGGAGTAGATATCACACAGCAGTTACATGCGGGGTTATAGAGGAGGCGCTATGCATTCTGGGAACAGTCAAAGCTTTTAGCCTGTTGGTGGTTCGGATCAAGATCCTACTCTACACCCCGATGTTATTCCCTGTGAAACCCAGAGTACCCTGCAGCAGAAAAAAAACCACATCACAATAATGACATTTGCATAGAGTCAGATTAAACTGAGGTGAAACAGTATAATATCAGTGTATAAGACACACAGCTCCTCTACAGATCATATAGTGACAGTCACTTTGGTATATTGGGGAGACCCTAAATCCCACCTACCTGATCCTCCTGTGGGATCCTGTGATTCTCCTCTGTACAATCCTGGGAATACAGAGGACAGGGACATCTCTCTGGGGTATCTCTGTTACTGGGCCCATCTGTAGGAGACACACAGTGACTGAGTACAGTGTATATATGCGATTATCAGGTGATGTGTGTATATAGGGGCCCCAATACCTGCTCTCCCCTGTACAATACATGACAGTCTCCTCTTACCCAGTGATGTGAGGGGCCGGTGATTCTCCATCATCACGTCCTTGTACAGACCCCTGTGTTCCTCTATATACTCCCCCTCCTGCATGGAGACATAGACAGTGACATCCTGGCACCTTATAGGAACCTGACACACACAGTGATACAGTCATCATCCAGACACGTCCCCTGGTGTTACTGTATAATGCCCCATTCCCAGCAGTCACCTCTCCAGTCATCACCCAGACACATCCCCTGGTGTTACTGTACAATGTCCCATTCCCAGCAGTCACCTCTCCAGTCAGCAGCTGAATGATCTTATTGGTGAGTTCCAGGATCTTCTGGTCATTGTCTCCCTCATGTATCAGTGAGTGAGGTGGAGGCACCGGGATGGGGCTCTGGGTCCTCCTATGTCCTCCTGACACGTGGGGATAGCTGGGCGTCTTCTTCACCACTGTGTATTCCTGTGAAATACGGGAGACACCAAATATCATTGTATACACTCCTAGATCCCCTGACCTCCCCAGTCATGTCCCTGTATTAGTACTCTAAATATAAGTGATGTCACTGTAACACTCCCAGATCTCCTCACCTCCCCAGTCATGTCCCTGTATTATAACTATAGATATAAGTGATGTCACTATGTCGCTCACAGATCCCCTCACCTCAAGAAGGAGGGTGGCAGAAGACAGGCTAGTGGAAGGTGAGGGGGCAGCAGGGTCAGACGGGGTGGCAGGTGAAGGGGTCGGCAAAAAACAGACTGGGGGTAGCAGGAAAGGGTGGTAGTAGAAGACAGGCAGCAGCAGGTGAGGTGGTAGGATGGGGGAGGCGGTAGGTGAGGAGGGGTTGCAGTAGAGATGCAGTAATGACAGGCAGGGGGCTGCATGTGTGGGGGGGGGGGGGACAATGGTCAGCAGGTGAGGAAGGGAGCAGGTGAGGGGGTCAACAGGAGACAGGTGGGGAGCGGCTGGAGACTGGGAAGGTACAGGTAGGGGGCAGCAGAAAGTGGTGGCAGGGGGCTGCAAGGCAAGGGGGTTGCAGGGTGAGATGGGATATGGCAGCCATTACCTGGAGGATGAGAGCGGCAGTAGAGACGGGTGGGGATGCTGTTAGCGTCTGCCAGTCTTGTAAATGTCCCTCCAAAAATGGTCGCCATCTCCTCTAGAACAGTCTGAAGTGTCTCCTGAGGCGGTGGCCATTTTGGGTGAGACACTTTCAACATTATTTCATGCGGAAAGCCAGATATGGAATACTGTCTCAAAGAGACCGCGGCCGCATGCGCCCCATGTGATTGCACAGATCACCTAACCCTAGAAATGGCTCTGATGGCAGAAGACTGGGGTGCGGCAGGAGATAGGTGAAGGGGCAACAGGAGAATGACAAGGAGCGGCAGGTTAGAAGGGCAGCAGGTGAGGGACAGACAGGGGGCTGCAGGCGAGGAGGCATTAGGACAATGTCAGGGGCAGCAGGTGAGGGGGCATTAGGAGAATATACGGGTAGAAAATGAGGGGTATTAGGAGAATGTAGGGGCAGTAGGTGACAGACAGGGGGTAGTAAATGAGGGGATATTAGGATGTCAGGGGCAGCAGATAACAGACGGACAGCAGGTGAGTGGGCATTAGGCGAATGTCAGGGACAGGAGAGGGGGCACTGGGAGAGGATGGGGGCATTGGGATAGGGGGTATTGGGAGAGGATGGGGGCATTGGGAGAGGGGGCATTGGGAGAGGATGGGGGCATTGGGAGAGGGGGCATTGGGAGAGGATGGGGGCATTGGGAGAGGGGGCATTGGGAGAGGATGGGGGCATTGGGAGAGGGGGTATTGGGAGAGGATGGGGGCATTGGGAGAGGGGGTATTGGGAGAGGGGGTATTGGGAGAGGATGGGGGCATTGGGAGAGGGGGTATTGGGAGAGGATGGGGGCATTAGGAGAGGGGGTATTGGGAGAGGATGGGGGCATTAGGAGAGGGGGTATTGGGAGAGGATGGGGGCATTAGGAGAGGGGGTATTGGGAGAGGATGGGGGCATTAGGAGAGGGGGTATTGGGAGAGGATGGGGGCATTAGGAGAGGGGGTATTGGGAGAGGATGGGGGCATTAGGAGAGGGGGTATTGGGAGAGGATGGGGGCATTAGGAGAGGGGGTATTGGGAGAGGATGGGGGCATTAGGAGAGGGGGTATTGGGAGAGGATGGGGGCATTAGGAGAGGGGGTATTGGGAGAGGATGGGGGCATTAGGAGAGGGGGTATTGGGAGAGGATGGGGGCATTAGGAGAGGGGGTATTAGGAGAGGATGGGGGCATTAGGAGAGGATGGGGGCAGGAGAGGGGGTATTAGGAGAGGATGGGGCAGGAGAGGGGTATTAGGAGAGGTTGGGGCAGGAGAGGGGGTATTAGGAGAGGATGAGGGCAGGAGAGGGGGTATTAGGAGAGGATGGGGCAGGAGATGGGGTATTAGGAGAGGTTGGGGGCAGGAAGGGCGGTATTAGGAGAGGATGGGGGCAGGAGAGGGGGTATTAGGAGAGGTTGGGGGCAGTAGGGGGTATTAGGAGAGGATGGGGCAGGAGAGGGGGTATTAGGAGAGGTTGGGGGCAGGAAGGGCGGTATTAGGAGAGGATGGGGGCAGGAGAGGGGGTATTAGGAGAAAATGGGGCAGGAGAGGGGGTATTAGGAGAGGATGGGGGCAGGAGAGGGGGTATTAGGAGAGGATGGGGGCAGGAGAGAGGGTATTAGGAGAGGTTGGGGGCAGTAGGGGGTATTAGGAGAGGATGGGGGCAGGATAGGGGGTATTAGGAGAGGATGGGGGCAGGAGAGGGGGTATTAGGAGAAAATGGGGCAGGAGAGGGGGTATTAGGAGAGGATGGGGGCAGGAGAGGGGGTATTAGGAGAGGATGGGGGCAGGAGAGGGGGTATTAGGAGAGGATGGGGGCAGGAGAGGGGGTATTAGGAGAGGTTGGGGGCAGGAGAGAGGGTATTAGGAGAGGTTGGGGCAGGATAGGGGGTATTAGGAGAGGATGGGGTCAGGAGAGGGGGTATTAGGATAGGTTGGGGGCAGGAGAGGGGGTATTAGGATAGGTTGGGGGCAGGAGAGGGGGTATTAGGAGAGGTTGGGGCAGGAGAGGGGGTATTAGGAGAGGATGGGGCAGGAGAGGGGGTATTAGGAGAGGATGGGGCCGGAGAGGGGTATTAGGAGAGGATGGGGTATTAGGAGAGGATGGGGCAGGAGAGGGGGTATTAGGAGAGGTTGGGGCAGGAGAGGGGGTATTAGGAGAGGATGGGGGCAGGAGAGGGGGTATTAGGAGAGGATGGGGGCAGGAGAGGGGGTATTAGGAGAGGATAGGGCAGGAGAGGGGGTATTAGGAGAGGATGGGGCAGGAGAGGGGGTATTAGGAGAGGATGGGGGCAGGAGAGGGGGTATTAGGAGAGGATGGGGGCAGGAGAGGGGGTATTAGGAGAGGATGGGGCAGGAGAGGGGGTATTAGGAGAGGATGGGGGCAGGATAAGGGGTATTAGGAGAGGATGGGGCAGGAGACAGGAGGGATGAGGGGACATTACCTGGAGGATAAGGCTCACACCCTGGCCTGGATGTAGATGCTAGAATCAAGTGGGCTAAGGGACCTTTTCCATCACACCTTGGACGGAGGAATTTGTACCGGAAGTGGGCGGGGAGCTATTTCCGAGTCATCGTCATCCTAGCGCATGGGATTATGGGTAGTGATTACCACGGTAACTCAGCAACCAGGAGCAGCCCCGCCCACTCACTGCCCATAGGCCGCAGCCTCCAGTCACTGCTACACCCAGCCCCGCCCTCTCTCCCTCTCATAGGCCGCATTGCCGCGTCACTCATTTACCTCCAGCCCCGCCCACTCACTGCCCTGCAGTTTCGCGTCACGCAACAAGCCCCACTGCCCCGCCCACTATCCTGCCCATTGGCCGTCGAATCCTATCACTCTCCTGCCCATAGGCCGCAGCTTCCAGTCAGTTACAGCCAGCCTCGCCCTCTCTCGCTCTCATAGGTCACAACGGCTCCGTCACTCATTTACCTCCAGCCCCGCCCTTTCTCTACCCATAGGACGCATCGTATCGTCACAGCATCGCACTGTCCCGCCCACTATCCCGCCCATTGGCGGCCGTATCCTATCACTCTCCTGCCTATTCACCGAGGCCACGCCCACTACTCTGCTCATAGGCCGCAGCTTTCAGTCACTGTTACACCCAGCCCCGCCCTCTCTCCCTCTCATAGGCCGCAATGCTCAGTCACTCAATAACCTCAAGCCCCGCCCGCTCACTGCCCATAGGACGCAATGTCTCGTGAGAGAACCGCCTGCCCCGCCCACTATCCTGCCCATTGGCCGCCGTATTCTATCACTCTCCTGCTCTTTGGAAGCGGACACGCCCACTCTACTGCTCATAGGCCGCAGTTTCCAACACTGTCACACCCAGCCCCGCCCGCTCCCCCTCTCATAGGCCGCAATGCCCTGTCACTCAATTACCTCCAGCTCCGCCCACAGGACGCAGCCTCCCGTCACTCATCCATCATTAGCCCCGCCTACTCTCTAGCCCCGGCTCGCTGTATACATCTTTAGCTGCGCTAGCACAGACTAAGCCAACATGGCGGCGCCCATAGGGAGCCGGGAACATGGCGCCTGCCCCGTCCTGATGCTGTGATGTGTGTATAATAATAATGGGTGATGTGTGGTCACAGCTGCTGTGTTACTGACCGGGCTGCAGCCACCTAGTCTTCATATCCCAGCACACACAGTGCCAGCCATGGTGGAGAGCCAGTGTGGGACTGGGGGGTGATGGGCCCATGGGTGGAATGTAGTGACAGGGGCCCATGGGGGGAATGTAGCGACAGGGCCCATGGGGGGGATGTAGTGACAGGAGCCCATGGGGGGAATGTAGTGACAGGGGCCCATGGGGGGAATGTAGTGACAGAGGCCCATGGGGGGGGATGTAATGACAGGGGCCCAAGGGGGGAATGTAGTGACAGGGGCCCATGGGGGGAATGTAGTGACAGAGGCCCATGCGGGGAATGTAGTGCTAGGGCCCTATGGGGGGGATGTAGTGCTAGGGCCCCATGGGGGGAATGTAGTGACAGAGGCCCATGCGGGGAATGTAGTGCTAGGGCCCTATGGGGGGGATGTAGTGCTAGGGCCCCATGCGGGGAATGTAGCTATAGGGGCCCATAGGGGAAATGTAGCGACAGGGGTCCATGGGGAGAATGTAGTGACAGGGTCCCATGGGGGGAATGTAGTGACAGGGGCCCATGGGGGTATGTAGTGACAGGGGCCCATGAGGGGGAATGTAGTGACAGGGGCCCATGGGTGGAACATAGCGATAGGGGCCCATGGGGGGAATGTAGTGACAGAGGCCCATGGGGGGGGATGTAATGACAGGGGCCCAAGGGGGGAATGTAGTGACAGGGGCCCATGGGGGAAATGTAGTGACAGAGGCCCATGCGGGGAATGTAGTGCTAGGGCCCTATGGGGGGGATGTAGTGCTAGGGCCCCATGGGGGGAATGTAGTGACAGAGGCCCATGCGGGGAATGTAGTGCTAGGGCCCTATGGGGGGGATGTAGTGCTAGGGCCCCATGCGGGGAATGTAGCTATAGGGGCCCATAGGGGAAATGTAGCGACAGGGGTCCATGGGGGGAATGTAGTGACAGGGGCCCATGCTCAGTGCTGCGGTCGGCCACCACAGAGGCTTGGCTAGCTATGAGAGAGTGTATGATGTATATAGTAAATACTATCAGTACATACAGGATAATGTAGCAGAGTTATAGCAGCAATGCCGCACTACTTTCTTCTTTAAGACAAGACTGAAGAATACTGCGCCTGTGTCTTTAAGACAAGACTGAAGAATACTGTGACTGTGTCTTTAAGACAAGACTGAAGAATACTGCTGCTGTTTCTTTAAGAGAAGTATATTACGGGGAAGTTGGCACCCCACCACGGGACTCAGGATAGACCGGCAGTACCGCCCAGTTAACTGTACAGCGTACCGGGAGCTGGCAGTTATCAAAACAGCGAGGAATGGCTAGCCAACACAGGGAGCGGAGTCGGGACCAGGACACTTGGATGGACACAGATAAATCTGCTGGAGCTCAGAGCTGGGATGCTGTCTAGTAACAACAAAGCACTGGAAGAGAGTGCCTAATGCTCAGCTTTTTTATAGGTAGTGAAGCCACGGGATTGGCTAACCACTTACCCCAGTGGTACAGAATAAACTGGTCTCCAACATGGCCGCCTCCTGTGCTGCAAACACACAGAAGCACTGCAGCCTACCTGATTCTCAATACTCCTGGTCTCCCAGAAGTCACAAAATTCTCACTGCTGACCGCCCCGCCCCCTCCCTGCAGCCACATTAGCACCATGGCAGCCATACCGACAGTGGCCGGACCCCAGACCTCGCGGTGGTGAGGTCCCGCGCCATGTCCCCCTGCGGTCGCACAGCAGCGCCAACAGCTGCACCGGCAGTGGCCAGACCCCGGACTCGGCGGCAGTGAGTACTCACCTCATGACACATAGCAACCAAACCGGGGTCTAGCTTTTATCCTCTAATACAGGCATTCCCAACCACGATCCTCAAGGCAGACTAACAGTCCTGGTTTTAGTGATATCCAGGCTTGAACACAGGTGACTTAATTAGTAGCTCAGTTATTTTGATTTAACCATCTGTGCTGCAGCCTGGATATCACTAAAACCTGCACTGTTGGTGTGCCTTCAGGACCGTGGGAATGCCTGCTCTAATAGGTGCTAGATAAATGGTAAGTAGAATCTGAATGGTTGCTATGGGCAACATCTCTACTTCTAAAAAGCCATATCTTAGTAAATATACCCCTTACTCATTACTCTGACAAGGTGAGACTACTTCTCTGACATGCTCCCATGAAGGTGCCAGTTGCAGTGAAACGCGTAACGTGAGTCACACACTACACAGCTGCTGCATATATGAAATACACTTCCATTTTACCACTAAGATCTCTAAGCAACCACTTCTTGCACCCCGGTATCTGTGGTGTACTGACACCATAACTGTGCAAACTGCAGAAGTCTGCCTCCCACCCAGGGGTCTCACAGGTGGAGGCCCGCGTGGTCAGGTGGAGGGTATGTCTTCTGATTTGGAAATCGGACGTCTGGCTGCCCAGTCATGTAACGGTTTTGATTGAAACAGTTGATTGAAACTGTCTGGAATAAGCTTGTCCTTTTGCTTTGACCTGGGTCTGAAAGGACCGGAAAGCAGAGGATTTTGGTTTAGAAGTTGATGCTGAGAGCAAAAACGCTGATTTAGAAGCTGCTAAAATGGCCACTATTTTCTCCAATTCCATTCCAAACAGAATATCTTCAGCAAAGGGTAGGGATTCCAACGTCTTCTTGGATTCTGAAGCCCTCTTCCAGGGCTGTAGCCACACTGCTCGGCTGGCTACTACTGAGGTAGCTGAAGCTTGGGAAGCTTGTAGGCCTGTACCTAAGGCTGCTTATTCCAACTAGGCAGCTGCTTGCCTTATATTTGTTATATAGGATAGCTGTTCTCTTGTGGCGTTCACCGAGAGACTGTCCTCTAAATGTGTCCACCCAGCCTGCAACAGCCTTGGCCACCCATGCTGAGGCCATAGCTGGTCTTGTAATTGCCCCCGTAAGGGAAAAAATGGTTTTAAGACAGGTTCCAACTTTTCTGTCTGTCAGGTCTTTCAAAGAATACTTTTATGGTATAGGCCAGTGATGGGGAACCTTTGGCACTCCAGCTGTTGTTGAACTACACATCCCAGCATGCCTTGCTACAGTTTTGCTATTTGGCCATGCTAACACTGTAGTAGGGCATGCTGGGATGTGTAGTTCAGCAACAGCTGGAGTGCCAAAGATTCCCCATCACTGGTATAGAAATGTGGAAGTGCGCACTAGACGTACCACATTAGCATCAACTGTGAGAGGTAGTTCCCATTAAGCACATTCTACCGGTGGAAGAGGGTAAAAAGAAGCCATTTTCTTTGGCAGTGTAAACCTCTTATTTGGTGTACCCCATGCTTCCTGCATGATTTCAGTAAGCTGATCTGATTGCGGGTATTCAGCTAAGACTGGAGTCTTAGACTTTGATGGTGGCTCCTGTTCTTCTATTGTCAATATGGACTTTACCACGTGAATCAATGCGGGCACATCCACTGAGACAATCTTCTTCACCTGAGGGGGACTCAGGGAGGGAGGAGTCTGCCTCATCTTCTGATGACATCTCACATCCTGAAAGCTGTGTAGACTGTGAGGACTGTGTCAGACGTCTGCGTGCTTTCCCTTCCACAGACTTGTCAGCCGGTAACATCTGCTGAAAGGCCACAGAGGTCTGAGCCAAATCCTGGACTGAATGTGAGGACACATCTCCCCATGGAGGCTGTGGAGGAAACCCTGTAGCTGGAGGTATAGCAGGTGTAGCCAAGTGATCCGCTATACGCGTCAAAACCTGCGCAAAAAAAGCCACCCAAGGGGGTTGTTGTACTGGTGCCGGTTCTAGGCGAGAAGCAAGTTGGTCAGCTTGATTTAGTTTAGGAACATAACAATCCAAAGGTTTGAGAGGGACAGAAAAGAGATATAGGCCCTCATTCCGAGTTGTTCGCTCGGTATTTTTCATCGCATCGCAGTGAGAATTCTCTTAGTGCGCATGCGTAATGTTCGCACAGCGCATGCGCCAAGTAACTTTACTAAGAAGATAGTATTTTTACTCACGGCTTTTTCATCGCTCTGGCGATCGCATTGTGATTGACAGGAAATGGGTGTTACTGGGCGGAAACACGGCGTTTTATGGGCGTGTGGCTGAAAACGCTACCGTTTCCGGAAAAAACGCAGGCGTGTCTGGAGAAACGGTGGGAGTGCTTGGGCGAACGCTGGGTGTGTTTCTGACGTCAGCCGGGACCGAAAAGCACTGAACTGATCGCACAGGCAGAGTAAGTCTGGAGTTACTCAGAAACTGCTAACTCGTTTTTGATCGCAATAATGCGCATACATCGGTCGCACATTTAAGAAGTTTAGATTCACTCCCAGTAGGCGGCGGCTTAGCGTGTGTAACTCTGCTGAATTCGCCTTGCGAGCGAACAACTCGGAATGAGGGCCATAATACGTATATATAACAACATAGTATTAAAGTCAGACAGCAGAACTAAGCACAAGTCACAAACAATGCGATAAACGATACAACTGCAATGGGCACTTACTCAACTCCTCAGCACCACAGGGGTAGGTAGGAGTCAGAGCTGTATAACCTGGCCCTTAGGAATGGTATGCAGGGAGGCTAAACCCAGCGTTCCTGAAGACATGCTGTAACAAATTTCACCCAGAGTATATTGTCGCCCAGTGATCTGCATGTGACACCCATCACTGGTATAGAAATGTAGAAATGCGCACTAGACATGGGCAGGACGCATAATTATATACACTGGGCAGGACACATAATTATATACACGGGGCAGGACACATAATTATATACACGGGGCAGGACACATAATTATATACACGGGGCAGGACGCATAATTATATACACGGGGCAGGACGCATAATTATATACACGGGGCAGGGCGCATAATTATATACACGGGGCAGGACGCATAAATATATACACGGGGCAGGACGCATAATTATATACACGGGGCAGGACACATAATTATATACACGGGGCAGGACGCATAAATATATACACGGGGCAGGACACATAATTATATACACGGGGCAGGACGCATAATTATATACACTGGGCAGGGCACATATTTATATACACGGGGCAGGACGCATAATTATATACACGGGGCAGGACGCATAATTATATACACGGGGCAGGACGCATAATTATATACACGGGGCAGGACGCATAATTATATACACGGGGCAGGACACATAATTATATACACGGGGCAGGACACATAATTATATACACGGGGCAGGACACATAATTATATACACGGGGCAGGACACATAATTATATACACGGGGCAGGACGCATAATTATATACACGGGGCAGGACGCATAATTATATACACGGGGCAGGACCCATAATTATATACACAGGGCAGGACACATAATTATATACACGGGGCAGGACACATAATTATATACACGGGGCAGGACACATATTTATATACACGGGGCAGGACACATAATTATATACACGGGGCAGGACACATAATTATATACACGGGGCAGGACGCATAATTATATACACGGGGCAGGACGCATAATTATATACACGGGGCAGGACGCATAATTATAT